>NC_056726.1:1627899987-1628242487 GCF_019279795.1 Protopterus annectens | reverse complement strand
CTTGGAATCAGTATATTTAGTGCCATTCATACCTCTCAACCTTGAAACATCAAAAAATCTGGACAAGGCCCATGAAAAATAGGTACAAATCTGTATGCTCTTTAACATAACATTTGCATACATAATTATGTAACCCCCCCGACTCCAGTGGAATTGTGGGATACCAACTTTCGTGCAAACTGAAGAACAGACAACCAAAATATGGCACCAAAGTCCCCATGCAGCCATTCCAATGTCCCATTACCTGGCTATTTTGCCCCATTTACCATAAACACTAATGTGTGCATACTGCTTTACTACAATGATTATTTGGATTTTATTTTTACACTTTACAACACAATGCACAAACACCAATAGACATCTGTTAAACAAAGCAATAATGTCTCACAATGAAAATAGACTTGGCATTAAAACTTCTCTGCCCTTGAAACTCACATTCTTTAAAATAGCATTGAAACCTACACCACATCCAAAGAAAATGCATCTGGCCAGTAGTGGACAGTTGGGAGGTCTGGAACTGACATAAAAACAAGAAACATACATGTGTTCTTTGATACACCTTCCCGACTTTAGTAAATTATATTCCTTGTATAATACAGCACACTTGTTAGACAGAGCATATTTTAAATTTATTGTTTGAACATTTTTTCAGTAGGCAATGAAACGAAATGCATGAAACAGTAATGACAAAACTGCCCAATTCAGAACATTTCCATCATAAAAGTCTATTTCCACACACACGCAATATACCTATAAAAATGGAATGACAGTGTAAGGCAAAGGCATCTTGCACAGCTTCTTACACTTATTTTCAATTTGTTTTTTTTTTTGGGGGGGTAAAAAACCAGGGGCACATTTTAAAAACTGCTTGTATAATTTTGTAAAATTTCTAGAATAAAATGTTGTGTTACCACTATGCATTTCACTGACAAGTCTTGAACAGAGGGGCCTGTGCACTACAGTCAGAGCAACATACTACTATGCCAAATCAGCAGCTTGTTTCCCAACAGATAGGAAGACTGAAACTTAAATGGCTATATCATTTAGTGAATCCAGAATACAGACCTCAATAGGAACACATTTCAAATACTGATCTTATAAACTTAGAAAATTGCTAGAATAAAAGATTTTTGTTACCATTTATTTTCTGAAGAATATATAATGCCTGTCATTATTCAATAAATTCAACCTTCAGTGGTTTGTCACAAACATCCTGAAACCACAGAGTTTATGAGGAACAGAACAAAACAAAATTCATGAGTGGTGGTGGCTAGGAACATTAGGCTCTCTTTACCCTATACCCAGGGTACAGGGTTTGAGCTTGAGTACCTCTAGCCACCAGGTGTATTATAATGGGGGCACACACACACACACACACACACACACACACACACACACACACACACACACACACACACACACACACACACGCACACAGTTTGCAAGCAGCAGCATTCTGCCTGTTACCTTAAAATCCAAACTAAAGCAGCATTTGAAATTTCCGCAACAGCATTAATCCCAAACTGACAGGCTCATTTCACATAACTTCTGTTTGAAAGCAACATATGAAGTTTCAGCCCAGCTGGAAATTATTTCCGATAGGCTGGACAGTTGGGAGGTCTGGAACTGACATAAAAATGTTTTAGGAAGTGAAAGGACATATTTATTAATTTAGATTTTTATCACTTATGGGTAGAGGTGGGGTGACGGGGGATGCTTTCATGTGAAGGCGACTAGATTTTTTTAAATAAAAGTGACTCCAACAAGTATTTTCTCTTACTTGATTATACCCAGATTACTGAAGCTGTAGAAGATAAATAATTGTTTGGGACTGTGTGTGTGACAGAAATGCAGTGAGAGACAGAGAGAGAGAGAGAGAGAGAGAGAGAGAGAGAGAGAGACACACAGACAGATAATAATGATTAAATACTGTGGCACAAACAATGTTTTGCATTGACTTTACTTCTTTGACTTGAATGGCCAGAGATGTTTCCACTCACAAGGTAGTCACTCTAGCAAAGTTTCAGGCCATACTATGTATGAAATCTGAAATATTTCAGCCACCCCCCCCAAAAAAATTCTCATACCTTTTATTTGCAAGTACTGTCTGTGAAATGTTCACACTCAGATGAGGAGTGCTGTATCAGAAGAAGCTATTCCTTGCTGTTTGTAACACTGATATTTTCAAACAACTGAAATATTTGAACAAGAAAAAAATTACAGAAACTCATAAATCCTGGCTCAAAGAGCAGGGTGAAGTGGGCCCCCTATCTTTCATTCATTGTTTTCCTTGTCTTTGTTAGAAAAAGCAGAAATTAAGGACAACTTTTAAATGTTTACCCAAATATGTTGCACAAAAAGCTTTGCTATAAAATGTAAAACAGTACAAGAGAAATAGACATTAATTGTTGGGGTCCCAAAACAAATCTGTCAATGTGGTAGCTTCAGTTAGACTTATTTTGTAGCAGGTAGAGTTGTTTCACAGCAGACAACATTTCATAGCAGAGTAAAAACAATGTGTCTGGTATACAGCAGTATGCAGATGAGGTGCTGCAACATCTTCTAATTCACCGATGTATGACCTGCAGAAAATACTTACAGAAGTTAAAAAAAAATGGCTCACTGTTCACAGTACTTCTCTAAAGCAAGGAAGTCAGTTACTATGATGGTGAGAAAATGCAGCTTATGCATGTGGGGAGAAAGGTCTTATTATCAGCTCATTAGCATATCTGTCAGTTGCAGTCTAGTTAATACTAGCACTGTCAGAACTGGCAATGGTGGTGGTGTTTCCCTAGTATACTTTGCATCGCATTGCCAAAAGCAATTCCTCTACAATCACTGTCTCACACACACACACACACACACACACACACACACATACACATTCGTATACCCATGCACACACAAAGACAAGACACACTCACACTCAGGCAAACACCCATTTACCCACAGGCATGTCCCAACACACACACACACACACACACACACACACACACACACACACACACACACACACACACACACACACACACACACACACACTCCATTTGAAAGCAAGCAGCAGAATTCTGCCTGTTACCTTAAAATCCAAACGAAAGCACCAGCAAGCAGCATTTGAAGTTTCCGCCCGTAAGCACCTGCATTAATCCCAAACTGATAGGCACATTCCACAATCCACATAACATCCGTTCAAAAGCAGCATATGAAATTTCAGCCCAGCCATTTGAACAGATGCCCACCCGCTTGCAGCATTTGAACACCCCAGACGGAACTGTGTGCAGAGATTAATTCTGATAGGCTGGTAGCACTGACGGTGCTGATGTCATCACTCACAGGATGATGTCAGCCAAAACAGTGCGAAATCTAAAAATAGACTGGAAAAAATTGGAAATTATGGGGTGTCACTCGGGAATCATGGCACCCTATCATTTGGACCTCAAAACTCGGTAAAAAACGAGTAATTTGGGATGGTTGGGAGGTCTCGTGCCATTCTGTCATATCTCAGAGCATATCTGAGTATTGCCATTTATATTTTTGACATAACTATAGAATGCCTTGTGGTTGTCCTTTGAATCTTTGGCAATTTTATTTTCATAACTAGCTTTAGAGGATTCAGCAGTCATACCTCTATTTTCTGTCTGTATGTGTGTCATGAAGCTTGCCACTTCTGTCTTAAGAAGCATGAAGTTGGCTTTGGAGAGGTTTTTTATGGTGGT
This sequence comes from Protopterus annectens, assembly GCF_019279795.1. NCBI lineage: Eukaryota > Metazoa > Chordata > Ceratodontiformes > Protopteridae > Protopterus > Protopterus annectens. Next base: position 1,628,238,771 of record NC_056726.1, on the reverse strand, counting down.
TTCCTTAATGGGGGGTAGGGGTGGGATATTTATGTCTAGGGTGATTAGCTTGTGGTTGGATCTGACCAGCGAGGAGTTGACCTCTGGCGTTTGGTTTGTATGAAAGCAGGAGTGTGTATGTGTGTGTGTGTGTGTGTGTGTGTGTGTGTGTGTGTGTGTGTGTGTGTGTGTGTGCTTGCACTTATGTTTTAGAGTGAGAGTGAGCGATTGAGCAGTGGCAGCAGCAGTTAATAGTATGAATACCTCTCAACCTCTTAGCTCAAGATGTCTGGATAAAGCCTAAAATAATGAGAGGGGGTTCAAAAATAGGGTCAGATTTTAAATATTGCACTTATAAACTTAGAAAGTTGTTAGAATAACAAGATTTGTTTTAATGTGCATTTTCTGAAGGAAAGGAAGTTTAAAATTCAGATGTAAGTCATTATTTAATGACTTCAACCCCCAATGATTTTCCAGAAAATCCACAAATTTTATGAAGAGGAGACTCAAAATAAAAGTTAAGTAAACATCTGGGAATTCTTTAAAAATCTGGGCAGTTGAGAGGTATGGAGGTAAGAAACTTTTAATGCCTGGCATTATTAATTAAGTTTAATCATGTCTTTTTAAGACTACTATGTTTCTATGTTTGTATGTGTGTGTGTGTGTGTGTGTGTGTGTGTGTGTGTGTGTGTGTGTGTGTGTGTGTTTATGTTTGTGTGTGTGTGTGTGTGTGTGTGTGTGTGTGTGTGTGTGTGTGTATGTGTCTGTGAGAGAGAATGTGTGTAGACATTAAATAATTACCAAATGTATATTTTGAATGTAAAATATTTCTTCCAACAGCATTTACATATACTAAAAGGAAGACACAAAACCGGAGTATGGATGAAGTGTCCCCAAGCAAATAGCAGGTAAATCTTGAAACCAAATGAGGGCACATAATGCAGCTGGAAGCAGATAAAAATGTTTAATAAATGATAAGTGCTTTCATGCCACTACAGGCGCTTCTTCAGATCATTAAAATTCCAATGATTAAAAACATTTAAATACATATACTAGATACAAAGTAAGCAATGTTTTAATTTAAACAACTCACATGATCTAAGCAGAGGTTTTAAAGGAACACCTTCATTCAGCCCATATTCTTTGTCAGCCTGCAATAATATTATCCAACATAGTCAGACAACTGAGTTTTATTCCTTAAATCACCTAATCTCATATCACTACATGACAATTGTACAACTAAAAATATAAAAGAATGCATTGGACCACAATCTTTCAAATGTTTGGCAAGTGCATTCTTAACATCTAACCTCCTGATCTCATAGATGTGTTCACAAACTCGCTCTCTAAGAGAGCGGTTTGTCTTACCTATATAAAATGACAGACACACTCTGCACCTAGCCCCCCCCCCAAAAAAAAAAAAAAATCCAGTGTGTAACAACCAGCATATAAATCATACCTAAATTGCCTTCCTGTACTAGGATGTATGAATATACCAGTACTATCAATGTAAGAACAAAAATTAAAAGACCTGCATGCATACATGCCAACACACTCTGTAAGCTGTCTCTCAACAGATTTATGTGCATGCTTCTTATAACACAATATCTGCTTCAGGGATTTCTTATTCCTGAAGCAAAACCTAGGTTTTATTCCCACAACATCCTTAATACTATCATCTGCCATTAAAGCAGGCCAATGTTTTCTAAAAACATCACAAATTATACTAACATCAGAGGAAAAGGACAACAAACCCCCAAGCTCCATGATGGAACCTTCTCAGAGGTACCATTTAATGCTTCAGGTCTGCCTGAAAAAATGCAGTATCGCTGTACCCTTCCTGTCAAAATTCCTGGGGATCAAATTCTCCTCTACCTCACAAGTTGAATAACCCCTTGACTCTACTTCTGCCTTATGCTCACAAAGGGCCTCCTGAAATTCTGTTTCTTGACAATCTCCTCCCTTGCCATCTCATAATATTGTGGTACACATAATTAGGATGTATACTACTGTGCAAAATGTGATTCCTTCTGCAGGTTTTCTTAAACAGACTACATGAAACCTACCATTTGTGGCCCTAGTAATAAGAACATCTAAAAAGTCAGTCTTGTGGTCTGATGCTATCATAGTAAAATGTAAAAAGCTGGTTGAAGAATTAAGAAAATCCATAAATGCTGAAAGCTCACTTTGTGAACCCAGCCATACCAGAAAGATATTGTCATAAAAGTGCTTGTGCTAAGCAATGTACATTGAAAAACAGCTACCCACTAGAATTTCCTTAGTCTCCCAATGAGCCAGAACCATATTGGAGTAGCTATTGGCAGAAGACATACCCATAACTACGCCTAGCTTCCGCCAATAGTGTTGGGCACCAAAAATAAAAATATTGTTCTCAAGAACCAGCTTATTAAACATGCAAACTAAATTAATCTGACCAACAGAATATCCACTATTGGTAGCTATATATGCCCTAACAAACTCCAACCCTACATGGTAAATAATGAGGACACATCCAGTGTGACCATTATTAACTCCCGAGTCAAGGAAAAAAACTGAGTGGTCTCAAACAGAGTCTACAAAAACTGTTTCATATCTCTAAGAACACTATGAGCATTATTCAAGGCAGATCTTAGCATCTTCCCAACATAAATAGAACTGGTCTCATAGGTGGTAAAAAAAAAGACTCTTTATTTATTTATTTATTTCACATTTGTTAACTGGGTTGTTGCAACTGAGCAAATATAGCCCATTTTCAGTGGAGACCCAAGGAAAAAAGCTCCAGTAATAGATGTATATTAAGTAATACAAGAATAAGTACACAGCATGTTAATACAAGAATAAAAACATAACATGGCTCAGTCAGTAAACAAAGGAATAAACATACTATGGTTGAAACACAATTACCTTACAGAATTTGGAAGAGCTGTTAAGTAATATAAGATAAGATAGTTATACATAGTACCAAATGGTCATGCAGTAATCAGACAGGAAATTCAGAGGTTAGTTAAATATGATTACGATACAGTATTTAAGGGGCAGGAGTAGAATTGGTAATCTGTAAATCATTAGAACAGGTGGATATTCAATTACCAAATGATTATACAATTCTTGAGCTATATAGCTAGTCATAAGACAATCTAACAAATCTCTGTGCACCTTGTTAATCATACTATCAGTATCTGTACATTGAATAACAACATAAGAAGAACTATCAGAAAAAGTGTATTCATACTATTAACATAGAAATCCAAATCCATAACAACTTCTTCTTCTTTCGGCTGCTCCCATTAGGGGTCACCACAGCAGATCAACTGTTTCCATTTCTTCCTGTCCTCTGCATCTTGCTCTATCACACCAACCACCTGCATGTCCTCTCTCACCACATCCATAAACCTTATCTTAGGCCTTCCTCTTTTCCTGTTACCTGGCAGCTTCATCCTTAGCATCTTTTTCCCAATATACTCTGCATCCCTCCTCAGCACATGTCCAAACCAACGTAATCTTGCCTCTCTGGCTTTGTCTCCAAACCTTCCAACCCAACCTGGGCTGACCCTCTAATATACTTATTCCTAATCCTGTCCATCCTCGTCACACCCAGTGCAAATCTTAACATCTTCAACTCTGCCAAGTCAAGCTCTGTCTCCTGCCTTTTTGTCAATGCCACTGTCTCCAACCCATATAACATAGCTGGTCTCACTACCCTCTTGTAGACCTTCCCGTTCACTCTTACTGGTACTTGTCTGTCACAAATGACTCCTGACACTCTTCTCCACCCACTCCATCCTGCCTGTACTCTCTTCTTCACCTCTCTTCCACACTCACCATTACTCTGAACTGTTGATCCCAAATACTTAAACTCATCCACCTTCACCACCTCTACTCCCTGCATCCTCACCATTCCTCTATCCTCCCTCTCATTCACACACATATATTCTGTCTTAGTCCTGCTGACCTTCATTCCTCTTCTCTCTAGAGCATATCTCCACCTCTCCAGGGTCTCCTCCACCTGTTCCCTACTCTCACTACAGATCACAATGTCATCTGAAAACATTATAGTCCATGGGGACTCCTGTCTCATCTCGTCTGTCAACCTGTCCATCACCATTGCAAATGAGAAAGGGCTCAGAGCTGATCCTTGATATAATCCCACCTCCACCTTAAATGCATCCGTCACTCCCACCGCAGACCTCACCGCTGTCACACTACCCTCGTACATATCCCGTACCACTCTTACATACTTCTCTGACACTCCCGACTTCTTCATTCAATACCACAACTTCTCTCTAGGCACCCTGTCATATGCTTTCTCTAAATCCACAAAGACACAATGCAACTCCTTCTGACCTTCTCTGTACTTCTCCATCAACACTCTCAGAGCAAACATTGCATCTGTAGTGCTCTTTCCTGGCAAGAAAACCCTACTGCTGATCGCTAATCATCACATCCATTCTTAACCTAGCTTCCACTACTCTTTCCCATAATGTCATGCTGTTACTGATCAGTTTAATCCCTCTGTAGTTACTACAGTTCTGCACATCACCCTTATTCTTAAAAATCGGTACCAGAACACTTTTTTCTCCATTCCTCAGGCATCCTCTCACTTTCCAAGATTTCATTAAACAATCTAGTTAAAAACTCCACTGCCATTTCACTTAAGCACCTCCATGCTTCCACAGGTATGTCATCTGCACCAACAGCCTTTCTGTTCTTCATCCTTTTCATAGCTATCCTTACTTCCTCCTTGCTAATCCACTGCACTTCATGATTCACTATCCGCACATCATTCAACCTTCTCTCCCTCTCATTCTCTTCATTCGTCAACCCCTCAAAGTACTCTTTCCATCTGCTCAACACACTCTCTTCGCTTGTGAGTATGTTTCCCTCATTATCCCTTATCACCCTTTCCTGCTGCACATCTTTATTAGCTCGGTCTCCCTGTCTAGCCAATCAGTACAGGTCCTTTTCTCCCTCCTTAGTGTCCAACCTTTTATACAACTCTTCATATGCCTTATCCTTAGCCTTCGCCACCTCCCTCTTTGCTATGCACCTCATCTCCTTATACTCTTGTCTACTTTCTTTACCTCTTTGACAATCACACTTCTTCTTCGCCAACCTCTTTCTCTGTATACTCTCCTGTACTTCTTCATTCCACCACCAGGTCTCCTTGTCCTCCTTCCTCTTTCCATATGTCACACCAAGCACCTTTCTAGCCATCTCTCTTACTAGCTCTGCTGTAGTTACCCAGCTATTCGGTAACTCTTCACTGCCACCCAGTGGCTGTCTTAACTCTTCCCTGAACATCACCTCACAGTTACCCTTTTTCAGTTTCCACCATTTGATCCTTGGTGCTGCCCTCACACTCATCCTGCTTTTCTTGATCAACAATGTCATCCTACAAACCACCATCATATGCTGCCTAACTACACTTTCCCCTGCCACCACTTTACAGCCTCCAATCTCCTCTAGACTGGCCCTTCTACAGAAGATATAATCCACTTGTGTGCATCTTCCTCCACTCTTGTATGTCACCCTATGCTCCTCCCTCTTGTTAGAATACGTATTCATCACAGCCATGTCGAACCTTTTCGCAAAATCCACTACCATCTGACCTTCTGCATTCCTTTGCTTAACACCATACCTACCCATCACTTCCTCATCCCCTCTGTTCCCTTCACCAACATGCCCATTGAAGTCTGCTCCAATCGCCAGTCTCTAAACCTTGGGTACAGTCATCACCACTTCATCCAACTCACTCCAAAATTTTTCTTTCTCATCCATCCCACACCAAACTTGTGGTGTATATGCACTAACAACATTCATCATTACACCATCAATTTCCACCTTCATAAACATCACTCTATCCGACACTCTTTTCACCTCCAAAACACTCTTAGCATACTGTTCCTTCAGGATAATGCCTACTCCATTTCTCCTCCCATCCACATCATGATAAAACAATTTGAAACCACCTCCGATACACCTAGCCTTGCTCCCCTTCCATCTGGTCTCTTGCACACACAATATACCAACCTTCCTTCAGTCCATCATATCAGCTAGCTCTCTCCCTATACCAGTCATACTGCCAATATTCAAAGTTCCAACCTTCACTATCACAGTCCTAGCCTTTACCTGCCTTCGGGCATGCCTTCCCCCTCTTCTCCTCCTTCGGCCATCAGTAGCCCAATTTCCGCCAGCACCCTGTTGGCCAACAGTACTGGTGGTGGTCGTTGTTAACCCAGGCCTCGACCGATCTGGTATGTGGTTCTGTACTGTTGTCTGCATGTATGATTTGCAAAATTTTACGCCGGATGCCCTTCCTGACTCAACCCTCCCTGTTTATCCGAGCTTGGGACCAGCACAAAGAAATGCACTGGCTTGTGCATCCCTATCCATAACAACTATCGCATCTAATTTGTAGGCAGGTTGAAATATTAAATCATTTGACTCCTGCAATTGTTTGATGGCTACAAACTCAACATATTTCAAGTTATGAAACTTTTTACTATTTTTTTGTATCTGATTTATATATGGTCTGAAATAAATAAGCTTCACAGACCTTGGGGAAAGCCTCCAAAAGAGGGTGAAGTCGAGGAACAAAGGTGCTAGGCTTCTTAAATTAATTAGCAGTAAAGTCATTAAAAAAAGCAGTTTAAGCATTATATTACATACAAAACACTTCAAATCCAGTACAGTGTCACAGAAATCACCCCTCATAGAGAGTATAAAGGGCAATCCTTTCTCAAGGAGGGAAATCTGTTGTACAGTCGAATCAACTGAAGAGATATTCCACATTAAATGACTTTCAGTGGATCCCACATCCATTTGGTCATGGGATATTCATGCTGCTCCCTTGATGGTTTGCAACATTTTTTCTCCTGGCTCATTGACTGCCTCATTGCAGATCTATTCTGGATACGTAGGGGCAATGCCAGAAAAAACAACTGAGCATTCAAAGCAAGTGAGGCAGATATCTTCCCACCATCTGCACTTAAAGGAAGAGTGTCAGAATTAGCCACACTGTCCTTTTCAGCTAAAAGTGCACCAGCTAAGTGTGTGTCTACAGCAGTAGTTTTTCTCAAATGCACTACTAGATTTTGAGGAATCAGCTCCAGTGCTAATCATTGCTGAACTAACAGGTGCATCAGTCTCACAATTCAGTGTAACAATAATAGAGGACTTAGGCAAGGGAAAATACACTGCCAGAGTGAAAATCTGACAAATCCCAGTGCAATTTCTTCTCCTTCTGCATCACCAACGTAGTTTCATATACAGGTACATTACTAGTGATGCCATCAAACACTGAAAAAACAGCTTCAGGTAGGAAATTATCCTGGAGTTTCTGTATCTGCAAACTGGTCTCATTAAGTTACAAATCCTCCATAGGTCTAAAAAAGTCAACCAAGAGTTTGATGTAACCGAAACTGAAGTCTAAGTTCAGCGTCTGCCACTTGGTCAATAATTCAGGGTACAAGCTTCCATAACTCGGTATTTTTATATTTCTTTAGCTGTGAGGTATAACATTAAAATGTACACAGGCTTCAAGGTGCAACTGTTGCCATTGAAGCCTTTTAAATTTAAACAACTTGCTCTCAAGTTCTCTAGTTGACAAACGGAGCAGATCAAGATCATAGCTGGCAGAATCAGTTCTCTTACCTGTTCCAGCAATATCAGAACATAGTAATGGGTTACCTTCTACTTGCAAAACCTCTGTAAAGCGACCAAACCATCTTTGCAAACCCACAGAGCTCAGCCCATTTGGGTCATAGCCTTACTCAGTACCAGTGAAACTTTCCACCATGTTCCAAACATCAGTAAAAACCAAAAGTAAAAGAAAGACACAAAACCAAAGTATGGAAGTGTAGAGCAAGACCGTATTTTTCTAGCAGATCTGAAGCATTAAATTGTACCTCTGTGAGGGTTCCATCATGGAGCTTGAGGGTTTTGTTGTTCTTTTCCTCTGATATTAGTATGATTTGTGATGTTTTTAGAAAACATTGGCCTATTATACTGTCAGATGATAGTATTATGGATGCTGTGGGAGTAAAACGTAGGTTTTGCTTTAGGAATAAGAAATCCCTGAACTGGATTTTGTGTTATAAGAACCATGCACGTAAATCTGTTGAGAGACAGCTTAAGCAGTGTATTGGCATGAAAGCATACAAGTTTTTTTAATTTTTGTTCTTACGTTGATAGTACTGCTGTATTCATACATCCTAATACAGGAAGACAATTTAAGTTTAATTTATATGCTGATTATTCCATGCAGAATTTGTTTTTTGGCTAGGTGCAGGGTGTCTGTCATTTTATATTGGTAAGACAAACCGCTCTCTTAGACAGCAGGTTCGTGAACACGTCTATGAGATCAGGAGGATATATGTTAAGAATGCACTTGGCAAACATGTGAAAGATTGTGGTCCAATGCATTCTTTTATATTTTTAGTTGTACAATTGTCATGTAGTGATATGAGATTAGGTGATTTAAGGAATAAAACTGAGTTGTCTGAGCTACGTTGGATAATATTATTCAGGCTGACAAAGGATATGGGCTGAATGAGGCTGTTCCTTTAAAATATACCTTAGATCATGTGTGTTGTTTAAATGAAAGCATTGGTTACTTTGTACCTAGTATATATTTAAATGTTTTTAATTGTTGGAATTTTAATGATATGAAGAAGCACCTGTAGTGGTGTGAAAGCGCTTATTATTTATTAAATGTTTTTATCTACTTCCAGCTGTGTTGATTGCTCTCATTTGGTTTCAAGATTTACATATATTACACTAAGTTTGAAGCAATAGGTGCAGGAACTATTTTACAGGGGTAAAAAAAAAAAAAAAAAAAATATATATATATATATATATATATATATATATATATGCATGTATATATTTATATATATATATATATATATATATATATATATATATATATATATATATATGTCCACTTTTTAATTTTGAAATGCCATAATGTCGAGATTTATAGAATCGAACCCAGAATCTTAACATTATGAAATTTCAAAATAAAAAAGTAAATAGAAAAAAATGTTAAAGAAGGTTTTTGCAGGGGGGGGGCAATCCCCCCTGTACCCCTCCACACCCCTGCACCTAAAATATACTAACTCCGAGATCACAATACAGTGAAGAGAATGTTAATGTTCCCATTTCACACTGTCTAGCGATCCCCATTACTGTTCCCTTTGCTGTAGAGCGATCTCAGAGTTAGTATATTTAAGGTGTAGGGGGTGTGGGGGGTTGCGGGGGACTTGCCCCCCTGCAAAAACATTGTTTTACATGTTTTTATATTAATTTCGAGATTACAAGATCTCGAGGTTCTCGGATTGGTATATAGAACTTACGGATTTTGTAATTTCGAAATTAAGAAGTGGATCCTCACGTGTATGCATGTATGTATGTATACATATATATATATATATATATATATATATATATATATATATATATATATATATATATATATATATATATATATATATATATATATATATATATATATATATAAAGTCAAAAACACAAAAACAAACAAATACAAAACAATTTAACAGTTAGCCTCCCAGGGGTGCAGATGTTCTCCACCTGCAGAGTCAGGCCTCAAAACACCCCTGGCATGCATTAGTTACACAGTAGCACACACCCCTTGGGGCATTATTGCTTGAGTATTAGCTTTGCTGACATTTTTACTAACAGAAGATTTCTCACTGCTATGAGCATCCCTAATGGACATTAAGTATATGAATAAATAGTCCCATTTATTGCTTGAACAACTCCCCATATGGGCACAATTGTTTTCTCTTTTTTGCAGATGTAACAGATTACCCCAGCATTCTTACCATTCTTCATTAGGAAGGAGTTGTCCCAGACAGTATTCAGTAAAACTTGCTAATTTACAAATTCCACCATTTTAAGTGATTTCTTTTTACAAACTGTATATCACTGTTTCATTATATTTTATTCTCAGCAGGTTGGGCTTACATGTACACAAACAAAATATAATCCCATGAAGGCTTCCCCAATAGACTTTTATTGTCAGTGTGTTCTTTATTATGGTATGATAATTATTTATGTTCAGCTAACAATTCTAGCTTAAAAACAAATTCTTTACTGCAGCATTACCCTTCAGTTAGAGTAGAACTCCATATTCTTTTTTGGATGTGATGAATAACAGTTTTGTTATTGTGGCTGTACTATGTTTAAGCACAGTGTTCAGCAGCTCCACAATTTTGTTAAGCAAGATGTCAGGACAATTCAAGTATTTATCTCAAATTTCCTTATGTTTTGATACTATACAGTGTTGTCTTATATTGCTGTCTTCCCATAGAAATGTAACACATTTTAAATGCAGGTGAACCGTTTTCTTTCCTGGGTGGGTAACAGTAGGATGTAACCACATTTTGCATTTTTTTATCAAAAGTTTATTGATTTTATTAATATTCAGGGCCACACAATTCCCTTAGGCACACCTTTGGCCAGTACCAGTGCCCTTAGTTTGCCATGTGTCTGTGGTTTAATTTAAGTTTTATTCTTCTGTGATTAATACATCATCAGTGTTTTATATGCACAGCTTTTCCTATCTTAGAAAAGTCTAACTGTTCATTAATGCTTACGCCCAAGCAAGAGGTGTGATAAAGCTTCTCTAGCTCTGCTGGGGGAGTGAGTACCCCAACACCATTTCAAAAAACACCAATCTTACTTTCTTTTTCTTTCCTGTTCACTTTCTCAATTATATCTAATTTATTCCAGGGATAGCACAGGGGAATTGTGCTCTTGCATTTAATAAAACAGTGCCCTTTTATTCATTCCACAGAACCACAAACAAAAGAAAATGCTTGTCAGTGTATATAATTCTGACAAAATAAAGGTAGGCAGTTACTTCAATTCTTACAATACAGATTGTTGAACCTGGGTTAGAAATGAAGGGTCATCATGATTATGGTTTAGAAAAGAAGAGTCATATAACTGTTCAGAAATGATCATAGCTTCTTATGCTTTCTGTTGTCTCTGTCTCTTTTTCTATATGTCCGTCTCCTTCTCTTATTCTGTCTTTCTTAACGTTTGCTTTCTTAACAACATAACATGTAAGCTCCTCACCATATCTGGGCTCCATTGGCCTTCACATCTTTACCTCAGAATCTTCTATTTTCCAGAATGATGCATTGATTATCATGGTGTCTGTTTCTTGCTGTATTCACAGCACCAAGTTTTTGTGACTGTTCTCTTTCAAATCACTTTTATGTCTCTTGGTAGCTTTCAAAAGAGTGAAAGAACTGTCAGAGACCATCAACCTTTTTCTTCAGGGGACTAATTTTTCCTTGACTTTACCTCTATCTCACTTTTTCTGAACTTCTTCTAACTCCTGTATCTAAGCCAGAATGCCATGTCATGCTCACCCACTATAGATAAGTTAATTGCCTGGGAAATTCCTATAGCTATTTTTTTAGGTTTCACAACATCTTCTACTCCACGTTAGTGGCCACAGAATAGCATACAGTATCAGAAAGTGTCTAGAAAAAGAAATAATGCATTTTATTTTTATTTATTTAACATTTGTTTACTGGGAAAGCCTGACTAGGCAGAACCCATTTCCAGCAAAGCCTGAGGAGAAATGATACAGGTGTTGAGATGACAAATGCAAATACAATTTAGCTGTCATATGTGTTCAGGTAAAAAGATTAACATTCACAGGTAATTACAGTGCGTTTGTTTTAAGATACATGGTCTCAAATACAGATTAAACATAATGAATAAGCTATAGTTGGAAAATTGTTGTCATAAGGTTATAGTAAAGTCCCTTTGAAGTACTACCTTGATAGGAGAGAAGATATGATATGGGTGAGAGTGGAGCAGAGATGAAGAAGTTGAGTAGAAGAGTAAGGAGGATAGTGAAGCAATTGAGAAAATTAGAGAGACAGAGGATATGAAGAGGTGACTTGGGAGGGGGAGAAAGAAAATCAGAGGGATAGAAATGGAGAGGCAGATCTTAATATATCAGGAACATAGTAGAATTACATATATTTCATTTTCACGCACAGCATGTCCTTTTACTGTACCAAAATAAAAGAAGAGGACAATGGGGGTACAATGATAAACGCAAGACCTACTGAGTTTTGTTCTATAAAAGCAAATGTATATAAGAAACACTCACTTCACTATTAAACCAAGTGCTGTTTTCCAGAGTTATCTCAAGATGAAAAGGATGATATGAGATTAGTTTTGCTGTTAGAGCAAAGTAATTAACTATATATATATACATTTGGTTATGGAGTTTTTGTTTGCGTACAATGTTTCCCTTCCTAATTAGGAACATATCAAGCAAAACTGTGCCAGCTACTGTAAGTAGCACTATTGGAGATATTTCAAAATCATATATGCTTTTTCATAGGTTCATTGGATGATAATAAGCTATTGGCCTGGAGGGCCTTATAAGCCTAGGTAAGAATTTGGCCCATGTTCCTTGAAAGTCAGCACCTTTTTTCCCCTGTCCAGAAGGGACACAGGTGGGATCCCAGGGGTGTATTTTCTGCTTCCCATCTAGTCATCCAGGTTCCTCTTAAAGAGGGCTAGAGAAGTACTTTGCTTGACTTGGACAGGGAGTCTATTACAGGTTCATATTAGAAGAAAGACTGTCTTATATAAAAATACAGTATTAAATGGACAATCCATTAATATGAATAAAAATGTGCATGCCCACTTTATAAGTGGAATAAAGTAATTTTGAATTTTTTTTTCAAATCAGCCTTCATAGTGGGCTTGTATATAAAGGTGCAGAGTGACAACATTCATTTATCAACTGAGTACCCAGTATACATGCAGTTATTAGGGAATACAAGAGGAAAGCAAAAAATCACCAAACTCAAAGAATATGTAAAAACATACACTTTGAACTGGTTTAACCTCAGAATGATACCCCCATCTACTGGGGATTGAATTTTCAACTGCAAATGTCATTGCAGTAAATGATTCCAACAAAAAGTTTTCTTACTTATTACTTGTAAGCAAATAGAAATTGAGGATTATTACATAAAGTTCTTCCGTTGCCAGACTAGTCAATGTTATCTTGTTTGGAAACACTATAAAAGATACAGTAGCTACATAAAAATGGAAGTGGATTTGGGCCTAGTACTGACATTAACAAACATGGTTCCAAAACAAAAATGTCTAACTTCCTACTTTGGTACATCTTTATTAACCTATTAGCAGGGTGTTAGATGAGGGAATGTGTGTGGTTATAGCAGTTATGGATCTAGCCAATGCATTCAGTAATGTAATCCACTGACAATAATTCATACTTTGATTAATCTTGTTGCTATCTCTAAGATTCTCAAATATATATAGTTAAAAAAAGCAGCATAATACAAAGAGTTAAAGTTCTTGGTCACTTTTCAGATTGGACCACCGTATAGTCTAGTGTCCCACAAAACTCTGTCATGTGATCATTTCTTTTTAGTATGTCATTTTTCTTTTTCCTCTTATCAAGTAATTGTTGGTTATCAAATTATGCTGATGATACTAAAATTCGATGTTTTATGACATCAGATAATTATTGTGCATCATTTGTAACTTATATTTCTGCAGTTAATTATTGGTTGAAGAGGAATGGAGTACAACAAAACAGTAATAAAAGTGTCATTTGTTTTTTTTTTTTTTTTTTTGTCCTGGTACAAATAATAAAGCTACCACTGTTGGTAATCTGGTTATCACAATTTTAGATAAATAGGTCCATAGCCAAGTGCTAGACTAGCTGACTTGTAGGTCATTTTAAGCCTATTAAATTTCACTTCAAAAGTGAGATGCAAACCATGTATCTTTGTCTGTCAGGTAAACATCTTAGCCATTATGCCAACACCCAACCCCTTCAAAGATCTGGGAATTTTGATCAACAGTGACATATGCTGCAAATGCCAATTGTTAAATCTAAAGGTTTGAAAGTAATAGGTCTCATAGTTAGATGCCTGGCTAGAATTCCTGAATTATTAAGCACGTCGAAAGGTATACAGAGAAAATTATTTAAAAAGACTTCTAGTGAATCATAAAGACTACATTTTTGGTCTTTATTTAATAGTGTATCATTTTATCAGAGACAGACTATGCTGGGCTTATAGTCCACTTGATGGCAAAAAGCTACAAATATTATTGGGCCATGAGAAAGTTTCTACTAATAGAACATTAAGAAATGATATTTTGACATATAAAGGAGTCAAAAACAGACTATTAAAATGTCCAGTTTTATACTGCAGTTTATTGCAAGGAGCTGGAATAAATTTCTACTAATTATAAAACTGAATACAAGTCTATATATATTTAAAAGGGTCTACTTTACTTACCCAAATGGCTATATCACTGACTTTCACTTCACCGAGAGGAAAGGACTGACAAACCAGAAGACCGACATCCAGAACACTGACTTTCCACTTGAGGTAAGTAACCGCTTAGGCATCCTGTTGAACTTTGCCCCTTACCCCCATAGTAGTGTGATCTAAGAGTTGGTTTATTTAGTTATGGGTGGGTTTAATTTTGTTTGGTTTATTATTTTTTTTCTGGGGCCATTTGGGTAAGTAAAGTAGACCCATTTAAAAGACACTAGATCTGTGTTTAGGTTTATTTGTCTATTCTGCCAACTCAGACACTGTGATCTAGTATGACCCATTGGCCTAAACAGAGGATATTTAAACTATGGACTATGATTTTGTTAAATACAAATATATATGGAAAACATCTTAGTGACTGGTATAGAATTATATAAAAAGAAGGAATATGAGAGGTGTATGCACATATGTCATTTAATACTGGCTGGAATTTAGCAGCCTCAACAGTGATGTAATGATCTTATTCATCCATCTGTACTGTTAGACCAGTCATTAAACTAAAAATATCATCCGGGTGAATCAACATTAAATAAATATTCTGAGCTGAATGGATTTAATTTCATGCAGTACTGAAATCCCTTCCTGAATGAAGTGCGTCTTCATGAGACATTCTCCTTTTATTTTAACCAAGCAGGTTTGAGAAGTTTGACAAACAAATCTAGAAAAAATATGCAGTAGTTAATCAAGTTAATCACAGTGTCTTTGGAGGATAGAAAATGAGAAAATTCCTGGAAGGCCCCCCCCCAAAAAAAAAACTCCAAAACAAATGGAAGACATATACACTGTGTGAAATCACACAGAGCTTAAGAACTGTGAAGCAGCAACTGTAATCACTTTAACACCCTCTTCTTATACTTAAGACAAAAGTGGTGGAACAGGGACTGTAGTCTGAAATATGTTATGGTTAAATGAAGGGGAAATGCAGCTCAGAAATAGGTATGTTTTCTTTTTTTATATTGTGGCTTGCATATTATCAATAATTAACACAAAGCCATCTTGAATACTAACAGTCACTAGAAGATTCAAGAGATTAAGTTAAATCCTGCAAGCAAGTCAACAACTCAATTTGGAAATGCACAAATCATCAAATGTAACCTGTCTCTGAGGACACCATATTGAGTAAAAAGCAATTGTCTCCATTTATAGTTTCATAAATTCATAGATTTAGTTGTTCCCCTAGATTCAGCAAAATCCATGCAAGAATAAGACTATTCTTGCACGGAGTGTTTCATGTCCATTTAGGACAGCAGTGCACCTTGAATATTCATAAAGGTGCACTGCTGTACTTCCTATATGGACCTGAACCATGAACGAGTGCATGGTGTGTGTCCAAGCAGTGCACAGACACTGAACATGCCCCCTGCACTCAGAAAGTGGTGTACGGTACTTTCTAAGCTGAACTGGTATAATATTAGAGATTTACTCTTTGACCTTAAACTACTCTAAACTTCACACTTTACCCTCTATTCTAACTTGCTATACCCGCCTGTTTTTCTAATAGACTCCTAACTTTTCTCTGCTTCATCTCACCTTAGACATTCTTGACTTACCTTCTATTCTCAGCTCTGCTGATTGTTCCTCCTCTAGCTGCTCCATTCTCTGTTTTCTACCTGCTCTGTTTGCCGTACGGGCTCACTTTGCTCCCCTACCCTACCCCCAAATCCCACCCACCCTCAGTAATCCTAGACTTATACCTCACTAACCACTCCCCCTTCCTATTCTCTTCCTATCACTTACCTCTTTATCACTTAGCCACTCCCATTACTCTATCTCCTGATTAGTATTACTAAACTCCCTTTCGTATCACACCCACTGCTCTCCAACCTTACACTACAATACTTTACCTCCTAGCTCAGCCCCTACTAATTCCTCACCAACTAAACATATAACCTACTCAACCTCTTCAAACACTCTCCTTTCCTTACTACAACACCTACTACCAACCTACTCCCTATGTAAATCCTTTTACTATGGCTCCAACAAATACAACTATACTCACCACCTTATTACTCTTAACTATCACACTAGCATTTCTTACCATACCTTATTCACTTACCTCCTATGAATATCTTTCTCTATCTGAACAAAACCATTACAGCCAACAGACTTTACCATATTCACTCACCTTCTCCCTTAACCATAGTAACATAACATGTTACTCTAACTATATATTACCAAAGTACCACAGAACAACCCACATTATTTACTTCTCCACCAAAAAGACTTTCAGTAACCTCTATAAACTCCTAAAATCTCTCAAATACCCCCAACAACACCCCCTCCTAGAGGGTGACATTCATCCAAACTCTGGCCTCTATACTGACTCCACTACTAACCATGCCAAGTTAACAGTACCTATAGTTTCTACTATTAAAATAACATCTAACTCCCTTCTGATAGCTCACCTTAACATCAATAACAATAAACTTTCCCACCTGCATGCACTCCTTGATGTACACTCATTCGACATTCTTTGTCTTACAGAAACTTGGCTAAAACCATCTACTCTAGACCAGGAAATTAGCCCTCCTGGCTACAACATCCTCAGAAATGACCGTAAAATAAAAAAAGGTGGGGGTATAGCCATTTTCTATAAATCTAACCTCCAAATCTCCCCAGTTAATGTGCTTCCATCATTAGACACCAAATCTGAAACCCTATCCATCAAACTCCAAATCAATAACTCCAAATCAATCTATATAATCTGCTTGGATCTACCTCCAGGTAATAAAACAAATTCTCTAGAGAACCTGCTGAGCCACCTCTCTACCCAACTACCCCAGGAGACCATTATACTTGGTGACGTTAACATAGACTGGTCTACTTGCAGTTCTCTAAACCCTACCAACCACATAAACCTCTTTGGATTCTCACAATTAATAACAACTACTACAAGAATCCATAAACCCAGTAAAAAGGAAAGTACTTTGGACTGGATCCTTATTAACAGCCACCCTAAATCTTATACTCCAGGAACCCTCCCAGATGATATCAATGACCACATACTTACCTACATTATTAGACAAAAAGTCCATATTGCAAATACTCATAATCTCAAAACCTCCCGCTTAAAAAAATTATTTAATCCAGACAGCTTCTTAACTGAATTGCAAGCATGTGACTGGTCACCACTAACCTATCTAGAACTAGACGAAGCTGTTACCTACTTTAATACTAACTTTCTTCAAATCCTAGACTCCCATGCACCTTATCGCTCCACTAGAATAAAAAACAAATCTGCCCCCTGGCTCACAAAACAAACTAGGCAAAAGATGCTACTCAGAAATAAAATCTGGGCTAAATGGAGATCTACCAAATGTCCAACAATCCACCTCCAATTTAAACAACTAAGAAATGCCACCAAGAAGGATATTCTTAGAGACAAAAAAGATTTCTACCTACACCTTCAAAAAAACAATCAACAAACTCCACAAAAATTCTGGTCTGCAATAACCAAACTCCTTCAGCCAGGTCACACTACTACTCCAGACCCAATCGGTTTCAACAATAGCAACTCCAACCTGATCCCTGATGCCTTTAATAACTACTTTACAGAAGCCATTCAAACCCTGGCCAATTCTTTACCACCCATCACTGTATCCCAACCAAATATCTGCACTACATCATTACCTACCTTTCAAATACAACCTGTATCTACATCTCTCATCTGTAAGCTACTTCAAAAATTGAAACCTTGCACCCCTTCTGCTGACCAACTCCCATCTGAATACCTACAAATAGCTGCAAAAGCCATAGATGATCCCATTTCTATCCTTATTAAAAGAACTATCTCTGAGGGCAAAATCCCTGCTCTATGGAAAATATTCCATATCATCCTTCTACATAAAGGAGGACCATCTACAGAGCTTTCTAACTTTCGCACTATTGCTCTACTCTCCCCATTAGCTAAGATAATGGAAAAATGTATTCACAAACAACTACTTAACCACTTACTACAAAATAACCTACTGGCAAACTGCCAACATGGTTTTAGGCCATTTCATGGCACATCTACTGCCCTTTTATCCTTTACCGACTCTATATATAAAAACCGCAACAACAACTCATTTTCCTCTGCACTATTTATTGACCTGTCAAAAGCCTTTGACATGGTAAATCATAACCTACTGCTTGACAAACTAAAGGCTCACTCTCTTGATCCCCAAGCCATACAATGGTTTAGATCTTATCTAGAAAATAGACAGCAAGCAGCACTTTGGTATAACAATCTGTCTTCACTACTTCCAGTAAATATTGGAGTACCCCAGGGCTCTATCCTTGGTCCCCTACTCTTCTCCTTATTTATTAACAACTTATACATGAACATACCTCAAGCCACCTGCATTCAATATGCAGACGACTCCACCTTAATATGTACAGCCAAGGATATATCCTCTCTCCACTCCCTCACCCAAACTGTTTTTCAGATTGTTGAAAACTGGTTTATGCAACACTGCCTCCTCCTAAATCCAAAAAAAAACAAAACTACTGCTTTTTACTCCTACTCATAAATCATCCATTCCTTTCTTCTCTTTAACCTCTAACAATGGTACCAACATTTTCCCAGATACTACAACCCGCCTACTAGGTGTAACTATTGATAATTATCTCAACTATGATGAACACATAAACTCCACTATAAAGTCTGTTAACAGAAAACTTGGCACCCTCTATAGAATAAAAACTTTCCTCACCCCTTCTGCAAGGAAAACAATTGCTCAGACCCACCTCATTTCCACCCTTTTCTATGCCTCTGTCATATATACCAATCTATCCAAAAACAACCTCTCTAAACTCTCCACATGTTATAAAAGCATAGCTAGATTCATCACAAGTTCCCCCTTTAAAACTCACCACTGCCTTAACCTCAAACAACTTGGATGGCTAGAACTGCAAAACCATATACTCTTTCAACAATTGCTTATTATGCAAAAGATTCTATACTTCCCTAACAACACCCCTATCCTGACTAATCTAATTACTCCTTATACTAATCTACCTACACTACGCTCTGCTAACAAGCTTCTAGTTTTATCAAATAAAGTTAACAACAAAGCCGGGGATTCACTTTTCTCAAACACTGCAGGTAAATTCTGGAATCAGCTTCCTGCTGAATTATCTACCATCGCTTCTACTTCTCTTTTTAAAAAACATCTTAAAGAACATCTGAAAACTCACTGGCTTTGTCCATGTACTAACCCTCACTGACATCTTTTTTCCACTTTATATTCTTAACCCTATCCCTACTCCTGTAACCTTTGCCTTCAATTCTACTTACAACTCCTACTCTGTTATATGAGAATAACATATATAATATTTCCCTTATCTAAGACTTGCTCATACCTTCTAGTGTGATTTGTAAAAATTGTTTAGTTTACTTTTTTGTAGAATTGTTTAGTTTAAATTTTGTAGAATTGTTTAGTTTAATTTTTACTATAGTTATTTAATATACAAATTTATTATTACAACTGTTCAGTAGACCAAGATTACCTCTGTATTGTGATTATTACTGGTTCTGAACATTGTTAACTTTGTCATTATTCATGTTTGGAGCTTTTCTACCTGGGCCTCTACTGAAAATGGACATATATCCAGCTAGACTAGCCCGGTCAACAAATGTAAAATAAATAAATAAATAATTATGTCAGTATTTCAGTGTCCATGGACACTGAAATGAAATAATGATCATTTCAGTATCTGCAGACACTGAAAGAAACATCAGCATGAAGAAAACAATGCAGAGTGTGTGTGGCAGGTTCTGTGACACACACCCTGCATTGCTAAGTGCCGCACGACACTTCTGCAACCTGCTAAAGCAGGAAATGTGTGCAAATGCACACATAATGGGGGATAAATCCCTCAGAAGGGGTGAAACACACATATAGCCCTCACAAAGATATAAAGCTGATCGAGAACAGGTCATATATTAGCATGAATTACGGAAGGGTAGAAGTCTGAAAGCAAATGTATGCCAATATTCCCTTATAGCAGTGCATGTTGACAAAGGCACAAATGATGGGGAGAATGAATAATAAATTAGGGACACATCTGAAAAGTTGCTCTCCCACACTTAGAAAGTTGATAGAAAACAGGATATGTATTAGCAGGAGTCCCTTAAAGACAGAAGCCTGAAAGCCAAATGAATGCCATTATTTCACGACTGCAGTCCTCAATGAGTTGTCAGAACACCACAAGACTCACTTATATAACATAATAATATAATAATAATATAAACTCTTTTTTTCAAGCCTAAGGCATGTTTAAGCATAGCTAAGTGGGTGTGCGCGTTATTTCCATCTGCTTAACATAGCTTAAACATCCTTTAGGAGATAAATGCAAATATATAGATGAAGTTTCAAAGCTGAGATAGTATAGTAGTTAGAGCCCTGGCTTTATATGCAGACAATTGCAGTTCGAGTACCAATACAGGCACCATATTTTTCTATGGGAAAACAGTGTTAAAATTCTTTTTGTAAACTTAAATTATGTAGTAATTGTTTTTTGTCAACCAGTGTAGTGTAGCAGGTCCAAATGTGAGATGTCAGTCTAGAAAAGATGTGAAACCCCCATATAAACACAAGTGCCCCATATATTATAGTCACATAAGAATATAATTTAATAAAAGCACATAGGGGGATGTCATGGAAGGTAAACATAAAATTATGATATCAATCCCACAATCCTGATACATTATAAAATGAAACAAAGTAGTCAGTGCTGCCAAGTCTCAAACATGGGATGCTGTACTTGACAATCACAGCACCATACCGTACACTACCTGAACTGTGAGAATCAGTAATGCTTTAACAAATATATTATGCATTCTGATCATTTAACATTAAGGAAAAAAAACATCAATCACAAGTTTCAAACCCATGCCCCAGCACACTATAGTCAGAACAATATACCACTACACCATCAGAATTAATGTTGCCTTTTCAAACATATCACACAATAAAGACATGCAACATTACGGAGAAAGCTCTGTGGAATCATTCATGTGTTGTGTATATATATATATATATATATATATATATATATATATATATATATATATATATGTATATATATACACACATATATATATATATATATATATATATATATATATATATATATATATATGTCTGTTGAAATGTATATGAAATAGCATATATATAAATATAAAGAAAGGGAAATATATATATATATATATATATATATATATATATATATATATATATATATATCTATATAAATGTATGTACATAACATGCAGTGCAGTCACACCTCAGAATCATCCCTCCCAATCTCTTAGTGCAAGGCACCTGCACAAAGGCTGTAAAAGGGGGGGTGATGGGCCAGATATAGGGACATATTTCAACTATCGCTGTTAGAAATGAAGACATTTGCTACAGCAACAGGGTGCATTTCAGCAGATAATTACTGAAGTATATGAGGATGGAAACTGAAATGTTATGTCATTATTTACTGACATAAATCTTTGGATCATCACAGTAATTTATCAGACAGATACAAATAAATTGTGGAACAGAACAAAAGTATGGGCCAAACATCTGGACATTCTGTGAAAATCTTGGCAATGAAGAGGTATGCTCAGAACCGCTTAGTGCAATGAATCTGGACCAAGTCTGACAAAGTGGAGGGACAAAGGCATGACATTAGGGCCATATCCAAAATACGTGAGTAGATAAACTGAGAAAGTTGATGTAGTAGCACTGTATGTCCTAACATATATTGACTGAAATATCACAAGTCTGTGACTGAATTGTTTCTCATTAGTTAGTGACCTCAATCCCCACATCATCCCACTGATGTGTCAGGAATACATAACAGTTATGGGGACCAGACAAATGATATCAGCCAGACAACAGGACATCCAACGAATGTGTGGACATAACACAACATTAGGGAAACTACACTCAGCTAACAAGCTACATCCAAACTACAATCAGACTGACATAACACTACCCAAATCCAGCTCTGAGGCTGTACACATGCATTTGCAAATATAATAGGCACTACAGGGATGTAACACTGTTGGAAAAGGGACACTGGTGTGAAAGTGCATACCCTCAGCCAATTGCACATAGCAACAATATCCCATCTGCCACTCACACATTACCCCTACATATACTGCCCCACATCCCAGTGTAGTGGGAATCCTGAGGTGTTATGGGACATGTCACAGTCTGCCCATACAAACATATACAGGTGATAGGGAACCAGAAACTGGAGCAGTATGCACAGTCAGATAGAAAGGACCCATGATGCTCACATGTACTCCCCCTCCCTACACACCCCAAATAACATGTACAGACTACACTGCTACACAATCCTGACAGTCTGTTAACAATGCGCAGACATACACAGACTTCTCAAATGCACAGTTTCCCACAGAGTATATAGGCACAGGACTCATATCTATGGCCACTGCCTTTTTACATGTCTGGGGGTCTATGACATCACTGGGATGGTAGTAGGAATGAAGGCAATAAATAATGATGCTACATACCTCTGAACCTCTTAATGCATGACATCTGCACAAAGTCTGACATAATTGGGGGGCATAGGCCCAAATACAGGGGTATATTGGACATATTGCTGTTATAAATTTAGACAGTTGCTGGTGTTACTGGGTCTGTTGTCACATATCTTTTCTGAGGGCTATTAATTCAGTAACACCAATGGATGTTAGCATGTACTGTACTGAATGCATTCTCCAGAGTATCCTACTGATTAGCCAAGGACAATGACTGTGTGGGGAACAGTCCAAACATATGAGCCATGCATCTGGACAGTTTCTAGGCCTCTGGACAGTGTAGAGGTATGACCTCAGTCATGTAATAGAATGGAAATCCCCTGATAGCTGCCAAACATGTCACCCAGCACCTTATGAAGCACACTTAGACCAACATGACACCCCCCCACATCAGCTCTGGGCAATTCCCCATGTATGTTCAAATATAGCATGCACTATAGGGATGGAACTGTAGTGAAAAGCAGATAGTGGTGCAAAAATGTCCACCCAAAAGCATTTGCACCACAGTCACAGCAACATACCAGTACCCAAAATGAACTCCAGAGTACAACAACTGTCTGAACAAACATATCCTGATTGTCAGTCACACACTACTCTGACATACACTGGCCAAAATCACAGTGTACTGGGAATCCTGAGGTGTTACAGGACATTTCACAGTCTGCCCCTACAAGCATACAGACCCGATAGACCACCAGCAGCTGTAGCAGCATGCACAGTCAGATAGGTAAAGGGTGTATGGCACTCACATCAGCTACTCTCCCTACCCAGCCCAACAAACATCCTTACACAACAGTGCTACACAATCTTGGCAGTCTGTCCACAATGGCCAGACATACATAACTGTCATATGTACAGATTTCCACAGAATTTCCAGGGTGTGGAACCATAATCCTGGCCACTGCCACATACCACAGCCAGGAGTCTGCTAGGTCATTGGGATGATAACTGGAGTGCAGTCGGTAATTAATAATATACCATACCTCTGCACCTCATAGTGCAGGACATCTGGACAACACATGATGTACTTGGGGGACAGGGGGCCGGAAAGAGGAACATATCACACAAAATGGCGTAACAAACTAAAACAGTATCTGGTGTTATATGTGTTGTATAACATAACATCCCTGAAGGATATGATGTCTGGAATACCAATGGATGTCAACAGTTAGTGATTACAATCCTCACATTACACTACTGACACCACAAAAACAGACATTGTTTGAGGAACGGATCAAACATAACAGATAAACCTCTGGCCACTCTGTGGACAACATGCTACTTGAGAGGTATGTCAGAGGCATATCACTGTCAGATGTCAAGTCACTCAGTAAATGCATGTCCAGATGAACCCTGTCAATCTAGAAACCCTCCATGTGTATACCAGCACTAATTACATAAAATTTGTACCGAATTCTGGAGCTTTATCCCACATGTTGTTGGGCTGTCTCCACATGTCCTGTCCTGTGAGGTACTCCCATCTACTGTCTGTGAAGCTGCAGCCCCCACACCTCCATAATGTACCCTGCACAGGCAAGGAAAAGGGGCAAGGCCCACATGAAGCATGTCCCGTATGCTCGAACTAGCAACAGTGTCCAGGCGCACACCACAATACTATGTGGGCACCTACATAGCTGTTTGGACTCGGCAATACCTTACTTGTAAAACCTGCCTCTACCATAGTAGAATAATCCTCTATGCTGGACAACAGCAATACACAAACCACAGACTTGGTTCCTATAGTGGCTGTACATGGCAAAGTAGGAGCAGGCTCCAACCTGGCATCAAGTCAGCCATTGTCTGAACAAGCATATAAGGTCACACGGGGATTACTGTAAGGCTAACTATGAGTACAAATTAGACACATGCACCAAGGCCAATCACAAGGCCATCTTCCCATATGTGTGCAATTGCAGAGGCAACAAACCAACCCGACCTGTAATGGTGGTCATTCAGACCACATACACACACAACATAGCTATAGCCAACCTGCTGCAGTTAGGGTTAGGGCAAGCATCACTCCACTGGCTCAATATCACTATAGGTGGATATGCACAGCTCCCAGACCCCTCCCATCATCACCAGTGAGCAGATACATATTGCCTACTGAAAGGCAACAAATGTAAATATCCATGGCACATGATAACTTCCCTGTCTGCATCCAACATGAACTCAGGCATGTCCTCCCAGCTGCATTACACACTGTAGTCACACCAAGTCTTGGCACCATCCACACCCCATCCACATGGAAGATGGCCAATGTCATCCCTCTATACAGACCTGAATGAGGAATAGAGGATTATGCAATTAACTGGCCGTCATTGGGGGGAATATGACACATTAGGATCAGGAGTGCAATGCAAGCTGATACAGTGCTGAAGATTACAGGGGTATGGTGTGGTTCTGAGTGATGGCTACTGGTATTCAATGTACATGTGCAGGTTCTGTACATACTGTTGCCAAATATATGATGTCCTGTGATGTGTTTCCTTGTTTATGTCTTCCAGGTGTAATGTCGCAGCAGTGAGGGGCAACATTTTCAGTGGCTGAGACAACCATAATCATAGAAGCCATACTACAGAACCATACAATAATGTTTGGCTGGAGCCAGCAACATCTGCGGGAGAGGACCGCCCTGTGGGATAACCTTGTCCACAGGGTAAATGATGTCAGCCTGAATGCATGTACATACAAGCAGGTCCAGCATCATGCAACCGACCTCATAAGCCATGCCCAGCAAAGAGCACAGCCACAGGTGGGGGCCCAGCTATGCAGCCCCCACTGAGATTCATTGATGAGATCCTCACCAACCTTGGGGCACCCATCCCAGTACAACATCAGAGTACAGACCCCCACATTCTGGAGGTGGGTGGCACCCGGACAATGGACGATGAGTGTGCAGGTAAGGCGCCAGTGGAGATTACTAGACTAGTGTAGCAGACATACATGTATCTGTAGAGTATCTACATGCATGTGTCAGGTCAGATTGCAGTTGTGGATGGGGTTTTCTAATGCACAGATGTGCACATCTATGGTGAAGGACAGCAAATTGTGTAGTATTGGGGGTTGTACTGTAAATGTGCATACATGCTACATCCATCCTGTACCAATGCCACATGTTAGTCTGCTGACAGTACCTCTCTCCCACAACCACCTTGGTCCCTCTGGTCTACATGTGGGATAGCAGCCTGAAGCTGCTGAGTATGGAATTTTTCTGTTGTGATTTGCCAATACCCCAGTCTTGTGAAGGGCATGCAATTTACCATGCACACAACTGTCACTCATTGCCGTATTGCTTTATGTGCATGTTCACTTGTGGTGGGGCTAACTACATTGCATCACAGTGGTCACCAGAGGGACCTATCTGAAGAGAATGTAACATTCCTGTAGCATACCTTACAACCTGTTACTGCAAGACCTCTGGACAGAGACCAGCAAAATGGGGGGGGATAAATGGCCTAAGGTAGGGACATGTATGAAACATTACTGTTATACAGTGGATATAAACAGTGTACATACCCCTGTTAAGATGTCAGGTGTTTGTGACATTTACGAATTGAGACTACAATATGTCAGTCCATACCTTTTCCACCCTTTAATGTGACCCATAACATGAACAATTCACTTGTAAAACCAACCAGTCTGTTGGTCACAAAATATGGAGTATAGAATCCTTACAATAAGTTTGATGCATATGTGTGCACACCCTTCAAATAATATTTTATTGCAGCAGCTTGTGATTTACTGACAGTATTCAGTCTGCTTGGATACACACCTACCATGAAGTAAAGGCACTCTGAGTAACACCAAATAACAGTCTGCTGTCCAAGTAGGATGTTCATGATATTTGCTCAGTTGCCTGCAGCAGCAACAGCCATGGCTTACAGACAGCTTACAAAGCAGCAAAAGGATCTCATATTTGAAAGGTATCATTCAGGAGTAGGGTACAACATTACCACAGCATTGCATACACCATGGAACACAGTGGAGACAGTTGTCAAAAGGTGGATTGAATATGGGAAAACAGTGCTGTTGAAAAGAACCTGACATCCCTCCAAAACTGATGAAAAGACATACCCAAACCTTGTCAGGAAGGCTCCCAGGAGACATACAGCAACACTGAGGGAGTTTCAGGAATCTCTTGCAAGTATTGGTGTTGTGTACTACATGTGAGAACAATCTCCCATAGTCTGCATAGGTCTGGCCTATGGGGTAAGGTCAGAAGATTTCCCCACACCAAAAAACATCCAGGGGTGGATACAACTTGCAATTCAGTACAT
The DNA here is from genome assembly GCF_019279795.1 of Protopterus annectens. Taxonomy (NCBI): domain Eukaryota; kingdom Metazoa; phylum Chordata; order Ceratodontiformes; family Protopteridae; genus Protopterus; species Protopterus annectens. The sequence goes on along the minus strand of NC_056726.1, from coordinate 1,628,211,589 downwards.
CAAGTCTCTCAGAGGCATGTGTGAAAATGTGTTATGGGGGTAATGAGACTACGGATCGACCTCACAGCCACAATACCAAAAGGTACATGTGGTGCACAAACAACACCTCTCTTCACCTGAAGACCACTATCCCCATGGTGACTCATGCTGGTGGCATTGGCCTGGTGTGGAGATGCTGTTCTAAAGCCATAACTGGGCCTGTAGTCATGGTGGTGGGAATTCTGAACAGTTCAGAATAATGCTCACATCTGGCCCACATCCATCAGGCATCTGTAAGAATGCTGAAGATGGGGAGGGGTGTCAGCGTTCAACATGGCAAAGACCCAAAGCATACATACAAAGCTACCTAAGAATGGCTCCACTTGAACACATTCATGGTTATGGATTTGCCCAGCCAGAGCCTAGAATTAAACCTGATAGCAAAACCCCAGTGTGACCTGAAAAGGGCTGTGCACATGTGCTGCCCTTGCAATCTGACAGAGTTGGAGGACCTTTGCAAGAAAGAGTGGCCAAATAATGCCAAGTCAAGATGTGCCATGCTGATAGACACCTTCCCAAGAAAAGTGAATGCTGTAAGTCACTTACAAGGTGTTTCAGCAAAGTATCATTTTAAGGTTGTGCACACTTATGCAACCACCATATTGTAAATATTTCATTCATTATATTTTACACGTAACACATTTGTTTGTTTATCGATTGGATTGCACAGGTCATATGTCACATGAAAGGTGGGCAATATATTTGAATGCATTATTGCGATCTCATTTTATATATTACACGAACATGGCATGTTAACAGGGTTGTGTACACTTATCATATCCACTGTAAGCTTAGAAGGTTGGTGGTGTAACAGAAATTGTGTAAGCATACATTTACTGCTGGTTTGGAGGTCTTGCACTCAAATGTATGTCATTAATTAGTGACGTAACGTCTCAGATCATACCAGTTATGTATCAGACAAACACAGGGGTTATGAAAAACAGAGTAAACATATGAGCCAGACATCTACACATCCTGCAATGATCTGTACAATTGTGAGGTATGTTTTGTATTACTTTCCACTGTGCTATACAGGTGAACAGCAATGATGTGTACATGGGTGCAGTCTGTGCTGGTGAAGGGCCATCATCTACTAACACTACTCATGTATCCTGGAGATCTATATTATTAGTTACATGTAGTAAAACTGGCTGGAATGCATGATGTTGAGGACCATGTGTCATGCATGTCACCATTTGGGTAAAAACTGGTTGCAATGCATGATGTTGAGGGCCATGTGTCATGCATATCACCATTTGGGTAATGTGAGGTCTGTGTAACAGATTTGTGCCACTTCACCTGTAAGTGTGTGTGTGTGTGTGTGTGTGTGTGTGTGTGTGTGTGTGTGTGTGTGTGTGTGTATACCAGCCAACCTCAACGTTCAGGTATTAATGTACATATGCTGTCTGCCCCTCACATGTGGTGATGGGATTCAGGGTCCCTCCCACTTGGAAACTGACTTTGTTATCTCTGCAGACACTGACAATGATGATAGGAATAGTGAGGTACAGGTAGGGTTGTCAGGGTCTGAATCTGTGCCATTGGTTGGCATCCCACTGTTGTCCACACCATCCCTGCACACAGTGACAATGCCCACACATACCCCATCACCAGTGGCCACAGATGATGGACAGTTAGCAGGTGGTGGCATAGAACAGGCTAGTGTGGTGACTATGGCAGGTGTGAGTGTAAACACTGGCCCTAGCCAGAGTGCAAGTAAGGTCCCACACAGGTGGATGGACAGGGGTGCTGGTAGGAGGACTCCTGCTCATCAAGCTGCTGTCAAAAGTGTCACAGCAGGTGTCACCAGACACATGTTTCAGGCTGTCATGGATGCACGGGCATGTAGTGAATGCCACACCAGACAAATACTCCGGGTAGTGGATGCAACTCTTCCTGATTTACATGGCAACATACATGACCTTGAGGCCGTACGTCAAAAGACTGAGGTCATGAATAGACAATGGTGTGACACCTTGTCAATCCTCAACCATGACATGTCTGTGCTAGAGCGTGTGTTGGGAGATGGGCATCGGCCATGTGGACTTAGGTCAGCACCAACAACAGCTGAGAGTCTGTGTGGCCATGCACCTTCACATTCCTGTAGTGGCAGTGGCACCAGCACTACCAAAAGAGGGTTGCTGTCCACATTACACCAAAGCAGGCTATGGGCACACAGGGACACAGATCCAGCAGACAGCAGTCACCATCAGGAAGCAGTACTGCATCTGGCCTTGGGCCTGGTGGTATCAGTGATACCCCTGGCAGGACCAGTTCCTGTGTCTGTGGTTGGAGACAGTGAACTGGACACCCTGCCATGTACGGACCACAGCTGTCCAACATACCCCTGTGTAGGGCAGCCACATGGCATGACTGTGTGCATACATACACACACACATCTGTATCACAGGCAGGTCACCTCCTGACACACCCAGTACCTCTGCACAGCCCATCTATTGGATACCCCTCCAAACACACACACATGATGTCAACCATATGGCCCAGCCTTAGCCTCTGGCAAACCCACACCACAACCTGTGCATATGATGACATCTGTGCCACATCCCTGTCATCCATAACATTGGTGCAGGGACATACTAATATGGATCTAATGCACAGGGTGAATATAGTACAGTGTAGCTATGTAATACTGTGTAAGGTGCTGTCTGCTTGCATTTGTTATGGGTACACATACGGGTGTATGTGCCTTATTGCCCAGGATGCATTATTGCTGTTAGTAACACTGACTGAATGTAGTCTGGCATGCTGTATTCTGTTTGTGTTCTAGGTGTCTGAGTGTCTGCAGGCTGTGGCCCTGAAGACATTCCCAAGAGGGAGTATGGCAGAGTGGGAATACACCAACCATTTCATAGGCAAGGTACAGCTTTATATGTACATATACCAGGTGTGTATGCATGCAACAGTGTGTAAGGGACATTGTTGTCAGACAGTGTGACCTTGCATACATACCCCTTGTCACAGACAGGTAGCCTTCAGACATGTCACCTCAGTGTTGTGTAGTACCAAAGGCTCATACATACAGAACAGGTTACTGCAGTACTGTCAGTAGTTCCCTCATAAGTGTAGCCATTACATTAACTGCAACAGATTCACCTGTCAACATCTGTTGGCCCTGCCATTTATTTCCCATACATTCAACCCTGATGCAGTTGATGTATGTGTATGACAGGTTTGTGGTATGTATTCCTGAGTTCACCGGGTGGAAAAGGGAGACAAAATGGTATATCCTTTGCATACACACAGGAAGGACTGACACAGGGGATGTGCATACAGTAACACAAGCACAGTTGGCAATAGACAGATTAGTAAACCTACATATCCACTTTGATGTACTGTAGTACTACATACACATGACATGCCCCACATAGATTATATGCATAACACACTACCTCTTACAATACGTAATGTTCTGAATGCCTTCATGGATGGTGAGATAACCCACCAGAAATAGCATGTGGAGTCATGCATTGCTCCTGCAAGTCTTGACAAGTACCATGATGTTTCAGTCAGGTATGATACCTGATGCTGGCATGTGTGTCACTATACTCCCTGTGGTTGATTTGGCAACAATATCACATAAATGGGCATTGTTAAGGGACACAGACCACACATATGTTGCAAACATCTGGATATTCCATAGACATCTGTACAGAGGACTGGTATGGCCTGCACAATGGTTTAACATGCTGCATGTGAGGCAGATGCCGTTACCACACTATATAAAGTAATGCAATTGGGAGGTGGTAAACAGGCGTGGATGGTACACACATCAAAATGGTATCAGCCAAATAGGATATGATACACACACACACACACACACACACACACACACACACACACACACACACTTACTTGCCAGTATTACGACTAGAATCCCTGCCTATTTAGTTATCTGTACTATAGTGTTACACCATTATCACATGCACTACAGAGCTTACTGGGCTGACAACTGGCCAAATGTGCTGATAAGGGGAATGACATCAGCAGGACTGATAAAGTAGGGCAGTGGGTGGGAAACATATCAAAATACTTCTTCCTACAAACATACACACTTACCCACACACACATATGCCAGAGCTGAGAAGAGATCCCTTGCCTATCTAGTTATTTGTACTATAGTGTTATGCAGTTATAATACATGCTATAGAGCTTACTGGACTGACAACTGGCCAAAGGTACTGATAACTGCACAGCTGAGGTAAACTATTACAAGTGCCAGAAAGTCTGCCTTCAGTTTTTCCTTAGATCTTGCTAGTTCTTTTTTTCTTGCACTTCAAATAGACTAATAGCTTTGCACTTCAACAGGTTTTTGTATCAATTATTCTAGCACACCTGAGAGCCATCAGCAGTAGTCATTCCTCACAGAATTAGTTCCAGTACTTAGTAGTTATGACCACCTCTCCTGACATGATTAAAGTGCAGTTCTCTGTACTTTTGCCCATTAACCTGATGCACTTGGGCATTCTGAGACACTGTTGCACCTGCCTCATGTACACTGACAACCCTCTCCTCTAAACTCACAACACTCAGAGTTGTGAAAGATACCCCTATATCACCAAATTGGAAGATATGCACTCTCCAGCAAAGACTGGACTAGCTGGTCAAGAGGAGAAGGGTCAACACCTGCACCACACCACATGAAACACATAGCCCTCCAGAACACCCACTATGACAGCTCTGACATACAAACAAAAAACACAAACCCACCTTAAAAGAGGCACTCAATAGACATTTACTCAAAAAAGCAGAGACCACCAAGACAGACACCCACTCATCCACCACAACACAGCACAAACCACACAACACATATCTCACCTACACAGTATGACCCTCAACCTAAGCCCATAAGGCTAACCACCTTGCCCAATACAGTAATCATAGGTGACTCAATAGTGAGGCACACAGATGTCCCACTCACTAGGTTGAATAATGAGAAGGTATCAGTCAGCTTTCTATCAGATGCTAGAATCCAACACATAACACACCCAGTCATGTCACTCCACAACAACTACAAGCATCACTCTGTCAATGTCCATGTGTGTGTGAATGACCTGAGATGCACCTCCCTGGACTACATGAAAAGAGACATAGATTCATAGATTCATAGATTAGTACTAGGCTAGTTGCCCTTGTGAGCCATTTTAAGCCTAGCCAATTATCCCTTGTGAGACTCAAACCCTGTACCTTGTGTTTCAAAGGCAAACACCTTAACCATTAGGCCACCCTCCTAACCCATGGTGGAGCTCTCAGATTATGTGGTCCAGGCAGGTATGACAGTAGCCCTGAGCGGTATACTTCTGTCACCCAGAATGATACCGTAGTACAAACAAATTATTGACTTCAACAATTGGCTTAAGTGTCTGGTGTCATTCTCAGGGGATCCAGTATCTGTCTGCTTGGGATGACATGACTGACAGACTGCGATGGCTTGCCAGAGATGGCCTGCATCTGTCACCCCTGGGTTTCCAGGTACTGGCTAAGTGTCTTGCCACACCAAGAGTGCCTTTTTAGGTGGTGTTCCAAATCAAATTACCACCATAACAGCTATACATAAATGCAATATGAGGGTCATGTTGCTCAACACTAGACATCTAAATCTCACGATACAGTCACTCGAAGCACTCCTCAAAATGGAGAACATTGACATTTGTGCTGTAACTAGACCTGGGTTACAGCAGCAGACAGCATCCCTGCACTACCAGGATATAACTAATTCCACACTTGTCAGCCTCAAAACATGGACCACAGCTCCAAAGGCAGTGGTGTCTCCATATTAATAAAGGATATGCACACCTCCAGGTAGTATACCAGCATAATGCATCTGAGATACTTCAGGTAAAACTGACATTGGGTAATAGTGCAATCCAGGTCATAGCCTGCTATAGGTCCCCATTCATGTCCCTAGACTCTCAATCCACATTCCTCAACACTCTGGAATCTATCAAGGTCCACCCTAACACTTTCATACTAGGAGACTTCAACTACCCCTCCCTCAACTGGGAAAGATAGTCAAGCAGCAATACACTGGCCCAATGCTTCATGGAATTAATCAGTTCCAATGCCCTGGACCAGCTCATTCTAACATGCAGTACAGAAAGCAACATCCTTGATCTGTGTTGATTACTAACATATGGGACTGTTGCTTGACAACAGTAGTCAATCCCTACCTGGTCAGATCCAACCATAAAGTGATCACCATGGAAATCCACATCTCACCTCCCCCCCCACAAAGGTAACCACCTTGAAAAAGTTCTCCAGAGCTGACTTTGGACTCCCAAAAACAGAGGTGGCTAACTTCACAGAACCTATGTCAATGGAAAATCATACACAAATGCACAGTAAAAACATATACATAAATGCATGGAACTAGCCATACCAAACAGAACCATGACACTCTCCTCCAAACATTGGTGGCCCATCTGGTGGTATCTTGCCATTACTAATCTGTACAACAGAAGGAAGAAACTGTTGCAGAAAAAGGTGGTGTCCCAAGAGTGATAAAACTTCCCTATTAGCCTCAACAACAACTTGAGATCCCACATGTAATCATCTAAAGCCAGCTATGATGGCAGAATTGCAGCAGACACTGACAACAATCCCAAAGCCTTTGATAATTATATCAAGAACCTCCATGGCAATACCCAGAAGTGCTCTGAGTTACTGCACAATGCTACCTCCTATACTGAGCCAACAGATATTGCCAACATTCTTGCCAACACATTCAGTGCCAGCTTTACCCCTCTCTCCACCCAATGGGACCAGCCAGAATGTCAGAAGAATGTCACACACCCATGATTACTGCAGCCCAGGTTAAACCTGCATTGTCCACAGGCAACAATACAGATTCCATGGGACCCAAAAATATCCCTGGCCATGTTCTACATGAACTACAAGGATACCTGGCACCACATCTGTGTGGTCTGTTCAGTCAGAGTCAGAGCCTCACCTCAGGCTTTGTCTCTCACAAATGGTGCATGGCTACAGTCATCCCTCTCCATAAAGGGGTAGCAACTACAGACCCTGGGAATTATCAGCCCATTAGCCTAATGACTCTGATATGTACAGCTATGAAGGACATCCGGGCCCTGATCGATACAGCAATAGGTAATCTCCTAACTCTGGACCCCACACAGTTTGGCTTTGTTAAAGGGAGATCATGCCTCCTCAATCTGGTTGACTGCTTTGAGTCAGTCACCACGGCTGTGTATGACAGTAAGGCACTGCATACAGCCTACATCAATCTGGCCAAGACTTTTGATACCATTCCTCAGTCAGGAATTATTGATGAACCCACCAAACTAGGCATCAACCCCTATATCACTAGAGGGGTTGCAAATTGGCTCACAGATAGAGCACCCAGTGTGAAGGTAGTGAGCTCCAAGTCAGACTGCTAACCAGTCACAAGTGGAGTCCCACTGGGATCACTCCTAGGTACTCTCTTGTTAACATCTATTTCTCAGGAGTTCAGGCCAACACAAAGGGACTCTGATCAAGTTCACAGACAACTGCATGCTGGGAGCCATCATTAACTCTACAAGTGATTCAGACATCCTACAGAAAGGCCTCACTGAGACAACTGATTGGTGGGGAAACCATGGACTGAAGCTTAACATCACAAAATGCATCATCAGCCCATTTGGTAAAAATTCAGTTCCCACTAAGTACCACATCGATGGAAGCCCACTGAACACTGTAGGCATTATAAAAGATCTGGGGACACAGGTTGACAGCAACCTCTCCTTCAACCACCACATTGCCACTGTGGTCAGGAAATCCTTCTGTATGGCACATCTCATTACCAAGGGATTTGCATCCAGGAAGAAAGAGGTAATTGTCTCTGAGTACTCCTCCCTCATTAGACCAATCATCAAGTATGATGGCTCATTTGCCATGTACCTCACTAGACACCTGCAACAGCTGAAGAGGCCACAGACGAACCTCACAAAGAGGATCCTAGGCATTAAACAAATGTCCTACACAGACAGACTCAAATGACTCCAGCTATTCTCTGTCTCATATCACCTACTTACAGCCAATCTCTGCTTGACTTGCAAAGCCATGTCTGACCCAGCTCTTTTAGAAATGCTACATCTAAAGACATCACAATCCCTCTGCACCACACACTGCAGAGACTTAGACTGCATTACCACAATCAACACAACACACTGGAGGGACAGGTTCCTCACCCAGAGACTGCACATGCCCTGGAATAGACTTCCCATATATGTCAAGCAAAGCACCTAGATGACCCTGTTCCAGAGAAATCTTGATGAGTGGATGGATAATAGAAAGTTCACCCCAGGGATCACTTCACTGCCTCTACTTGATAGAGGCACTGAGAACTAACATTGGGTGGCACACTGGAAGGTCACTTCTATGGGCTAGGCTTGTAAAGGCTTCAGGGCCATTAGTCTAGTGCACACCTATGAACCTATAAGGGGGGGTGACATCAGCATGACTGGTAAAGTAGACCAGTGAGTGGGAAACTTATAAAAATATTTCTTCCTATAACCATACACACTTACACACACATTCCCCAGATCTGAGAGTAGAACCGCTGCCTATCTAGTTATTTGTATACAATGTTACACAGTTAAAATTGGCCAAAGGGGCTGATAAGGGGAATGACATCAGCAGGACTGATAAAGTAAGGCAGTGGGTGAGAAACATATTAAAATACTTCTTCCTACAAACATACACACCCACACACACATTTGCTGGATCTGAGAGTAGAACCCCTGCCTATCTAGTTATTTGTACTATAGTGTTACACATTATTGCACGCGTTACAGCATTTATTGGGCTGACAACTGGTCAAAGGTGCTGGTAAGGGGAAATGACATCAGCAGGAGTGATAAAGTAGGTTGGTGGGTGGGAGACTTATCAAAATACTTATTCTTATAAACATACACACACACACACACACACACACACACACACACACACACACACACTCATTTGCCAGATGTGAGATTAGAACCCCTGTCTAGCTAGTGATTTGTACTACAGTGTTACACATTTATCACACATGCTACAGAGCTTACTGGGCTGACAACTGGCCAAAGGTGCCAATAAGGAGAATGACATCAGCAGGCCTGATAAAGTGGGGCACTGGTAAGTGTTGTGGGTGAATGGCCTAAAACTGTTTCATCTGCAAACAAACACACACACACTCCCTCACTCTCACATGCACAACTGTCTCTCACACACACACACACACACACACACACACACACACACACACACACACACACACACACACACACATGCACACACTTGCCAGTATTAAGATTAGAATCCCTACCTATTTAGTTATTTGTACTATAGTGTTACACAGTTATTGCACATGTACAGAGATTATAGGGGTGATCATTGTCCAATGGTACTTCTAAGGTGAATAACAGCAGCAGATCTTGTGAAGTAGGGCAATGTGAAGTGCACTAAGTGGGAAGAGGCTCCTAATACTTAGACCTATTGACACACACACAGACACACACACACACACTCACTCTCTCTCTCATACACACACACACACACACACACACACACACACACACACACACACACAAGCAGGTGATGTGATATTATGAACCCAACTTCAGTTCTGTTACACAATGGGGCTCACCTTTTATGCTGGCACATGCAACTGTTTACAACTGGTATGCTACTGTCCACAACAGGGCATCACTGTATGCCATTCAGGGTATCTGTGTGTGTAACTCACTCTGTCTGTGTCCCCCTGTGTCTCTCTCTCTCTCTCTGTCACTGTCTGTCTCTCAGTTCCCCACATCTATGTGTGTGTATGCTTGACATATATTATCTGTTGCCCATATATATGTGTGTGTATCTCAAGCAACAGATGCAGATATATCACATATGGGCCACCTACAGCTAGCTGAGGGTAATCCTGTCTGATGTGTGTGTGTGCGGACAGTTGCGGTGTACATAGTTGTCTGTATGCACAGACATATATACACAATACAGTCATATATTCTGATGTGGGTTCCAACATGTCCTGTGATTCTCTAAGTGTAGGAGCATGCCCAGTGTGACCTTCTGTAGTTAGAGTGGGACTCCATTCGAGAGATAGGTGTACTCCAGTCCAACGTTTTGTGTGCTACAGCCATACCTCTCAGGAGTGCATGGGACTTTCCTCAGGATACTTGTTTTGTTTAGCAGACACTTTTTGACATATCTGTAGTCTGAAACTGCAATGTATTGTGTCATTACCCAGTGCCAAACATCCTCAGATCATCACAGTGCTTTACCAGAGGAATACTAGCTGTATGATGCATAGACCAATATTATGAGGGCAGCTATGTAAATTCTTGCCCAACAAGGCCATTTGTGCGGTGTGACTATAGCCATTTTACTAATGACACAGCTGTGTAAACAGTCCAGCGACCTGGTGATATACTGGCTGGGGATCTCATGCTTGTGTGGTATCTTTCTAACCTGAGATGTCATATCCTTGTGTGGGCATACCTCTCACCTGTACATTTTTTGGCAGGTTATCCAGGTGTTTGGCTAGAGGTTTCATCCTGCGTGCATAAACTTGTATTTTTATGGCAAGTTAGTTACATATAATTGAAGAGTAATGTTACAAAATAATGACAGATATTACTGTTTCAAACTACATTACTTTCAGACAATTCCCACTACTGCAAACCCCTCACCCTACTAACTTTCTCAGTATGGAAGGGAGATATTTACAACACATGCCTATCATTGTGCCTTTGCTCCACTTGTATTTCTGCCCTTTTCCAGACATCTTGCTGTCAGAGGTTGGGAGTTATGGGTGTGGGTACAGAGTGCATTCAACTGTGCAGACATCTCCATTATATGTAAAAGCAAACATAACAAAAATGGATTCTTGAAAATGACCACTGGCAACAGTACCAGAAAGCACTTATATTCAAAAAAGCCTTGGCACCTCTGCTACACAGCCTTCAAGATGTCACTGATATGTGTAGTATATTCCACATAGCACTGTGACTTCCAGGTATGTCAGTGGCAGAGCAGTGGGTGTCACTGACATGCATAACAGTTGGCACAGCACTTATCTGCACATGGCCCTCTCAAAGGCAACACTGTACCTAGGTCAGCACAAGATGACTGCCAGAAGAATGTGCTGCCAGATCCAGACAGTATTACCCACACATACACATAACTCATTAACCCCTGCATATTGTGGACAGGCAACATATTTTCATGTGTACAGTCCTGGCAATGTGTGCTATGCTGCTATTTCCCTGCAAACATACATGTTACTGCATTAGTGTGGGTATATGGGGAGGCACACCTGTCAACTGTACACATTTGCACAGACTGTGCTGATATTTGCTTTACGTTTTGATTCCATTTACCATACTATTGTGCCCTGTTTGGGGACTAGAGGCATATAAGTAAAGAGCCCAGGTCAGATTGTACTGCCATACATTTGAGTTTCAGACTTCTTACCCTTCATAGCCTTACTGCAACTGTGGGTCCTACTGTGCTATGACTGTGTGAGTCTGTCAGGAGGTAATTCAACATTGCCACCATTTGTGTGCCTTTACCAGACATTTCTCTGTGGTTTTCTACAGCTGACTTTCTGTGTGGATGTGAGGGGTGGTTATTGGACCACCACACTAACATCCATGCCTATGACCTATGACCCCCCCAGTTAGTTGTCCCCACACATATACTGCAGTGGGATTTGCCACCTTTGGTACTACTGCATAGTGTGTGGAGGCCAGTTTGGGCCAGACATTTCCTGGTGTCCCACATAGCTTTCGGTTGTGTTCTGCTATCCAGTAGGCCACCCCATTCCCTTGCATGCATGCAGCATTACCATAGATGTGCTACCAAAACATACTAATCCATTCATTTATTGTTAAGAAGACTGACTTACCTTGTGCTTGCAGCAGTTGTGAGGACAGTGCTTAAGGGCCGCCTATGTTGGATGCACGCAGTACACTACCTATACATGGTAGGTATCAGGTAATGTGATGTGTGTGTCATCCATTTCACTGTGTGTGCAAGTCAGAGAGAGGTGTCAGTTCCTGGGGTCCCTCAGTGACAGTGTGTATGTGCTATGCATTGCCTCTTTGCCAAGGCCTGAGCATACTGGGCACTCCTCCATCTACCTACAGGAGCAGGCTCAGGGGCCTCCTCCTGTGTGTCTCTCTGTGCCTGTGGGGACCTTGGCAATGGTGGCGGGCTGTGTGGCCCTTCCCCATGCTGTTCCTGCTGCAGCTGTTTCCACAGGATTATATTGTGTAGCATGACACATACTATGAACATGTGTGCACATGTGGTTGCAGTGTACTGCAAGGCTCCACCAGATATGTCAAGGCAGTTGAACCATTACTTGAGCATCCCAAACACACGCTCTATAATGATCCTGGTTTGTGCATATGCCTCATTATGGTGTTCTTGTGTGGGTGTGTGTACATTTCTGATAGTTGTCATCATCAATGGCTACAGTGCATAGCCAGCATTCCCCCACCAGATGGCCATACGGGATGCCCCCACTGGCAAATGCCTGGTACAGTTGTGACGAATGCCAGATGTGTGAGTCGTGATAGCTTCCAGGACTGCCAGAACACACATTCATGATAATGCCCTGGGCATTGCTCACGACCTTGCAGCTGATGGAGGGGAATCCCTTGCAGTGTATGTAGACCCTACCCTGTTCACCTGGTGGTGCTTTGATGTGGATGTGTGTGCAGTCTATGGCACCCAGTACCTCCGGGTATTCTGCTATATGGTGGATGAGACACATATTGCTGGCCCTCTCCTCATGGGTGTTGGGAAAGTAAATGTGCTCAGCGGCATGTGGTAGCATGGCATCCAGGAACTGGTGGAGTACCCTGGATGCAGATACCTGTGGACCCCCATGATGTCCCCAGTAGTTCTTTGGAAAGTACCTGTAGCTAGAATTCTTAAGGCTACACATACCTTGGTATCCACTGTGACGGGTTCCCCTCTGTTGGTTCTAGGTCTGAGTTGAAGCCAGCACAGCTCAGTAATTTGATGAAGTATGTCTCTGTCCACCCTGTAGCACTCTACTATCTCCAGAGCATGTAGTCCCTGGTAAGTTACCCTCAGTCTGAATACTCTTCTCCTCCTCCTTGGTCTGTGGCAGTTGTTGGCATTATCCTCCTCACTGCATCTAGCACATACTGATGGATCAAAGCAATGGCAGCCCCTAACATTTTTCCAGTTAAAGTTCATTCCCCTGCATGTGTACACCAATGGTGCAGAGTTTGTGTGAAAAAACAGACTGTAAGGCATTTCCATACTTTATACTGTTGTGCTGCAGATGCTGCCTGTATGATTGGCTGACTATGATACATTCCACTTGCCAGATATGTTACTTGTACTTGGTTACTTGAATTATGCTATTTTCCTTTTTTCCCTTCCCATTAACTCCCTTTTTAAGCCTGAGGTGCACCACGCAAACCTGGTTCCCAAATGTAAACAGTCCTGCTATTTCTATTTTTTTTTTGTTTTGTTTTAGACCAGGTGCTTGCCATTTAGGTTATGTAAATAGTAAGAAATGGCCCAACATACTCCTCAGTTCATGGAATAAGTCAATACATCCTCAGACACACCCCCTTTGCTTAGCTGTGCTTAGCTAAGCTTATCTCTGCACCTTAGTGCTCCAATGTGCTTACAACATGCCTTACACACCCCCTTTTCATGTCTGTTGCTCCTCCTAGTTACACCATTGTGCTAGAGCGCCTACACGATTAGGTGCAGTTTGGGACTTAGAAGATTTTTGTGATTCGGTAAATTTCCCCTCCTTTGCATACCCCACTGCCTTAGTCCATAGTTACTGCACTTACACAGGGCCTTTCCCCTTGACAACCACTGTTCCCTAGTATTGTTTTCATTCTGCATGCCATAGACTATAATGGAAAAATGCAGATTTCCCTTAAAATTTACTTTACATTTTTTTTTAATTTTTGGCACAATCCCATTTGCACAATGCTGCCCTATGCTTAAATGGCTGAGATCGGCCCTAAAAAAATAATTTTGATTTTTATTAAAAGTAAACTTTTTTCTATGCCAATGGCCATTTCTTTGAGAGAATAGAGCTGACTGGTGACGCAGTTTAAACTGTAGGCATCAGCGAATGAGGACTGTCTTCTTGTATTTTATGAGTTTGCCATTAAACAACTGTAAAAGCTAATATTTTGAAATAATAGCAAATTTATTTTCAAGACTGTGAAAGTTCATCGCTAGGAAAAACAAAAGGAGTTTCAGAAGGCATTAGTCAGAATGTCATATAAGCAATGTATCTAATGGTTTGATTACATGCCATGCGAGTGGCCTTGAGAAAAATGTTTTTCTTAGTTCATATCTATACTCTGGGGTGGAGGCTGAAAAACATACAAAGTTTTTTGGACAATTGTCTGAATACAGGGAGGCAACTGGCATCAACAGTTGACTGCAAAATATTTTTTTTACAGAGAAATTACATTTTTGATATTCTCTTGTCGAAAGCATTAAGGACAAAAGGCAGGTTATCATTTGAAGTCAGTAGAGTGCATTCAGAGACATAATTAAATTTATAAAGAAGACATTTGATTTTAGAAATAGCAATGCCTGACAACGGTATAAATTGACAATTGTGAGTATGAGCTATTTAGACATACTTAGTAGCCAAGAGTCTACACGTATGTTCAGAGAAAAGGATTTCCGTTCCTTTATGGATATTTTGGTATACAGTTTAAGTTCAATTTAGGCTTTATTACATCAACAAAATGTTGCTACAATAAAACAGATTTACTACAGTTCAATTAATAATAACATGTTTATTATATACAGATGTCAGAAACATTACGCATTTTTAAAATTTCACATTTGCATCATGACATTTACAAATACTATACATTGCCTGCTATCTACTTTCTAATACTGTATACATTACTAAATGCCAATGACAATTCATTAATGTTAATTCTACATTGGCAGGAAATAAAGGAACACATATTTTAATTTCATTGTCATCACTATATCAGTTTAGTCTTTGCGTACTACACATATTAAAACCAGGGGCAGGTTATGAGTAAATATTGCAGTGGCCCTACTATGGGTTCATCAGGGAGTCCTAATAGTGCTACAGTAATGAAATATGGTTTAGAGACAAAAAGGGAGCAACACTGAGCAAAAATTCAATAGTGGAATCGAACTGTGCAGTTAGAAGTAATTGCTCTAGTCTTCTATCAAATCATGCAGTGCTGTTGCACAGACACACACACACACACACACACACACACACACACACACACACACACACACACACACACACACAACTTCAAAATACTTAACTGCTGCAGCACTAACTGCCATGTTCCTGCCAAAGACACCATGAGTGCACAACCCATTTTTATTGTTTTTTTTTTCAAATATATTTTTATTGAAATTTTCAAACTTTTCAAACATACAAAGGAAAAAACTGTAAGTCATTGCAGGAAGCAGTAAAGTATAGGTATATATGTAACAGTTAGTGCAAAAAACATGCATTTATAAAACATCAGTTATCTTACAGGGAAACTTTCATCTTAGAGACCAATATAACCAGTAAAGACACCCAATAACCTATTACAGTCAAAGGGCCGGATTTACGAAGGCCTGCATGGAGTCTTAGAGTAGAGTAAGACTCCATGCAGCCATCATGTCTGACGAGCGATCCAGGAACAGCCTGCAGGGGCGTGCAAGAGAGCTCCTAAAACGGTTCTTACACGGACAGGGCCGGGTCATGCACATTACCTCAATTGCATCCAAAAGGCATGCAAATGAGGTAGATTTGCGATTCAGGAAACCCGAACTTGTCCGAGTAAGAGCTGTGTTATTTGCAGAAATGTACTCAGTTGACAACTGAGTACCATTCTGCAAATAGCAAAATGGAGCCGGGACAGCTCCAAATTAAGGTTGCATCCAGCAGAGGAAGCATGCCTATAGCCAAATATACGGCCATTGGCAATGTTTCCCAATGCAATATGAAAATAAAAATAATTAATTTTTTTTCTCCGCTTTCCGATGTTTAAGCATAGTGCCGCGCAAACGGGCTGTGCTCTAAAAACCAGAAAAATAAAAATTAAAACCCACAAATGTGGATTTTATTTAAATTGTTAATTTACAATGCAAGGGAATGGCAGGCTGAAGACAACATGGCCACCGAGTAGAGGTTGCTAAGGGGGGGAAGCACAGTCTAAGAGATGTAACCAAGCATTAGTAGGCAATCCTATGCAAATGAGGATAAGGATAGTGAATCACAGGTTTACATAGCAAATGTGCACAGTCAGTGGAGTGTAGGAGTAGGATAAGGGGAGTAACAGAGTAGAAGATAGGTGACATCACGAGTGGGGTATGTATGAAAGAAGGGAAGCTCATTGGAGCAGAGTGGCATGTGTCAGCTGTCATTTACACATCATTGAAAGAGGTGTGTCAACAGGTAGGCTAGGTAAAGTCAAGAAATGGAAGGTGTATGCCATGAATAACACCAAAGTATCTTGCTGAGCGTGTATGCGTGCGTGTGCACGCCTGTAAACCCGAGTAAGACAGTGTGCATGCATGTAAGCGTGAGTGCGTGCGTTTAAGCTGGAGTAAGCATGTATAAGGCAGTTTAAAATGTAAGCGCGTTTGCACTGGTGTGCACGTGGTATAACCCGAATAAGCAAGTTTTAGTCCATGTAAGCATGTGTGCGCGCGTGTGAGCTGCTGTGAGTGTGTTTGCGCTTGTGTGCATGGCACTGCCCCCCTGAGGAAACAGAAAGGAAATAGGAAGCACAAATAATAGTAGGAAGCTACCAGGGAGTACTAGCAGAGCTAGCAGGTGAAAACAATCAGAATCAGGCAATTACACAGGCAGTACACGAGCTCAGCCCAGCCTAGCACTTAAAACTCTGCAAACAACAGTTCATTATGTTTCTCACAAGAGACACTGCAGTAAGCTAATAGAAGTGAAAACTGAAAAAGCTTTACTGAGACAAAGAAATGTTAGGGGCTGCCATTGCTGTTATAAGGCAACATATGCAACTTGCTGAGGGTGGTGACAATAGACATGCTGCTGGAAAATCCACAGTGAGGAGACAGAGAAGAGTGTACAGGCCCAGGGTAACCTACCAGGGGCTACATGAGCTGGAGATAGTGGAGCGCTATAGAGTGGACAGAGACCTCCTGCAGCAAATTGTTGAGCTGTGCAGGCCACGCCTCACACACACAGAACCAACAGAGGGGAACCCATCCCAGTGGAAACTAAGGCATGTGTTGGCCTATGAATATTAGCAACAGGTACCTTCCAGAGACCAACTGGTAATATGATGGGGATATCACAGGCATCAGCATCCAGGGTACTGCACCAGTTCCTGGATGCCATGTCAGCACATCAGTGATCATGTATATTTCCCCAATTCCCATGAGGTATTGGCCAGCAATATATGTCTCTTCCAGCAAATAGCGGAATACCCTGAGGTAGTGGGTGCAAT
Organism: Protopterus annectens; assembly: GCF_019279795.1. Lineage (NCBI taxonomy): Eukaryota > Metazoa > Chordata > Ceratodontiformes > Protopteridae > Protopterus > Protopterus annectens. The sequence continues at coordinate 1,628,194,049 of NC_056726.1, read as the reverse complement.
AGATTGCACACACATATGCATCAAAGCACCAGCTTGTGAGCGGGGTAGGGTCTACTTCAACCACAAGGGCTTCCTCTTCATCAACTGCCAGGTCGTGTCTGATGCCCAGGGCATAATACTGAATGTGTATGCTGGCTGCTCTGGAAGCTACCATGATTCCCATATCTGGCATCTGATGCAGCTGTACCAGACATTTGCCAATGGGGACATCCCACATGGTCACTTAGTGGGAGATGCTGGCTATGCACTGGAGCCGTGGCTGAAGACACCCATTAGAAACGCACACACACCTGAACAGGAACACCATAATGAGGCACACGCACAAACACGAAATGTAATCGAGCGTGTGTTTGGGCTGCTCAAGTCACGGTTCCGGTGCCTGGACACATCTGGTGGAGCCTTGCAGTACTCACCAACTACATGTACCCAAATTGTCATGGTATGTGCTATGCTACATAATATGATCCTGCGAAAACAGCTGCAGCAGGACCAGCATAGGCCTGGGCCAAACAGCCCCCCACCATTGCCAAGGTCATCACAGGCAGAGCGTGACTCGTAGGAGGAACAACCTGAACCTGCCTCAGTAGGCAGAAGGAGGCATGCCCAGTATGCTTTGGCCTTGGCAAAGAGGCAACGCATAGCACATACACTGGCTCAGTAGGAACTCTGGAAATGTTACCTCTCTCTGACTTGCACATATAGTAAAAGGGATGCCTAAGTTGACACTACCTGCTTTCAAACATGTACAGGGAGTGTAGTATGTGCATCCGACATAGGCAGGCCTGCAGCACCACCTGAGGCATGATTGCTATGTGTTAAGCAATTTAAGGCAGTGTTAAACAGCATTTACCACCATGTAGTATATGCAAACAGAATCGCACACACCAACTAGTACAACTGTGGTCAATGTCGAGTAATATTGGCCAATGTCCATCAAAGTTGGTGAATATACAGCAATGTCGGACAAGCCTAGTCTAAGTAGGGCATAGCTGAACAAAAGCCAACATGCTCATATCTGCTTAACTGGCCCTTAAGCAGTCTGGTCTGCTCAGTATAAAAATAGAAAGCAGTGATGGGCCTCGAACCCAGGACACTGTGCACTATAGGGAAAGTACTGAACCACTAAACAATGACAGTATCACAGTGATTAGCCAGTATGAAGGAATGTTGATAAGTCTATGCAAAGTATCTCATGGAAACCCTGCAGGCACAGTATAATCCCTGTTGGGTTATGACACAAAAGTGAGTCCTGCAGTAAGAACAGAACTTGACCTCCAACACACACAGTATATATGTTAATATTGGTCATGTTCACACACAAACACAAATGTAGTGGACTTCAGATCGCAACATACTGAAAGGTCACACTGGGCATGCTCACACACTTAGGCCATGTCTGAGTACAGCAGTGGGCCACACATATCTGGCAGTTGCATGTGTTAACCCAGGAACCTCTTACTATCCAGCAATCTGCCCTGTGCACACAGTTACATGACAACATAGGTATCACAAAGGATAAGAAACTAAGTGTAATGCTACTCAACGCCATAAGTCTAAACCTCAAGATGCATGCACTCGAAACTCTCCTTAGCATGGAGAACATCGATATCTGTGCAGTAACAGAAACCTGGTTCAAGGCTCCCGAGAGCACCCCAGCACTACCAGGTTATACCTCATACCATGATTTTCGGCCCCAAAACTTGGACCGAACCACAAAAGGAGGGGGAGTATCAATATTCATCAAAGATACCCACACCTCCAGGTTGGTGGCACAGCATGAAGCATCAGAGACTATCCATGTGCAACTAACAGTGGGTAAAACTGCCTTCCAGTTTATAGCCTGCTACAGACCACCCTCCCAAACCCAGGAACCCCACTCGGCCTTCCTGAGAACACTGGAAAATATGAAGGTCTCTCCAAACACCATTATATTGGGTGACTTCAACTACCCAAACATAGACTGGTAGCATTACTCTAGCTCCAACACCCTAGCCCAAAGGTTCCTAGAATTTATAAACTCATATGCTATGGAACAACTTGTTACCACTCCCACAAGAGGGGAAAACATACTGGATCTGATCATCGCCATAATGGGGACTCTATGCTCCAGACCAGAAGTGTATCCCTCACTGGTAAGATCAGACCATAAACTAATCTCACTGGATATTCACATCTCGACCCAACCCCCTGCCCAGAAAACCACAGTGAAAAACTTCTCTAAAGCAAATTTCACACTCCTCAAAACCGAGGTGGAATCCTTCAAAGCCCCCGGGCCTGGGGAAAATACGGCCCAGACTGCAGAATTCTTTATAAATGCATTCTATGAACACTTTCAGGAATGCATGGATCTTGCAATCCCAAATAAAACAAAGACCCAATCCTCCAAAGGCAGACGTCCTGTCTGGTGGACCCCAGCCATAAACAAACAATACAATAGAAGGAGGAAGCTACTACATGATAGAGCAAAATCCCAAAAAGGGAAGGCATCTCTGATCAGTATTAGCAAAAAACTACGGGCACTCATAAAATCGTCTAAGGCCAGCTTTGAGAGAAAAATTGCACAGGACAATAAGGATAATCACAAGGCTTTCTTTAGTTATATTAGGAACCTGGGTGGGAATTCTCAGATATGCTCAGAATTAGTCCAAAATGACAAAAAATACACCAAACCCACAGACATTGCCAACATCCTAGCTGACAGGTTCAGTGCAAACTTCTCCCCCCCTCCCCACCAAAAGGGCAAATATCTATACAGCAGAGTGCTGCCCCCCTGACATCTCAGATGCTCAGGTTAGAGCCGCCCTCTCCAAAGCAAAAAACACAGCATCAATGGCAGCAGACGGTGTCCTGGGCTGCGTCCTACATGAACTCCAAGAAGAGCTAAACCCAAACATAAAACTGCTGTTCAATCTCAGCCTTACTACAGGATATGTTCCCAAAGAGTGGCGTACAGCAACAGTAGTCCCTCTTCACAAAGGTGGTGCCTCAACGGATCCTGGAAACTATCACCCCATAAGCCTGACTAGCTTGGTCTGCAAAGCTATGGAAAGGATCATCATGGACCTCATAAATAAAGATATTGGGGACCTACAGACACTGGATCCTACCCAGTTCGGCTTTGTTAAGGGCAGATCCTGCCTCTTAAACCTGGTCGATTTCTTTGAAACAGTCACCAAGGCCATTGACGAGGGGAAGGTGGTCCACACAGCCTACCTGGACCTCGCAAAAGCCTTCGATACAATACCCCACTCGGGCATTATAGATAAGCTCACCAGCTTAAATATAAACCCCTATGTCACTAGATGGGTTGCAAACTGGCTCAAGGACAGAACCCACATGGTTAGAATTGCTGGAAACATGTCAGACTCCAAACCAGTTACAAGTGGCATCCCACAAGGCTCAGTCCTGGAACCTCTCTTGTTTGGTATATATTTCCTGGAGGTACAGGCCAACACGGAAGGACTGTGGCTGACCAAGTTCGCAGATGACTGCAAACTGGGTGCCATAATCGACTCTCCAGCCGACACAAGCATCCTCCAAAAGGGCCTCATAGAAACAGACAACTGGTGCCAGAGCCATGGCCTCAAGCTAAATGCCAAAAGGTGTATAGTCATCCCCTTTGGCAAAAACTAAGTGCTCACAAATTACCACATAGGTGGTAATCCATTAAGTACAGAAGAAGTAATTAGGGACCTGGGGACCCAAGTTGATAACAATCTCTCATTTGACAACCATGTGGCCAAAATGGTTAGAAGAACATTTTATATAGCCCACCTAATCATGAATGGATTCACATCTAGATCAGGGGAGGTCATTGTGCCTCTTTACTCATCCCTCATCAGGCCCATAATTGAGTACAATGCCCCTTTTGGGATGTACCTTACCAGACACCTGCAGCAACTGGAAAGACCCCAAAAGTACCTCACCAAGAGGATCAAAGGGCTCAAACAGATGCCATATGCTGCCCGGTTAAAGAAACTCCAGCTCTACTAAGTGGCATACTGCCTGCTCAGAGGCGATCTGTGCCTGATGTATAAAGCCATGTCCAACCCGGAATTAATGGACATGTTGCACCTCAGAAAAACCAAATCCCATCGAGCTACGTGCTTGAGAGACTTGAACCTCAGCACTGAAATAAATAGGACATGCTGGAGGGACAGATTCATAACCCAGAGGCTCCCTTCACTCTGGAATAAAATCCCAGTCCAGGCTAGGCAGAGTCCCTCATTGACTCTCTTCAAGAGGAATCTTGATGAGTGGATGGGAGATCATAGGTTTATCCCGGGTATCACTTCTGTGTCACTGTTAGACAGAGGCACAGTATACTAACCTCTAAAAAGGGCATAGCAAAATTAATTTAAAATGGGTGGCGAAAGCCAAACACACTCTGGCTAGGTTTATAAATGCCCTAGGGCAGATAGCCTAGTATGAACCTATGAACCTATGAACAACAGACACGTATATAATATAGTGGAACCCTGTCATGATCAAACATGTTCTGCAGATACCTAAGTTGTTCATAGAAACTGGGAAAGCAAAGACGATAAAGGCCTGCAAACAGTATCAGCAATAAATACTGTGCATCCCGAACATAAGCATAGCTTCAGAGGTTGATATTAGGCTATCTGCCCTAGGGCATGTACCAGCCTAGCAAGAATGTGTTTGGCTTTTGCAACCCTGTCAGATTACTACACTGTGCCAGTGAATAGTAGGTCACACAAGATAGCCCATGTACGTTTAGGCTAGTGTGCCTCTGTCTAGCAGGGACACAGAAGATATCCCAGGGGTAAACATACGATCACCCATACAGCCATCAAGATGTCCCCTGTAGGTGGTCAGTGGGTGGCTCTGCCTATGTGTAACTGTGATCACAATCCAGAGTGAGTGGAGGCTCTGGGATAAGACTCTGTCCCTCCAGCATGTCCTATTAATATCTGTGCTGAGGTATATGTCCCTGGAGTGTGTAGCTACAAGGGAGTCAGATATCCTGAGATGGAGCATATCCAGTAATTCTGGGTTGGGTATTACTGTAAACAACAGGCACACATCATATCCGAGTAGGTGGTAAGCGACTGAGTAGAGCTGGAGTTACTGCATCCGAACTGTGCAGGTCATCTGTGTGAGTCCCCACATCTGCTTGGTGAGGAACTTCTGTGGCCAGTACAGTTGCTGCAGGTGTTGGGTAAGATATACCCCAAAGGTGGCATTGTAACCAAGCATGGTTGTGATGAGTATAGCGGCACAATGACCTCACTCGATCTAGATGTGAAACCATATGGGATAAGGTGGCTTATACAGAAGGTTGTCCAACCACTTTGGCAACGTGAATGTCAAAGGCGACAGTACAAACAAGTCATGTCCCCAATCACCTAACAACCCCTACCGTATGTAATGGAGTACTACCTATGTGGTAATGTGTGGGCATGCTGTTATTCCCAAAGGGGATGACTATGCAACTAATGGCATTTAGCTGTAGGCCATGGCTCAGGCACCAGTCATCCATCTCTGTGAGACCCTGTTGGAGTATGCATGTGGCAGCTGGAGAGTTGATCATGGCACCCAGTTTGCAGTCAAGTGCGAACAAGGTCAGCCATATTCCCCCTGTGGTAACCTGTACATCAGACAAATATATACTGAATAAGAGAGGTCCCAGGACCGAGCTGTGTGGGATGCCATGTGTAACTGGTGCATAGTCAGACATGGCATCTGCAATTCTGACCATGTGTGTGCTATCCCTGATCCAGGTAGCAATCCATCATGTGAGATATGTATCTATATCAGTGCTGGTGAGCCTATGCATAATGGCCCAGTGGGTAATTGTGTGGAAGGGTTTTGCAAGGTTCAGGTAGGCTGTGTGTACAACTGTGCCTATGTCGATGGACCTGTTAACTGTCTAAAGAATACAAACATGTTCAAGAGGCAAGATCTGCCAACAACAATGCTGACATGTGTAGGACACAGTGTCTGTAGGTTCCCGATGTCTATGTGTAAGAGTCCCATGACAGTATGCTCCATAGCTTTGCAGAACAGGCTAGTTAGGCTTATAGGGCAATATTGTGTGTGGTCCATTGTGGCACCAACTCTGTTTAGTGGGACCACTGTCACTGTACGCCATTCTGTAGGTACATATCCTGTAGTAACTCTGATATTGCACAGTGATGTAATGTGAGGGTTACGTCTGTCATGAAGCTTGTGTAAGATGCAGGCCGAGACACCATCTGGTCCCATTGATGCTGTAATGTATGCTTTGGGGAGGGCAGCACTCACCTGTTACTGTGTGATGTCAGGGAGGTTACACTCTGTTGGGATGGATAGTTTCTCCCTAGGGGGGATGGGGGGGAGACATCTGCACTGAACCTGTTTGCCAGGATGTTGGCTATGCCAGTGGGTTCAGGGTAAGTTTAGTCAGTATGCAGTAACTCACAGCATATCAGTGAGTATCCACCCAGGTTCCTGACATAACTGAAGAAGGCCTTGTGATAGTCCTGCGTGTCTGGTGCAATTGTCTGTGAGAAGCAGCCCTTACATAAGTACATGAGTGGTCGTAGCTGTCTGCTAGTACAGATCACAGATGCTTTCCCCATCTGTGATTGTGCTCTATCATGTAGTAGCTTCCTCCTGACATTGTACAGCTTATTTATGGCTGGGGTCTACCAGACAGGTCTCCAGCCATTAGAAGAGTGAGTCCTGTTGTTATTTGTGATAGCACAATCCATGTAGTCCACTAGGTGTCCATAGAATGTGTATGTAAAGGATTCAGCAGTCGGAGCCATATTTGCCACTGTCTCAGGGTCTCTGAAGGATACCACCTTGCTTTTGTGAAGTGAGATGTTGTCTCATGAGAAGTTCACCAGGATTACCCAGGATGGGTGTATGGAGTGTATATGTATGTCCAGTGAGATATATGTATGTTCTGACCTTACCAATGAGGGGTATATCGCTGGTGTGGAACATAGAGTCCCCATGTTGGTGATGATCAGGTCCAATACGTATTGTCCCTTGTGGCTGTGGTGACTGGTTGTGCCATAGCATATGAATTTACAAATTGTAGTGACTGTAGGGCGAGGGTGTTGGGGCTTGAGTAGTATCCCCAGTCAATATTTGTGTATCTGAAGTCACACAATATAATGGTGTTTGTGGAGACCTTCATATTCTCCACTGTTCCCAGGAAAGCCGAGTGTGGTTCCTGAGTATGGGAGGGTGGTCTGTAGCAGGCAACAAACTGAAAGGCAGTTTTGCACAATGGTAGTTGTATATGTATGGTCTGTGATGCTTAGTGCAGTGCTACTAACCCGGAGGTGTGTGTGTATCTGTGATGTATATGGTTACTCCCCCTAGTTGTGTTGTCCGTTCCAAGTCTTGTGGTCAGAAAGCATGGAATGAAACATAACCTGGTAGTGCTGGTGTGCATATGTGAGCCTGAACTAGGCGTCCGTTAGTGCACAGATATCGCTATCCTCCATATTCAGGAACGTCCTGAATGGCCACAATATGAGGGTAACACATCTGGTGTTGAGCAGCATTACCCTTAGTGTCATTTAACCTGTAATGTCTATGGAGGTGGGTTTGTCTTTTGAGTCCTGCTCAACAAATGCACTATGGTGGTAGCAAGAGCCATAGATAGCATTTGAAGGTCCAAGGGTGAAAGGTGCAAGCTGTCCATAGTGAAGCTACGTGGCATGTCGAGCATGTCACCACAGGCTGACAGACACTGTATCCTCTATGAATGACACCAATCAGTTAGCCAACTGTGAAACGTGATATGTTTGTCTGTATACTGTGACATTATACTTGGTCGGTGTAAGATGCTAGACAAGTTTGGGGTCATACTGGCCTGGGCTACATGATCACAGTGTTCCTCCATGTACCATGTCATGTGGTCCAGGGAGTAATGTCTGAGGTTTTATGCACCAGCATGGACAATGATGGTGCCAGTCCTGTACTTGCTTTGAAGTGACCTGACTGCATGTGTTATGTGGCAGATCCTGGCACCCAACAGACAGCACAAAGGGACTATTCCCTTGTATGCGCTGGTGAGTGGCACGTCAGTGTTTCTGACAATAAGTGTCGCCTATCACAAGTGTATTAGGTGTGTTGTGTAGCCCGAAGGGCAGTGACTGTGTGGCACACAGACATTGTGAACTATGTGAGATGTGGGTATTGTAGTGGGGTAGCAGTTGTGTGTCTGCCTGCTGTGGAGGTCTCTGCTGCTTAGGCAGAGTTCATTTACAGCATTCAAGTATGTGTATGTTTGATAATGTGGTTTGAGACAGAGGATATGTGACAGAGGATATGTGAGATTGATATGTGGTGTGTGTGGTTACCTTCAATACCTGATCGACTGTGCCAGTCATGGGTTGAGAGAGTTCAGCACCCTGAATGCCTCTATCGGTGCATCTCACACATATATCTGAGTTTGTCGGGAGGAGGAGAGTGTTGTCTGTGTACATGAGGCAGATGTGAGATTGTGTCTACATCACAATATTCACCAGCTGGACTGGAGAGTACACACAAAGCCGACCCCTGGACATGCTGGGATATCATGATGACATACTCTGTAGCCAGATCACAAAGGATCAGTACGGTGTTAAGTGTGTAAAAGAGTATAACAGGGATTAGTGCTCAGGTTCGTTGGTGTTATGTAAAGAGTAGCTGAGAAGGAGTCCAGACTGAATCATGACACCTCCGACAGCTATGTCATATATAGCAATGTACACACATATATGTCATGAGTCAGGGCCAACTGTACCTGACTGACAATACCGACATCCTGACAGACATGCCCATATATACATACCCACCTCCCACTGACGATAGTCCATATCATCATACCAGAAGATATCACATGTAGAATGGATGAACAGCTACCTCCAATGTCAAAAGCATGGCATCAAGTGGACTACATTGATTCCCAATATGTGTCATGCATAAACTACAGAAGAAACAGATCCTGCACCTGAACAGTCAGCTGAGCCCCCCCCCCCTACACAGGATGTGGAACTGTTGAATGTGTTACATCAACATATGGCACTCTACACAAGTGTTGGTGCACAACACAGCATGGGAAGTATAGTCCAGTATGCCTATGCAGTCCGATCTGCAAGGCCATGGAGCCCATCATGGTTGAAGTCATAAACCGAGCTATTGGAAGCTGAGATACACACAACCTTACTAACTGTGGTATTTTCATGTGCGGATCATGGTTCCCAAACATGCTAGACTGTTTGCAAGGCAGACACCCAGGACATACATCACTGAACACAGCTACACATGTCTCACATACACTTTGAATAGCCCTTTATCAACATCCCAGACACATGTAGTACCCACAAAACCAACAAGCTGTGCATAAATATGTGTTGACATATGAAGGAATGTCAATATGTCCACAGATAGATCACACAAGGTAAGGATTATGAGTTTCTGTTCAAGCTGTTGACACCTGATGACCCACATGGACCATTCCTAGAATGGCATAAAACAATGTGTACACACATTACCATGTCCAGTCTGATAATGTTACCATCCTAGAAATACAGCAGGAGAAGGGAAACCACCCAGTAAAGCAAATAGTGCGCCATGCTAATGCGTCTCTCTTTTGTATCATAACATAGTTAGGTAGAGGTTTGAATCCTGCAAATGCTGACTGTGTATGTGTGCAATTGTATTGGAAAGGAGTGCCCTTTTTGGAGACTGGGAAAACACACTAGAAGATGTACATTCCTCTTTGGAAAGACTGATGATGTCACCATCCTAGAAATACAGCAGGAGAAGGGTAACCACCCAGTAAAGCAAGTAGCATGCTGTGCTAATGCATCTCTCTTTAGTATCATACCATAGGTAGGGGTTTGAATCTTGCAAACGCTGACTGTGTGTATGTGTGCAATTGTCTTTGACAAGAGCGCCTTTTTTGGAGACTGGGAAAACACACTAGAAGATGTACATTCCTCTTTGGAAAGACTGATGATGTCACCATCCTAGAAATACAGCAGAAGAAGGGAAGCCACCCAGTAAAGCAAATAGTGCGCCATGCTAATGGGTCTCTTTCTAGTATCATAACATAATCAGGTAGGGGTTTAAATGCTGACTGTAGGGTGTGTATGTGTGCAATTGTCTTTGACAAGAGTGCCCTTTTTGGAGACTGGGAAAACACACTAGAAGATGTACATTCCTCTTTGGAAAGACTGATGATGTCACCATCCTAGAAATACAGCAGGAGAAGGTAAACCACCCAGAAAAGCAAATAGCGTGCCATGCTAATGTGTGTCTCTCTAGTATCATAGCATAGTTAGGTAAGGGTTTGAATCCTGCAAACACTGATTGTGTGTAATTATCTTTGACAAGTGTGCCCTTTGTAGAGACTGGGAAAACACACTAGAAGATATACATTCCTCTTTAGAAAAACTGATGATGTCACCATCCTAGAAATACAGCAGGAGAAGGAAAACCAGCAAAAAAGCAAATAAGACGCTGCACTAATGCATATCTTTATAGTATCATAACATAGTTAGGTAGAGGTTTGAATCCTGCAAACACTGACTGTGTGGGGAGTGTGTGTGTATGTGTGAAATTGCCTTTGATAGGAGTTCCCTTTTTGGAGACTGAGAAAACACACTAGAAGATGTACATTCCTCTTTGGAAAGACTGATGATGTCACCATCCTAGAAATACAGCAGGAGAAGAGAAACCACCCAGTAAAGCAAATAGTGTGCTGTGCTAATGCATCTCTCTTTAGTATCATAACATAGGTAGGGGTTTGAATCTTGCAAACGCTGACTGCGTGTATATGTGCAATTGTCTTTGACAGGAGTGCCCTTTTTGGAGACTGGGAAAACACACTAGAAGATGTACATTCCTCTTTGGAAAGACTGCTGATGTCACCATCCTAGAAATACAACAGGAGAAGAAAAGCCTCCCAGTAAAGCAAATAGCGTGCTGTGCTAATGCATCTTTCTTTAGTATCATATCATAGGTAGGGGTTTGAATCTTGCAAACGCTGACTGTGTGTATGTGTGCAATTGTCTTTGACAAGAGTGCCCTTTTTGGAGACTGGGAAAACACACTAGAAGATGTATATTCCTCTTTGGAAAGACTGATGATGTCACCATCCTAGAAATACAGCAGGAGAAGGGAAGCCACCCAGTAAAGCAAATAGTGCACCGTGCTAATGCGTCTCTTTCTAATATCATAACATAATCAGGGAGGGGTTTAAATGCTGACTGTGGGGTGTGTATGTGTGCAATTGTCTTTGACAAGAGTACACTTTTTGGAGACTGGGAAAACACACTAGAAGATGTACATTCCTCTTTGGAAAGACTGATGATGTCACCATCCTAGAAATACAGCAGGACAAGGGAAACCAGCAATAAAGCAAATAACACACCGCACTAATGTGTGTCTTTCTAGTATCATAACATAATGAGGTAGGAGTTTGAATCCTGCAAACACTGACTGTGTTGGGGGTGTGTGTGTATGTGTGCAATTGTCTTTGACAGGAGTGACCTTTTTGGAGACTGAGAAAACACACTAGAAGATGTACATTCCTCTTTGGAAAGACTGATGATGTCACCATCCTAGAAATACAGCAGGAGAAAAGAAGCCACCCAGTAAAGTAAATAGCACACTGTGCTAATGCATTTCTCTCAAGTAACATAATATAGTTCGATAGGGGTTTGAATCCTGCAAATACTGGCTGTGTGTGTGTGTCATTGTTGGACAATGTGATTTGAGTTTTGATTTTACTATGGTATGACATATGATTACAACAGTAAGTGCATTGCACACATCAGGTATCTGCATGGCAAAATATATGTGTACATGTCCCCTCAATCAGTACATAGGTGTGAAGCCTGCATACTACATGAATACATTTGTTACCATTAACAGGTTGTGCCGCTGCTTCTCAGATCGTAGGTCACATATGTATGTATGTGACAGGGCCATCCACTGTCGTGATCTGTGGCCAAGGTCATCTTTGCCACACACACCCATGACAGTTAAGAGTAGTGTGAGTGAGGGTATATGCCTGGGGTATATGTCAGACAAGTTCATACACAACAACGACTGCCAATAATGGACAGTCATTATAGGTGTACAACTGCCTTGTGGATATGCATCCAGGCCTCTAATGTCTCATGTGATACACCTTGGGACTCCACAATACCTATGGATATGTGGATACCAAGGGACACATAACATAACATGAGGCTGTATGTACACATTGTACCCAACATACATGTTGAGGCCTACTACCTATGTGGTACTGATGGGATAATAAGTATAGTACATGTGGATGACTATGCCATAGTTGGCTTACTGCTATACAGCATGTATCAGATGACAGGTATCTGTCTGTATGATACCCTTGTGTAGGATATGCATCCCATCCAGACAATGGATTGTAGGCCAATGCATGCATTTACAGAGTTGGATGGACACATCCCTAGTGTGTTTGCATGTACCTAAGTGGGCTATATGCAAAACAGGTGTGGTCACAGGAACAGGTGTTGGTCATTACCACTGGTTAGTGTTATAGTGTAGCACCAGAAGGATTCAACTGTTACTGAGTTCCCTACGACTGTGTGTCATTTGTCAGAACATCATCCAATGCTTGCTTATAGTCATGCTGTTGAGGCTGCGTATACTACCAGACCGCAAATCATTGACAGATAGTAACAGTATCACCCACAGCATAGTGTCAACCCATGTCATACACACGTCTACCCTGTTAGTACATAACTGTAGTAGAATGCATACTGGCCATTGGAAGATACTATGAGATTTTAACAAGGTGTACAACAGGGTATGCCACATATCCCATGTGTCCACTATGCACGTACATGCAGACAGTGTGTACCCACCATGTTCACAGATGTACACTTGCTAATCTGTACTGCACACATCACACACATACTGTCCACTCAGTAACACATGCTGGCAACACATTACACTTCAGCCAAGTGGCACATGGGTGGACAATACATACTCAGACCTAACAGTGGTGTAAACAATGCTACATTGACAATCAGAGCTTTGATGCATAATGTCTGCTGAGATATACCTACAAGGATGTCATTACACTTTCCTGTTGACAACTTGCTAATATTGCTACACTGCTATAGTGTCACCCTGTGCATCAGCACCATGTTAGCCTGTTCCTCCATCAATGTTACAGATGACAGGAGGCGACACAGGTATCATCATATGCACAGGAGGTTTTGTTGTTTGCCAGAGCCTGATATTGACCCATCCAATCGACATGTGTGTGTGTGTGTGTGTGTGTGTGTGTGTGTGTGTGTGTGTGTGTGTGTGTGAGGGACAACAGTACAACATGGGCCAGTGTTGATGTAATGTGTGTGTGTATGTGTGAGCCCTAGTTGTTTGGTTAATGTGTGTGTGTCTGCATGCACACAGCTCCACCATGTGGCTGCCATATACAGTAGCTTGTGGGACAGCCACAGACTGTACCTGCTAGGCTGTACAGATCACTGTCTCCGGCCACGGACACAGTACCTGTGCCTGGCAGGGGTGCTACAGACAGTATCGGGTACCAACCCTGACTGGGTATTGTCCTCAGAGGCAGAGGTAGTACGACTGGACCCATGTCCCTGCTGGGACTGGCCAGAGCCATGTGCACGTGGTCTACTGCATTGGTCAATGGACAGGCCAGCCCCAGCATTGCTGGGGCTGGTACTGCCACTATGGGAGCGGCTGTGAACTGAGGGCTGTCTGCAACCACTGCCAGCTGTTGCTGGCATGCGTCCGTGTCGACGTTACAACCATCCTGCACGGTTTTGGCTCATGGAAGGCATATTGTGAAGGGCATCTAATGTCTCCCCCCAACGTCTATCAATGACCTCGGTGTATGTCCAGATGGCACCTGCAAGGTCACGGATGCTGTCATTGATAGTGGTGTAATGTGCCCTTTGCTCCCTAAGTCCCTGCCTGGTGTACCATTCCATAAGTGCCTGAGCCTGCATTACAGCCCGGAACATACTGGATGTCGTAAGACCTGTGAGGGCACGCCTGCCAGGGGCAATACGACCAGTGGTGCTCCCCCAAGAATCCCTGGACCTCCGCCTATGTGGTACTGTTCCAGGAATACGGATATGGCTGCTGTGAGGGGATGCAAGTGCCATGGGTACCACACTCTCCTGGTCAATGCCAACTGTATGCTGTCCCTCACCTATGGCCATTGGTGGTGAGGGATGTATTGACAGTATGAGTGTGTGCATAGATGGGGTTGAACGCCATGTACTGTTGACTGGCAGACCAACGACAGACCCTATCAAGCCTTCCTGTGCCAAAATACATGTCTCATCAGCAGCACTATCCGTGGCAGTGGCTTCAGGTTCCCTGCTGCATTCAGCCACCCCTAACTCAGCACCTGTGAGAGGAAGACAGGAAACACACTTTACAGTCTGCACATGAATACATGCACACATGCACACATGAACACATGCACACATGCACACATGCACACATGAACACATGCACACATGCACACATGCACACATGAACACATGCACAAATGAACACATGCACACATGCACACATGCACACATGCACACATGAACACATGAACACATGCACACATGCACACATGAACACATGTACACATGTACACATGAACACTAATACACTCCTCTCTACAGCACATACATGCACACACCAGCAATCCAACACATACTCTATAGTGGGTGAAGGTGGGTGTCAGTATCACAAGGTAAACAGTCACCACACACGTGTCAGCATGCAGAATATGTGTTGCACAAGACCATACAGTGCAAGTGTACATGCCCCGATTTAATGGCAGTATACATGGCTTTGATGCAACTGTACAGTTGTTCAGTGATTGGTTACACCCTGGAACACAATGTGTACATAGACACAACATTGCTGTGCTGGTATTATCAGCTCTGCAATGCCCTGTGCACCATCACTCACAAGTATACATGCCATGGCTGCATGTGTTATCTATGTGACACATAGATATCCATGTCTGAGTACAGTGTCTGTGTCCATAGCAGATAATAGTGGGCACGGGTGTAGCATATGCATGCTATGTACACACACGGGATGAGTGGTGCATGTTGATGTGAAGGTATCCCAATGCTCGACATGGCTAGTGTACAGTGGTTATGGTGAGTGTGGGACATATTGCAGATATGTCGGTGCCACACATGGCATGGCATGCTACATGACTGCAACATGAAACACCACACATACCCAGTGTGTGTCAAGTGACCTATACACCCACTAGCATTCCAGGACATATATGTGACACTTTGTTTGGATGGTGACTGCTGTGCATATTGTGTATACTGGCATATGTAAGCACACACACAACATGCTATGCATATTGTGTATAGGTGCATATGTTTGCACACACACAACATTGAGGTGCAAAACAATGAAGGCTATGACTAGTACTGTGGTCACTGTAACTGGATGGGGTGTAGTACCCTGTGCCATCATCACCATGCATCCTGTGGTCACTCACAGCTACTAATGTGTGCAAGACCACTGCCTAGCATGATGTACCTGAACTGCAGTGCCATGGCTACATTCACAATTAGAGAGACACCTTGTACATAGGTGTGTGAGGTGCCCAATAGGGAGCATTGCCTAATATGACTGTGTTATGTGTTGCAGAGTGTTGCACAGACCCATGATAGACTTCTACCTGAGGTACATCATGTGTGTGTGCATGACATGTCGGATACTGATGTGTGACCTTACAGCGGGTGTGTGGTAATGCCAAATGCAGCATGTTTTCGTGTACTGCGTATGATAAACGTGTTCTGTTCTGTACAGCTGTAGCAACTATGCATATCCAAGGTGCAGTACAGTGTTGCCACAATTGTGTCTGCTGCACTGTGCATTGTATGTGATTGAGGCAGCTACTGACTTTACTGAGATGATTAATGTCTCACAGCAAACATGGACAGCATGTACTATGCGTAGGTGTGTTAAGTGTACATGGCCTACACCTCACCTATGACATGCACATTTCATTACCAATATTAAAGTGTTAACACACTCACCAGCATGTATCGTCTGCCCTGCTGTCACACCAGAGGGACCTACAAGAATATGACACAGTTTGTCAGTGGCCACAACTGTGGCATTGCTAACATGAGTGTGCTAATCTACAGTGGAACAACAGTCAATAGTCACAGGTGTGGAGATAATATTCCAAATATCAGTATTGCACATGAAAGGCAGCACAACTGCTAAACACACAGTACACATCTCACATAAGCATATTCTAACAATACAGGTAATGGTAGTCTACAGCTAGGGCATATTACCTGCACGCTCCATGTCGTCCTGCTGGGTGGCTCCAGACTCCATGATGACACATGTGTGATGCTGTTGCTGCTGTAGGCCAGGAGCCACCATGCTTAGAAGCAGCTCCTCCACTCTGGTGAGGGGGGATGTATGGGCGACCCAACACCTGTGGCAAGCTGTTGCCTATGAATATCACACGCACACCACCAGACATGTCTAATTAAATCACTGCAGTGATGGCGTACCTGCTCATATGTCTGGTTATGCATGCCTATGTCATTTACCCGGCGAACAAGATCTTGCCACAGTGCAGTACGCTCATGCTGGTGCTGGTTGGCCCTGGAAAAAAGCAGGTTATATTGCTGCACCAGGCTGGCCTGTATTTCCTGCTCCTCTGCAGCTGTATACGCCGGATTGCGTTGATGAGCCATAACCCTGGAAGACAATTAAACGATATGTGTGAGCAAGTCATGTGGCACACTAAACATTATGAAGTACAGATATCACTTAACTGCCATATATAGCATCTGTCTGTCTATCAGAGGATACACACATTCAATACCACATATCAGTGCTCAGCCCACAACTGTCTGACAGTGCCTGCCACACTCCATATAACAAACCAGTATACACCAGTACTCGGCACACTGTTTGGGATACAATGCCCAACCTCGCACCGGGGGTATATATCAAGCTAATGCATGAAGAAATATGTCATCCAATGCAGTGAATGTAATGTACATTTACAGAATTAACAGTAATCCACCCTAGTCTTTGATGCCATACCCCTACCGAACATATGTGCACGGTTGTTAATATAGCTGGCATACTGCTGTAACAGAGTATACATGTTGCTAGGTACATACACATACCTTGTAACACACGTGATTGTGGGCATAGTACAGGCATCATTACACACACATTGGACATACATATAACACACAAATGTATGCCAACACAGATGAGCATTGCCTGTGTACCTTATACTACTGTGTGCCCCTACTTACAGATACCTATGCCTGAGGTATGTAATCTGTGCAGACTACAGGAAACACACAAGACAGTGTTACCAGGGAATGTGTACATACACCATACTGTGGTGTTTAGGACTACAGCTTCAGGTAGTACCACAGTTCATATGTGAGCTGGATTCACCAGCAGTACCACTTACTGAGCATATATGTATTGCTTCAGCCTACAATGGGACACCACAGTCGTACACAAGGAACTACATCACAACATATACCATCCTACTATGTCTGCATCCCAATAACTGACACATCTTTCTCTGGCCTCACACCTAGAACACAAACTACCATGACAGACACAACCTCACACTAAGCTATCACACCTTTACAGACCTTGCACACAGTCAGTGTCACACCCATTCCACCTCACATAGCAGGTATTGCACTGAGTACATGTGTGTGTGCATTGTGTCATAGTTGTGTAATGCGCTATTGGCCCTGGGCCTAGAACAGCCTAGCCATATGCTGCCCTGCCCTTTGACACACATGTAATGTGATTTCACTTGCTCCCATCAAACGGATACACAGAGGTGACTCCCAGGGCATATTACCTATCTCCATAACATTCATCAGGGGTATGTATGACATCTACTAATGAGGAGCCTTGTTTGATAATGCTGGATGGTTTAGTCCAGAGTATGGCATATTTGTGTATAGGAACCTGTACCTCCAGCATGTGCTGTTTAGTGTGGTGACAAGGTTTAGGGCACTAGGTCATGTAGCCTGGAGGGATTGTGAGGTGTTGTCATGGTGGTTGGCCGACTGCTATGGGTGTGACATACCTCTGTATGTCTGGCAGCGGTAATCTCTGGGCAGGCAGTATGCAAAGCACTCTAGCTGTGGTTTTGTGAGTAAGTCTGCATAGGGCATGTGTTTGAGGGCAGTATCACTCTTTGTTAGGTATGTCTGTGGCCTTTCCACTTGCTGTAGTTGTCATGTGAGGTACATACCACATGGGGCATTGTGAGGAGTAGAGGGGTACACTGACCTATATTACCCTAGATGACACACCTTTTGTGATGACACATAACACGTACCATGTAGAGAGATTACAAGGCTAGTGTGGCACTGTGATTATCAAAGGGGAGCCTACTGTCCACCTGTGTCCCATGTTCTGCGTAAAGTGTTTTGGAATGGGGTATGGCACTGCAGTATCAACACTGGTGTTCAGTCCATGCTTTGGTCAACAGGCACCTGTTGCAGTACATATGACCCCGTGTCTCCCTCTCTCTCTCTCTATATATATATATATATATATATATATATATATATATATATATATATACATATATATATATATATATATATATATATATATATATATATATATATATATATACATATACATATCTATGCATATCTATATATATCCATATATATCTATATTTATCGATATATATCTATATTTATCCATATATATATATATATATATATATATATATATATATATATATATCCATATACATATCTATATATATCTAAATATATCTATATCTATTTAAATATGTATATATGTATATATCTATAGATAGATCTATATATCTATAATTCTAAATATCTATAATTCTATATAGCTATATAGCTCTATAAATGTATGTAGATATATATATATATATATATATATATATATATATATATATATATACACACACACACACATATATATATATATATATATATATATATATATATATATATATATATATATATATATATATATATATATACACATACATCTAAACATACATTGCTGTACATATAGCTGCACCTATAGGCACATATACTGCCCACCTGTCAAGGATAGGGATGTCAATTATGCAACCATTGTTAGACATACGGTTATGTAATACTATTGCACAATGTTGTGCAAAATGCATTCTGGTGTCCTCAGGCTGTATAGCTGTAGCAGGCCTCACTGCCTGTAGCTCAGTCACACAGAGTTTAACCACCACATGACATATGCCGGCACTGCTTGCTGTCTGCAATGCCACACACTACAACCTACATACAAATGTGCACATAGCAGCCTTCAACAACATACATATGTCCAGCCTTCACTAACAGTTGCAGTATGTCCCTTGCCCTATGCAAATGTGCATGTACATATAGATACAGACTGCAGCCACATATGGATGGTTCATGGTATGTAGAGTACCCTTCAGACACATCATTCGGATGTCATCAAATACATATCTGTTACATACCTTACCTTTGTATTCCTCACCTCCGTCTATTGTAGGTGTTGATTGTTCTTGGGTTTGTTTTTTTTTTTTTTTGGTTTTGGTTTCCTCTGTGTGTTGGTCTTTCTTTTCAGTGTCTGTCTCCTACTGCCTGTTTGTATCCATCTGTCTGTCTGTCTCTGTCTGTCTCTTTCATGCTCTCAATCTCTCTCTCCCAGTTGGTGCAATGATATTATTGCATGTGTGGACAGCAGATACAGGCTGCTTTTCTAGGTATCTGCACATGTGCATGTGATGGCCTCTGCACCAATTGGTGCCCACCATTTAGTAATTGCATGCAGCCTGCTGTGTGGTAATTGCAGTTCTCACTTTGATTTCAGGACACTGCTATAAAAGGATAGGTTAGGTAGGCGTAGCCCTTTCAGTTTTGCAAGGTGGGGATCATGCTTGTTTGCTGTGGACACTGTTGTCTCAGTCAGAAGGTTGGTATATGTCTCATATCTGAAGCTGGGTTGTAGCCAGTGAAATGCATGTTGTACTGAAACCTGACTGTTGCTTCTTCCAGTACACTCTTCTCAGTGTGTAGGTTTACTCACACCTCCTAATGCTAACACTGGATACATGGATGTATGTACTTTCTTTTTGAATTAGAGGATTAACTGGCATACAACAGTAGTTATTGCAATGTATTCCTATGACTTTCCTACTTTCCCTTTATATTCACTCATTGTAATGCATGTTAAATTTCTTTCAGCACCAAGTTATCACATTTCTGCTGTGGTGTAGTGGTACTTCATGGAGACTGGTGAGTCCAAGGTCCTGGGTTTGAGACTGCCAAGGTATTTTATTTTGTTGCTGAGCAGTACAAGGGCCTTGTCATACAGAGTGACTAAGGCACTTTTAAGCAGTTGTAAGCGGGTTTGCGTGGGTTTGCGCGACACTTAGCTGAGCTGAGCTCAGTTTATTTTATTTTAGCAGTACTACGCCAAGCTTGGCTTAGCTTATCATATCTTAGCAATGCCAAGCTAAGCTTAGCTCAGATTATTTTATTTTAGCAATACTACACCAAGCTTGGCTTAGCTTATCATATCTTAGCAATGCTAGGCTAAGCACACATGTGCACACTGGTGCAAACCCGCTTACTACTATTTACAAGTGCTCACTCCTGCTAACCCCTGCGCTCATTACTTTGACAGAAAAGTAAATGGGGAGATAGGAATGTGGTGATAAAGGGTGCACAAAGCGGTGAAGACAGTAGGGAAACCAGCTCAGGATGTACAGGATGGGTGTGGAGAGGGTCTATAGCTGCCCATTTCTTTACCAGCAACAGCTGTGCATATGCAATACATTAGGAGGGATATTTGAAAGCTTCCACCCCTGAGAGAGGGGTGAGGACAGCTAAGTATGTTGTACTACCAATTATGAATATCAGGCACATGCACTGTTTGTGAACTGCTACACTGTCAGTACGTTACTCACTTCTGAACAGTTTGTGGTTTGTTTGTGTTGACATTAGCACAGTCTGCACAGGACAACTGGACATATTCCACTATTGTGTATGCCTACCTACACCCTTGGTTGTGCCTGACTACACGGGTATATAGTACCTTTGGGTAGGGGTGCAGACGTGCAGAGTGCATTATTTATTATCGTGTGATGTTTATCTTACTGAACATGCAGGGTTGCTGTGTACCTGTAAGTCTATAAAGGCTAGTAGTCTGTCTGAGTAGCTCCCACCTGTGGACATATCCATATGGTAGACAGAGGTCAGCCTAGTATTCTTTGACTGTGCACCACAGCAGTCTTTTCAGCACCTGAACAATGGCATTGTCACAGGTGGTTGCTAGTGGTACATGGCTACATCCTTTGATATTTCTGTGTTGTACTTCTACATAAGGGCATGCTCGTGGGATTCATTCTACAGCTATTTGCAGAGTGTGTAACAGCAGACAAGCTGATATGCCTGTGTGTTTCTGACTCTTCCAGGCCTCAGATACTCTCAGGTATATATTTGAACAGCCTCAGGAAAAGGTGCATATAACTGGGATAGACCTGTGATATATTTCAGACATTTTGCAGTTCAGACTTTGGGGGATTCAGAGCATATGTATTACTACACCTTTTCTGACGTGCAAGCAGTCTCTACTCTCACTTATTGACATTTGTCATTAAGTGAGATTCCCCACCTTTCTGCCTACTGTTAGTACATTTCACAGTGATTCGAGGGGCACAGCTAACATTTGTTTACAAATCAGGGTCATCACTGTAGATCAGTCACTGTTGGGAGGTTTGGCCTGTGACCTATGCAAATATGCCAGTGTTTATCTTGCTCTGATACTGTGTGGGGTTTTTAAGGTGCTACTGTAACATTATTCCCTACTAGCATGGCTGATTCTCTTTTCACAGTCATGTCATGCAGTTCCACAACACCTGCTGGTTAAGGCCCACAGAACAATGTTTGTGTTATGCCATTCCTATTTTCCCTTTACATTCACTCATGGTAATGCATGATATATTGCTTTCAGCACTAAGTTATCATATATCTGCTGTGGTGTAGTGGTACTTTATGCAGACAGGTGAATTCAAGGTCCCGGGTTTGAGACTGACAAGGTTTTTTTATTTTGCTGCTGAGCAGTGCAAGGGCCTTGTCATACAGAGTGACTAAGGCACTCTTAAGCAGTTGTAAGTGGGTTTGCGTGGGTTTGTGCAATGCTTAGCAATGCTTAGCTAAGTGCACACAAGCTCACACTCATGCACCCCTGCTAACTACTGCTTAAAAGTGCTTATTCCCCCCCAACCCCCGCGCTAATTTCTCTTAAAGAAAAGAAAATGGGGAGATAGGAAAGTGGTGAAAAAGGGGGCACAAACAGGGAAAGACAGTAGGGAAACCAGCTCGGGATGTGCAGGATGGGTGTAGGGAAGGTCCATAGCTGCCCATTTTTTTACCAGCAACGGCTGTGCATATGTTTGAAATTTGGTGTGAAATTTGAAACCTTCCACCCCTGAGAGAGGGGTGAGGACAACAAAATATGTTGTACTGCTAATTAGAATTATCAGGTTACATGTCCAGTGGACATGTGTGTGAATTGGGCAGCTATGTATGGAGAGTAATTTTTTTGTGGGAACAGATTGCCCATTTTTTTTTTTTTTTTCAGGTGAGAGTGGAATGTGAGCTAGAAGAAGTAGGTATATTTGGGGAGGTAGGTTGGGGAGGTAAGCAGACAAGACAAACAAGACGCATACAGGGGCAGATTTTGACACATGGGGTGGGTGAACACAATTGACGAGGAAGGACGTTTGGAAATCGCAAGCCCATGACCCCACAGATGGTAACAGTGGAACTGAGATCCCCACCCATGGGCAGTCACCACTGCACCTTCACAGCCCCGAGGGTGGCTGTGCTGAAGGCTGTGTAGGATGGGCAGGCTCACCCGAGAGATGTGCCACTCTCACCTCGAGCTGGCGTAGGGGATCAGCAACTGAACGCTGGATCACCACAGCCCGGACCCTAGCCAGGGTGACAGCTGGCCCTCCTCCGCCCATGCTTACATGGGGGAGGGATGAGCCCCATCTCCTGCAGCACTTCCACCTGAAGGTGGCACAGGACCAATGGAGGAGGGGAGCCCGGGCTGGGCACCAGAGCCACTAGTGCCAGGTGCACTCGCCAACTGAGGAAGGACAGGTGGGTCCGCTGGGACCGGCCTTCCCATACATTCTGTGGTTAGGTGTATTTAATTACAACATAAACAACAGCATTCCAGATTAGTTGTAACAGCATGCAGTAATATTCCAATTAACCCAACACACCAAGGTTCCAAAAGTTGAACAGCAAGCATAACACATGCATATATTGAACGACAGTGGTTATTCCAACAGCATGCAGGGATGTTTGGTAGCAACAGGCCACCATGAACATGGTGTTTGAACAGGGCAAATGTATCAACATCAATGCAAATATTTATAAAACAATAGGACATATGTCCCAACAAATATTTAAGATTACACATACCCATTGAGGTGTGGAATTGCATGGTTTATGCACATACAGTACGGTGTAGAAAAAACATCAGTTAACATCTTATAATGACCTTTTAGTGTACACTACATTCCCAGTGACTGCAAGTGTATATCCCCTACCTGTATTATTACACTTTCCACCATACATTAGGTTGTGTCATGGGTCTGGCTAGTTCAATATATGCCTGAGCTATATCTGACATTAACTGTCCAGGATGCAGATGTTACTGCTACATATTTCTTGTTTGCATTTATATTTTTTTATCTACATATCTGGGATGTTTTCACGTGGCATTTTCACTTCAATTTGTACAGAACCCTGCATTTCTTGACACACACTCACATTTCTGGTGAATAATTACATTCTACACGTGTGCCAGGTTTACTTATTCATGCCAGCCAGTAAATGACTATTGTGGACTGTATATATGTTTCACAGCTACTAGCACTTCCATCACCCACTTTATATGGGACTGCATAACTCTGGGTTGCCAGCACATTTTCAAACAGTACTGTTTGTATAATGCAAGGGTACAACAACATTTCAGACTCTGTGACACAGACACACTCTGGGTTTTAGACCTTTATTAATGACATTGCACACTTTTCCACAGGCTGACTCCTTTATTTGATTTAACGGTGTTTATGGCTGACATGTTCAAGACATATTATACGTTTATTAATAGGTTAGAACAATCTTTTTTCAGGCTCACTCACTTATGTTATATGAAAGTGCCTGCAGAGATATTATTCCAGACATATTTTACCTTTCTTAAAGGGTTACTACACTCTTTTTCTGCCTCTCTGACGTTTTTATCTGGCAGTACATGCAGAGGTCTTATTCAGGCAATTCTATGGCTGTTTTATTGGACTACAACACATTCTTTCATGCTCTCAAATAATATTTTATATAACAATACATGCAGAATGATCACTAACCTGCCTAGTGGTGCAACCTTAGCAGCCTATCAGCATAGGCTTGCTGATTCATAACACGGTCACCTGCAGCTGTAAAGTAAATGAAGGGATATTGAAACATACCTATCCATTATACATACTCCATTATCAATTCTTACATACTGCATTCCATGGCTACATACTCAGTTGTGGGGCATCCTGCATCCCATGGGCCTCCTGTATCCACTGGTTCAGGCGGTCCTGCTTTCATCTCTTCAGGTCTGCATGGTGGTGACGGACCTGCTCACCAGTCTGGGGAACACCTGTGGCACTGGTGAGGTCACGAGCTAACCGGTTCCAAGCCTCTGCCTTGTACTCCGTCCCTTGGAACTGGCCCTGCAGGACTCTTGACTCGTGACAGTGGACAAGGAGCCAAACCATGTATTTTGACTCATCGATGCCCCAACGTTGTTCTCAGAAGCGTGAACCCTCTCCTACACCTGCAATTCTGACTGCAAATGTGTGCTACAATCAGTTATGGTGAGTATTCCCGCCTATGGGGCTTAAATATGCCACATTTCCCACACTTTTTTGTGATTGGCCATTTTGTAAAATTCTTGGCTGACTGCAGACCTGCTTAGTAATGGTTAAACTACCATTTGTAAGTATATGACTGTTAATGGTGGCTGCTTCCCCTATGTTGTCATGGCTTAGTGGTTCTGTACTTTGATTATGATGAACAGGGTCCTAGGTTCAAACCTTGTTATTGTTTTATTTTAATACCGTCTAGACAGGCTAGGGGGTGTATCTGCGTTTAAGCAACTTAGCTCTACATTGCTCCCCTGTGCTCTACAGTGCCCTGGTTGGTGTGGCACGCATGTCTGCGCAAACACATTGTGCTGGGTAAAGCACTTTTAAACTTTGGGCAACTCTATTGCACTGGGTAAAGTGCTATTAAACCATGGGGCAACTCTGTTTAGCTGGGTAAAGCACTATTTAACTATGGGCACCTCTGTTTAGCTGGGTAAAGCGCTATTAAACTATGGGCACCTGTGTTTAGCAGGGTAAAGTGCTATTGGACTATGGGCACCTGTGTTTCGCTGGGTAAAGCGTTGCTTAACAGCAGCCTATTATATATCTGGGTCCTTTAAAAATATATATTTTGTTCACTGATACATTGGCCATGTCACTGCTTTTAATAACATTTGAATCATATATGTCTGGTATTATTTCAAATACTGATTTAAAACATAAATATGAAAGGGAGTGATGGGACTCGAACCGTGAATGCCTCCTCTTTGTGCATACGCTCTACCATTATGCGATTGCAATTTAGTGCACTTTGCATAAACATTCTTTCTTATGCTCTTCCATGTCAGAATTGCTTACTATGGCTAAGCAATGGGCACACCCGCACACACATGCGCAAATATGGGCAGCTATATCGTGGATTTAAAAAATATATATTATTTTACGTTTTATAACTGTGATGGGGGTTTACAGTGTCAGGGAGTGTGGTGTTGGGTGCAAGTACATTTGAGCGAACTCGCTCTTGTGTGTTCACATTTTGCTTTTACTACACTTGCAGGGGCGTGGACATTTATATTGCTTGGCAGTCGAACACGCCCCCTGCTTTCATACTTGGTCTGTGTATGAGTTACGGTTGAGTCAGCGTGCCCTCATGAATATTCATGGCATGCTGACATCATACCGTTCAACTGCAGCCTCCAAGTAAGACTTATTAAGTCTTACACGGAGGGTTCGTGAATCCGGGGGAAAGTCTAGAGATACAAATGGAAAGTGGCTTGGAAGGAAGAATATATGACTGTCTTAAGAAGAAAGAAAAGCGGTAAGGAGGGTGTAACCATAAAAAACAACTATTTATATCATGTACTTCTATTTATACCATATTTACAACATATTTACACCATGGATGCCAGAGGATAACAAAATAATATAACGAAATATTTTGTAAAATCAAAGTTACCGTGTGATGGTAACAATGTCTAATAGTTATAGGGCCAGATATGATACTGATGGAGGATTTCCTGGACTGTAGTGTTAGTGACCCAGATTTTGGAAGATTATTTAGTTTGGATTAGGTCAAAAAGTCTACACCAGTAATTCTGAAAATATTCTTTTTTCTTTTTGTTATTATTGCATAACTTATGTGCAGATATATATTTGATTGCCAATAATGTAAAATTTTCCCAAGTTATTGTTGAGGGATTGACTGCTGCGGTAGCGTTGTCGCCTCCCAGTTAGATGTTGCCCATTCGATTCTCAGTTAGAGTGTCTTCTGTGTGGTGACATGCATGAATGGGCGTTCCTTTGTTGAAGGTTGTGTGTTAGGCCCAGCAAGCCAGCACGTAAAAATCTACTGCCAATCATTAGTGGGCCGGAGTTCCACTGTGGCGACCCCTAACCTGGAAAAGCCGAAAGACACAAACATTGTTGAGGGATTGACCCAATTCTTGGCTATAAAATATTTGAGAAGGGTGCAGGCTGTAACACAGATGTGGCGATGGATACCCTTAAGAGATTTAGGAATTATATTTAAAATCATGGTTTGCCAAGAGAATGTGGTTTTTTCATATCCCATTTTTTCCAACTGAGTTCTGAGAGATCACCAAAGTTTGTAAATATTCTTACAGCTCCAAAATATGTGAAATATATCTACATGTGGGAGGGAACAGAATGGACAGGTTAGGTTTTTATTACATCTGAATTTCAGTAAGACTGCTGGGGTATAGTAGGAATTGTTGCTTATCATAAGCTGGGTGTAAATTAGGTTTTTGAAGGGGGTTAGATTCAGGGTATTATTGATTGCTTTGCACTTAGACTCCGTAGAAATTTCTCCTTGTATACTGTCCCAATATTTGGAAAATAGTAGTGAATGATCATACTTAATGCTTGACACAAGTTTATAGGTATTCAAAATCATTTTGTTCCATAGGGAAAGTGATTTAATGATATCTTGTGATACTGTAATGTCTTCCTCCTTCACTCTATAGTTAGAGTATATTTGCTTTATAAGTGAGCTAATTTGTCTTAAGACAGGATCATATTTGTTAGGAGCACCAAATAAAGTTTTGACCTCTGCAACATTTTTAGAGTTATAAAAGTGCCAAACTATGGGTTTCTTAACAATAGGGAAGTTTGTTAGATCGATCATTTTATTATTGATTTTTAAGTTAGGGTTTAGGTGAATAGGTTGGAGAAAGGGAATAGTATTGTGCAATTTTAAGGAGGTCATCAGAGTTTGAAAGATGCAAATTTTGTTCTTTAGTGTAGGCAAGATCTTGAACTTGTAGTCACCATCAGGTGCTAAAAAAGGGACAGCATATGGATTGAGTTTTAAGGAATA
Organism: Protopterus annectens; assembly: GCF_019279795.1. Lineage (NCBI taxonomy): Eukaryota > Metazoa > Chordata > Ceratodontiformes > Protopteridae > Protopterus > Protopterus annectens. The sequence goes on along the minus strand of NC_056726.1, from coordinate 1,628,166,267 downwards.
TATATAGTTGTACCAGATTTTGATCCAGGTTGGGTACCAAGATTCAGCAGAGGGATTATAACAGGCAATTTGAATTAGACAGCTAGCATTAATGATGTGGTAATATAAATTAAAGTCCAGGAGACTTAAACCGCCTTTGTTCTTTGGGGTAATTAGATTCCTGTATGATATTCTGGTTGATTTAGGGAACCATAAAAACTTTGAGATTGTGGTTTCGATTTTTCTGAAAAAAAATTTTGGCACGTTTAAGAAGATGGAGTTAAGATGAAAAAGGATTCTAGGCAAAATATTCATTTTAATGATAGCAGATTTTGATAGCAAAGAAAGATTGATGTTTTTCCATCTAGTTAGATCATTATTTATCAAATACCAGACTCTATATAGGTTTGCTTTTATTAGTTCTTGGTGAGGGTGTGTGAAATTTATTCCTAGGTATTTAAGTGTATATTTGAGAGGAATGTCAGACAGGGGGAAGTAATATTCTAAGTGGTTTTCAGGGTTTAACGGAAAGATAGATGATTTTGCAGGGTTTAATTTATAATTAGCAGCCTCAGCAAAAAGATTAATAGAATTTAGAATTTTATGAAGATCGGTGTTGGGAAGCTCAAAATAGATGTTTAGGTCATCTGCAAATGCAGAATAATTTATATCAATGTTGAAGACTTTTGGGATATGGTGATAAGTCTTTTGTTTAACCCAGAGAAGGAAAGGTTCCAGATATAAATTGAAAAGATAAGGAGATAAGGTGAGAGTGGGCAGCCCTGCCTAGTGCCATTGGTAATTTTAATAGGGCGTGATAAAGTTTTATTTATATACAGGTAAGTAGAGGCATTGTTATAAAGCATCTTAATAGTGTTGATAATAAGATCAGGAAAATTAAAGAATTTCATGGTTAGGTAAAGGAAGTTTAGATCAACATTATCAAAGGCTTTGGTAGCATCTAGGGTGGTTATCACTTTTTAGAAACAACATTAATGTGTTTAAGGTAAGAGTATTGTCACACAGCTGCCACTGGTTCATAAATCCCAACTGTTCAGAAGAAATGACTGTAGCTATAACTTTCTGAATTCTCTTAGCAAAAATGGTAGATAAGATTTTGATGTCAACGTTAATAAGGGCGATGGGCCTATAGCAGAGAGGGTTGGACTTGTCAGTTTGGTTTTGAGATGAATATTGTTTTCAAATTGTTCATATACTTATCAGTAATCCCTTTCGAGATGATATAATTATACATGGCAAGGAGAGTTTTAAAAAGGTGATGACTAAAAATTTTATAAAATTCTCCTGTAAAACCATCAGGACCTGGCGCCTTATTTGGTTTAAGTTTTTTAATAGCTAGCATTATTTCATTCAGTGTTATGGGGCTGTTTAGAAGGGTGTTTTGTGCGAAGGATAATTTTGGAACAGATAATTCATTTATGATTTTTTTTGTGTATTTCATTTGGGGTCTGGTTTTGGGGATTATAGATTTCAGTGAAGATATTTACAAAAGAGTTAACAATATCTTCATTACTGTATAAGTTTTTCCCTTTGTATTTTATTTCATTAATATAGTTTGGTCTCTCTTTGATGTTTATGAGTCCAGCTAGTGTTCTGGAGGGGGTTTGGGCCCATTCCGAATATCTGTGAAGCAGTTTGAGTTCTACCAAGGATTGATTTTGTAAGTGAAATGAGTACATTTTTTTTTGTATCTCATGTAATTTCTTTTCCAGTTCAGGAGAAAAATCCTTTTGTAGTTGTGCATCAGTCATCTTTTGCTCATTGTTGAGGTTATTGATGTACAATTTCTCTTTTTTTTTATAATAAGATGATTTTTGTATGAGTATTCCTTTGATGACCGCTTTGGCCGTAGCCCATTGGATATCTAAGGGGATGGTGGATAAACAGGATTCTGCATCAAATTGTTTCAGATAATCATTAATTTTCTGCAGAACATCTTTTTTAAGAATGTTACTGTTTAGTGACCAAGTGGGACTACTACTATTGCGATTCAGGTGGTGAGTGGGATTAATACAAAGGGAGACATTTGAGTGGTTGGATATACATCTAGCCTCAAGGGCAAAGTTTGTAATTTTGTTTGAAAAGATATCAGAGACCAAAAAATAATCAATTCTGGACCAGACTTTGTGCGAAGCCGAATAAAACGTGAACTTATTTAGCTCTCTGTCATGGTCAAATATTAAAAAAGGGTCAACTAAGTTGAAGCTATTTATCAAATCCTGAATAGATGCAGTTACTTGCGAGGGCTGTTTCCTGTTTTTATTTGAACTATCATTCAAGGGGTCCATGAGTGCATTCCAATCACCACCAATAATGAAAAGATGATTAGGAAATTGAAGTAGTAGATTATGTATTTCATAGAAGAATAAGTGCTGGTTTGTACAAGGACTATATGGGTTTAAGAAAAGTATAGGGTATTTTACCTAAGGGTATGAGCAGGAAAATAAACACCATGTACAATTCGGGTCAAATTTAATATTTAGCACTTCACCAGGAAAGGATTTTTTAATTATTATTAGAGTGCCTTTGGATGCAAGACTATTCCCTGCTGATATCACAAGTTTAATCCAATTTCTTTTTTTAATATTATCCCATTGAACATTTGTCATGTGGGTCTCCTGTAAAAAGATGATGTTAGATTTATCCTGAAAAATCAGGTGTATAACTAGTTTCATTTTTTTGGTTTCTTGAAGGCCATTTACATTCCAGGAATTCACACTAATCATCATAATTACATTCAAAACATAGATATATGCTAGGATAAACTAAGAATAAAGCCCTACTAGGGACGGTGCAAATAGTAAACACATTTGTTATATATGACAGAAAGTGTAATGTGGTAATAAATCATATTCTGGCATCCATGCTCCTTACCATAACCCCAGTGCCTAACCACCTGTCTCCCTGAGTCATTTTTGAGAAAGTTCTAGATAGATACAAGTGATCTGTTTTTAAATATTTTCCCTTATGAAGAATAATACAAGAACAGAGCAGGGAGCATATAAACTAACATCAATAGTCCAAGCACCAACAAACATTGGACCACTACACCACCATGCCACTCCCAAAAATGTTAAGGAATATTGAAAAACATATGTACATAGAATGGACAGTTAAAGGCAAAGTGACGTTTGAGTCAGGAGTTAAAGGAGATAATAAAACAATACCACCATAAGAACATAATACATACAGCATTTTTTAAAATTATTGACTTCGAAAATTTCCATGCAAATAGGCAAGTGAGGTTGGAGTAATATAGACAATAAAAGTTACGAAGTAACTGAAACCAACACACTTTATAACCAGAGATATTAATAACCATTACTGCAGATAGTAACACAGGTTCTATTTATAACTGGCATAGCAGTAAGTACCATAATATCCTAATAAATACATTTTTACCTATCTAGATATCTAACTGGGTTTACTACATATGCATTACACATAGAATTACATAACAATAGGATTAGAGAAGGAAAGATAAAAACAAGAGCATTGATTGACGCCTAAGCAGTTAATTGGATTTTCACTAAATGCAGTTCACAATAAACTACATAACTCACATATCATCACTAACCAGCAAAGAACACAGTTTAGCCAGCCTTTTTTGCAAGTAAGCAAGTTTTAGCAAGCCGGCTAATTAAACCAAGCATAAGCATACAGCATATCGAGCTCACTATCTCTAGATCCACCTTCATTAAGAGAGAGAACAAGACATCCATATCCTGCACTTCCAGTAAAGAATTGGAACATCATGATTCATGAATCATGATTGAATCATGGTGAAAGTAGTCAAAATGCTAATTTGTGTTACCATGCAACAACAGATACTAAACAGGCAATTGTCTTTAGCTAGCTTTAAATAGATAAGCTCTAACTGAGCATACTGCTCAAAATGGAGGTTAATGAAGGTGGTAATTATAACAGGAAAAATTGCAGGTTAAATATATACGTAACTTTTGACAATTGCATAGGCTTTTTATTTTACTCACAGAGTCTGAGTTTATATCACTCAAACACACACCTAAATACTAAATAGAAAACTAAATGTGAACACATAAAATATTGTTTTGAAAAACTGAAAGGCACAGAAAAGCATGTCTGAAGTATGGCATTGTAATTTTGCAACATGACCAGCAGATGGCATCTACTATACAGTTTGATATGAAAAACTTCTGACAAACTGATGTACTTGTATTGCTAGAAAAAATCTATATTGTAATATATTCATTACTTAAACAAAAGATTAGGCTGCTAAATTACCCTGACCAGAGTCCTTTATAGTTACCCCCATCCTGAAGTGTCCAGATAGTGTTGTTTTAGATCCATTTCTTCTTCCCTAGGCTGTAATTCATGATATTAGCATTCCTAGAAATGCACTGCTTCTTCTTCTGTTGCGATCTCCGACCTCGTGATGTCATTGGCCGGTGTTCCTGTTGCATTCTGGGTAATGGAATGTTGAAACGGCCCTGGGAGCTTAGGGAACCCTTGTGGAGCTCTAAATAAGGTCTCAACAGGCCAAAGGAAGCCTCGTGCACTGATTCAAATGGGCCAACATACCACTGAAGAGCTAGAAAGGAAAATAAAAACAAAAAAAAATGCCAGGACATCTAGATGATGGTAAAAATAAGCTGGGAAGATGACAGGGTAAGTTAGAATCAGTTAACAGTGTTAGAAAGCCAGCAGAGATAGGTTTTTGCAGGTGTATTTATCTTGGTTATACTATTTGTTAGTCTTAACAGTAATTCATAGCTTTTAAGAATATACTGTATTATCTTGATTATATTATTTTACTAGCTTTAACAGTATAGCTAGTTAAGCCGGTAGTTCCTTGAAAGCTTGCATAAATACTTTTTTTGCTTCATCTGCAGAGTGTATTAGGAACTTCTGATCTCAATAGCTGAAGGAGAAGATGGCTGGGTATTTCATCTGAAAGCATATATTTTTTTATTAACAAAGCACAAAAAGGAGCTAGAGCTTGTCTTTGAGCCTTAATGGGCTGGGGTAAATCCTGTGCTATTGTAATTCTGTGACCTCTCCATGAAATGTTACTTTTCTTTTTTGCAGCCATGAGGAGTGTGGTAACATGTGCAGCATTTAGTAGCCTTGCATAAATCTGCCTAGGGACTCCCTCATCTTGTGATCTTCGTAATGCTCTATGAGCTCTTTCAATAATAATTTCTTTAGCTAAGATTTTATTTTCAGTAATGTGTTCAAAAATCTCAGTTAGTATGACTGGTAGTTGGACTTGGTCAAACTTTTCAGGAATGCCGCGTATTAGAATGTTGTTTCTCCTACTGCGTGCTTCTAAGTCTATTATTTTCTGCTGTAAGTCACTAATAATTTTGTCATTTGTATTTACTTTGGTTTGTACATCTTGTATTTGCTTTGAATTATCCTCAGTTTTCTTGCCAATAAGATTAATTCTGGATATAATTTGGTCTAGATTAGAACCAAATGAATTTAATTTGTCTGAGAATAATTTGAAATCTTCATGCAAGGGCTGTAATGCTGTTTTAAGGTAATCTATTGAAAGAACAGTCTCACCTTTAGATTTAGCAGCTCCTTTATTTGAATCCTGTGTTGATTTATTTATTCTCTGCCTCTTAGCTGTTACATCCTTTTCAGGTGACATTAGAGAAGAGAGTTTGGTTTTAGAAGTTATAACATCCATGGATTCTTGTTGGTTAGCCATCACTGGGTGGATTAAAGTGTAGGTTTAGATCACAAGGGAGTGACTTAAAGAATTCTCCTTTAACTTTTCTTGTTTAGAACTCAGAACTCAGTCCTTCAGAGAAAAGGATGCCACCATGCAGCTGCGGCCTTCAACCAGTCACTAGAGATAAGCCCTTGCAGAAAAAATGATAGGATTTTACTTTTTAGAGCAAAATGTTGCTATAGGTCTTTTCCATGAAGTGTAGTTTAGAAGAAATACTTCTTTCCTGTTCAATTCGGTGCCAGATGCAGGTTTTTTTTGAGCAGATAGATTGGTTGATACAGGAGCAGCAGAAAGTGTGTGTTCAGTGCTCTGCGGCCATCTTGAACTCCAGCCACATTTTTGTTGTTTTATTCCTGAAATATAGCAGTAGAGCTTTTGTTTCAATTGGTCTTTTACACTATTCCATTCCTGGTTAAAGCATCATAGAAGCACAGATGGCTTTATTTGTATTAACCATGTCCCCAAACAGGTTCATGTCGATATATCATCAATAATCCCGCCAACTGTAAATCCAGAGAACAAATTTAGCCAAAAGCACTTTCATCAAAAATCTAAAAAAAATCTGGACCATCCCTGAACTTAAACATACACTATCGTCTAAAGTGCTTTTGGCTAAAAAATTTCATCCAATTTGCACTCGATTGAGCAACTTCCATTAAAATGACACAGTCCCTCCCCAGACCACTGCATGAAATATATTATATATTTATGAATTTCCGGGGAAGCCACAAATTAATCCTCCACTCTTTCCTGTTTCATAAATAAAGAGGAATTTTATCAAGTCGTTCAATTGTTTTCTACCATAAATTCTTTTTCTTCTGTAGATTAATAGATTAATACATATTAAAGGCCACTGAGTCTTATGACTGTTCACACCTTGTCCATACCCTCCATCAAGCTACACGTCCCTTCTTCAGGAGGGCCATGCCATACAATCCTACATTAAATTTATGGATACCCGTCCAGTAATCTAATTTATGTTTAAAGAAGATAGTGAGTTGCACTGCTTAACATGCAGTGAAAGTTTAATTACAGAAGTTTAGGAGGTGCTGAGTTATAAACCTGTCCATTCACCATGCTTTATTTATCTGTTGGTGAAGATGTATGCCCCTGGTGTTAAAATTTATAGAGATATTATATTTGCAGAGAAACAGGAGGTCCAGGATGTTTTGGTTTGTAATGACATAGTAAATCAAAAACAGATCTCCCCTGAAAAGTCAATAAGACACTGAATAAAGGGCCAGAGCTTTCAACCTCTCTTAGTAGCTCAGGGATTTTAGGCTTATGATCTTTGTGATTAAGACCCACTGGGGTCTTTCTATTTGTTTGATATGTTTAGTGAGATATGTTTTATACATTTGCTGACCAGTTTTGGCACAGGAAGAAGTTGATTAACAGCTCAGAGTCTTAATCCTGTGTGGTGTTAGTTGATTTTCTGTTGTCAAAGACTAATGATTTTGTTTATTCAGAGTTTATTTTCACTTATACTTTCACAACTAGATTTTGTATTTCTCTTACCTGATTTTGCATTGTTATTAAGAATAAAGTTAACAATAAAAACTCATCAGTATATCTAATGCCTGATGTGTTTCTCTTTTCTAATCCTTGCTATATTTTCAATTTTTGTCTCAGCTTTTCAATTACCTCATCAATTGAAATTATAAAATATCATGGAACAAGGATTTATCCCTGTCTTAAATCTATAAATATAGAAAACCAGTTGGTAATCTCATATTTAGTATTTTTTTTTACCCTGGCTATTTTGTCATTATGTAATCACATTATAACCTCAAATATGTTAATATTCCTTCTTTAACGTAAATCTCATAATTTTATTCTGTGTAAATTATAAAGGCTCATTCCATATCAAGAAATAAAGAAAATAAGTCTTGGCTCACAAAATTATGTTTTTTTTTCAGCTTGCATGGAAAACAGAGCAGACTGTTGTAGTGATTTCCTATGAAAATAAGTACGCTGCATATTAGACAAAGTTATTATTTTTATTGTATTTTAAACTCTTTTACTGTTGTAGTGCCTAAACACTTTTAGCAATGTACTGCTGAATATTTTCAGGACTGCATCAAATAAAGTTATTGGTTTAGGTGTGTGTGGATCCATTTTATTTCTTTTCTTATGAACTGAAAAAGGTAAACTTTGCTAGGTAGTAGTTTTTAAATTGAAGAGTTTATGTATATTGTCCACTCCTCTCTAGCTGCTTTGCATATTTGCCCACATTTTCATCAGAGCTTGGAGCTTTATTTCTTTTGAGTATATGCACTGTCTCAATGATATTACATTCCTCAAACTTATTCATTAAATTTTGTCTTCCATTTGATGCACCAATGATCATGTCTATACTTATGTGATCACTTCTATATATCTTTCTTTAAAAAAAAATCATACCAGTGCTTATAACCAATATATCAAGTACCAGTTGTTATCTGTTTCCCCTATACAATCTGTTATCAATGCTTTTATGATTAGCATTAATTGCATCCAGCAGTTCTTTGTTTTTTTTTACTTGATAACTTCTGCAAATAATTATTGGTCACTTAAAGTAATATCTACAAATCTTCATTTGTTGTCTCCTTCCACTGTCTCCTTCTTTTTTTTTTAACATCTTTATTGAATAATCAGTTATGACATAGGCAATCATGCATTTATATAAATAAAAACAAGCCATACTGTCAAATTCTCATTTACAAACCATATACATCACATATAATCTTCTGTACAGTCATTGTCAATCCAGCATTACATAGCTCACTCAGTTCCTACTTTCCCTTAAACCTCATTTCTCCTCCAAAACATTATTCTGCATGTATTGTTCCCACAGTTCCAATTTTTTCTATGCAATTTGCTCCTATGATTGTCACTTTTGCTTTTGACTTTTGAATGTTCCATATCACACCCCACATTATTTTTTTTCTTTTTCTGCTAATTATTTTTGTAATAATATCAACTGCATGTCTTGATTTATTTTTATATAGAGTTTCATTTTGCTGTGTCTTATATTTACCGAGTATGTTTTAATATATATCCAGTCTATATTTTAGTATATGTCCATTTTTAATTTTAAATCACATTTTTTTTCGTTTTGCTATATGTCCATGTTAAAACACAGTTTTTCCATGTTAACATCAGAGATGATCATTCACTAATATTCCTTATTACTTTTATCCTGTGTATTCAGTGATAAATGGAAAGTGGATATTCTTTTCTTTCAGCATTGTTATATCAATGATAACATTTGCTATTTACTTCTTGATGTGGTAACTTCACACTGATTAGTTTGAAATAAAATTAATGTTCCTATTTTGGGAACTATTTGAAATGAACAAGTTCAAACAAACATTTTGATTACATTTTATTCTTCTTTAAGTATAAGTTTGTTTTCAGGGGGGTATGAAATGTAGAGGAGATTGTTTATTGAACAGTTATCTATCCTAACTGGACTTGTTGGTCAGCTTGCATATAGTGAAAAACATGATCATAAGGAATACAGCAAAGAAAACTAATGACAAACACGTTGAAGATTGCTTGAATGTCATGCTAGCACCAATAATAAATGGCACCGAAATATTTTTTTTTTTCAGATCTAAGTTCCTGCCTGTTAGAATAAAAACTGGATAAATGTCATAAATTTCAGACCGATCCTTATTTAACTTTTGTTTTAAACTGACTTGCCCAAAAATGAATCATTATGTCTTTTGAGACCATGGGCTTGCACTCCAAATGCAGAGGCTTTTGTAAGTTTCAACAACAGCAGCAAAAGTAAAATTCATTAATCACTAAAAAATAAAAAATAAAAAAAAAATTTTTTGCAAGGCAGAAAAAATGGGTCCCTATTAATTTGATGAAACTGTCACTTACTGAACTACAAAAGATCAGCAGCTAAAGATTAAAACAGCCAAACCACGAATGGCCAGCTAAGCAAATTTTTCCCATGGAAAAAAATTGCTTGGCCGTTACACAAAACAAAACCCCTTCAACCTGAATTAGGTGACCCGCACACCCACCCTAACTAAATATACTAATTCTGAGATCGCTCCACATTGGGGAAAGGGCAAATTTCCATTAACAACCAAGCAAATTCTTTCCCTGAGAAAAAAATTCACTTAGCTGGCCATTCACGGTTTGTCTCTTCTGATCTTTAGCTGTCAATGTTTTTTAGTTTGACAAGCTAAAGTTTCATCAAATTAAGAGGGTCCCAATAAAACAGTGCTAGTTTTTACTAAAGAAGAAATTAAATTCAGAAATGTATATATAAATTAGGCACAGCACACATTCAGTCATTAACAAATGGGGTTTAAAAGATCCATGTTTAATTCATGAACCTGTGAGGGCAGTCATGCTAATACCAGGTACAGAATGATGATTCTAGTATGCAACATTGACTTCCTGAAAGTCAATGCTTTGAATGAATGAAAAAAAAACTACCACAGTCAGTCCAGCTCGATGGAGGGAAAAACCTATCAAAACAAGTCAATCATTTTAGTCGACAAGGCAAATAATAACTGGCAGTGGCAGGACAGTCTTAGAAACTGGACCAACAATGATTTCCTATGGGAAATGGTGTTTAGCATTATGATATTCATCTTTTTTTAATTCGTGCTACTTGTGATGACCCATTGGTATACCAGTAATCAAGAAGCCTCATTCCTTACCACTGGCAACAATGGGGGGCGTACACTGGGAGGATTACAAGTACACACACAGTATTTCTAGATGCAGCTATCTGCATTAAGTGGAGTTTCCCTTAAGAGCACACAGAGACCATAGTTGGTCTTCCTCCAGATTCCCAATAAGACTCCCCACTGGCACAGCTATAGAGTTGAGATCTCAGCCGAGTGACTGAGCCAAGACCTCCAGCACCTTCTCTGTCCAACCAGTGCTTCCTTCATGTCCCTGCCCAAGTAGCTGATGAAGGCATAGCAAAATTAATTTAGAATGGGTGGCGAAAGCCAAACACACTCTGGCTAGGCTTATAAATGCCCTAGGGCAGATAGCCTAGTATGAACCTATGAACCTATAAATATAGTCTTTTAGGTTTGATTTACACATACACACACACACACACACACACACACACACACACACACACACACACACACACACACACACACACACACACACACACACCTGGGAAAGGCTGACACAGGTTTACTAGCTATGCCCTCTTCTGCTCAGACTATAAGGTAGTTACCACTGCCACCAGTCAACTCCTTATCAGCTACTTTAAGGCCCTTAACAAAGGGTGTTCAATCTCACTAAATAATATTAATATTAATACAAATGGTAGTTTGACCAAGAACAAGGCTAGTAGGAGTGGCCCACACAGTGTCACCAAATAAATATGCAAGTACTTTCAAAACTTAAATATCTCTACACAGATTAGCCACAATGAATGGTTTAAAATATATTTAATAATAAACAATAAAAGAACAAGACAATACTAAATATATATTCACAGTGACATCAGAGTTCAAAGCACCAGGAAATATTTAAAACAACTTTGCAGGGCAGACTCAAATAAATAACAAAAATATCTAAACTAAGCTTCACTATATTCCTAACTGAATCTAAGATAATTACTATACCCTAGGTGCCTTACTCAATTAGAACAATGCAGATGTGGTGAATGGTTCTTGTCAGGTCCAAGACCGAATACAGAATGCTCTATCAGAAACTTCTCAAATTAATATCTCAAATATTACCGCTGGGATAGCTTGCAGAATTACATCATTTCTTGTCAGCTGACTCTAGTTCCCAGATGAAACCCCCACTGCTGGGAACTGGCAGTATTTAGTATCTACCTGTGAAAATACATAGACCTCCGATCTTTGGCAGATGCTGGAAGCCATAAAACAATTACATCCCTCCACATTTCAAGAGTAGTAATTATTTCGCACTAAAGACAATACAGAAAGCTTCTCAGCACAGACTCTGTGTCTCTAGCTCATTGAAAACTGATGGATACCATCTTTTATTGCATTGCCCTAAAGTAATTTAATTTCAGCTATTTTTCTGAAGTTAACCTCCTGTATTCCAGTTTCCATTGTTAAAATATATACATTTAAACACTTAGAATAGTACATGTACATTTCTGTTCTATCATAGTAGGGCACACTGTGTTTACATTTCGAACAGCACTTTGCAAAAACCTTTTCAACACACACTTCTGTACCAGCAGCTTGATATATACACAGCATACAGTTCTAATACATTTGTAACACAAGCATCTTATATAAATCATGTTGATATTCACAAATGACATATAATTATTTACAAAATTACAGACAGCTGTGCTGACAGTATCACTCATTGTCACACTACTGATGCCTGAGCAATTTCATCTTGTGCATATGTAAGGGAGCCATAAAAGGAGAGAGAGTAACTGATTTACATTGCCTTATATGAGGTATTAAACTTTCCCTTCAATTCATAAAATAAAATATCAGAATGCTTACAGCTTAAAATAAAACCATTAGTTATTAACCAAGATAATTAGGTTTTAAACTGAAAAGTACAGAAGTTCAGCTTAAATGGAATAACCTCAACTATGCCAACAGCCTTTATATTTATGGTTTAGTCTAGTTAACTTAAGCAGGAATGTGAATAGGTACAAAAGATTCACATTATTAATAACTCACAGAGTGATAATTTGTGGTGCTTTCTTGCAGACAGAAAATAAAATGTGCTAGATTGTATTCTAAGGTTACTTTGTTACTGGGTTGTGAAGGAAAACTGTATTTTTCTCCAATAATTCAGATTCGAGGCTTGGTCTGGTTTGATATTAAAGCCCATGAAGTTGTCAGGAATTATAGAAAGCATTATTTTGTCTACTTGCTCTGTTTTCATAGTGTTTCAGTTTTTCCTCAAGGCTGGAAAAATGTTCTACTAGGTTCATTAGTCCATGTTATATACTAAGCTAATAACCACCATGGTCTTTATAAGCCTAGCTGTGCAGTCCAACTCAACTGTGGCCATCTTTATCATTGGTGTTTATTAGGAGGGATTATGTTAGTTAAAACATTTCTAGAGGTTATATGGGGGTATGTTAATTTGGGCATTACTACCTGCCTCTGTCTATCAGAGACATGGGGGCAGACCCAGGGTGAATTTCCAATTTCCCATCCACTGGATAAGGTTACATTTAAATAGCGTTAGAGATGGACTCTACCTCACATGGATGGGGAGCCTGTTCCAGAGCATGGGGATCCCCTGAGACACACATATGTCTCCTTAATATGTCTTATTTATGGCACAAGCAAAATTTAAATCCTTGGATCTAGTAGTTCTGATTTAGATCTAGTAGTTCTGATGCTGTTTGTTTTGTGGATGTGCAAAAGGTCCATCAGAGCTAGAGCCAATTATGCCTTGTATGCCAGGCATAGATGGCCTCTCTGTAACCTGTAGGAGAAAGAGTATAAAGATAGAAATTTAAGGCAATCTGTATGGGACAATGTGTTTATACCTTGGATTTTCCTAGAAGAAACCTTTATTGTCGGGTACATTTATTTATTTATTTTACATTTGGTAACCGGGAAAGTCCGTCGGGACCGGCAGTCCTTTTTCAGAGGAGGCCAGGGGAAAAAAGCTCCACATTTCAGTACAGTATTGGTACAAACATAACAGAGAAAAATATAAATAATAGTTACAATTTTTAAACATAATGAACAATGAACATGCATGAAAAATGTTTACATAATGAACAATGAACAAGCATGAAACTATTTATTTATGACAAGATGTTTAGATGTGTAGAGTTCTTATATTAGATAAAAATGGAGCATTATATTCAATGATGGGTCTGATAAGGGTCAAATAAAGTGGCACTATGACGTCCTTGGACCTGTATGCCATGCCATTACTTATAGGTTCATAGGTTAGTACTAGGCTATTGGCCCTAGGGCCTATATAAGCCTAGCCATAACAATTTCCTGGCTATTTTTTTCCCACAGTATTTACTTCCCTGGACCCCTGTCTAGCAGGGTGACTGACGTGATCCCCGGGGTGAATTTCCTATCTCCCATCCAATCATCAAGGTTCCTTTTGAAGAGGGCCAAAGAGGCTCTCTGCTTGGCATGTATGGGCAGTCTATTCCAGATGTTAGGTGACATAGAATGATGTGTTTACTACCTTGGCCACATATTGGTCAAAGGCCAGATTAATGTCTATGTATGTTTCCAGACCCCTGACTAGTGGGTCATCTCTTAGGGATGTCTTACTGATGCTGTAATTCACCTTGGTGGAAGTTTTCCCAGAAGGCACTATAATGCATTTCTTGGTATTCAGGTTTAGTCTGTAACTTTGGCACTCGTCATTTGTTTGTGCTCAACCCTCTTGTAAGATGTATGTGTCATGAGAGGAAACTATGATAGCTCCCAATCTGCAGCCATCTGTGAACTTGGTCAGCCAAAGGCCCTTAACATTAGCCTTTACCTCTGAGAAGTAGATGCCAAATAGGAGTGGTCTCAGCATGGAGCCTTGGGGTACCCTGCTGCTGACCGGTCTCTTGGTGAAGGTGGTATCACCAGTTCTAATGTCCTGGGTGTTGTCTGTGATCCAGCTGGTAATCCAGAGAGCTATGTAGGTGTTTAACTATAGATTGCTATACTTAATGTAGGTTCATTGACAGGGTAGAGCTTGGAAGTGGATAACATGATGACATGGAAGAGGCTGGACATCCTATGTATCCAAGGGACAAAATGGAAGGGCAGTGCAGCAAAGCCACTTGGCTTGGGGTCCAGAGTCTACTACTCAGGAGGAGGACAGGCTAGAAATGGTGTAGGAATTGTGGTGAGATAGTGGCTTCTGAAGACAGTGAGGGATATCATCAGAATTAGTGACAGACTTATGGCAATCAGAATCCAGTGTAATGAAAGGGCAGTATTCATAATCTCAGCCTATGCCCCACAGCAGGATTGTGATAGTGAGGAAAAGATTACATTCAGACAACAGTTGCAGAGCCTATTAGATAAAGCAGGACAACATGAATTGGTGTTGATAATGGGTGACTTGAAGGCACATATTGGGACAGACAGAACAGGATATGAGGACTGCTTGGGTCCACATAGGTGGGGCAACAGGAATAAAGAAGAAGAGGCAATTCTAGACTTCTGTGTAGCAAATGGCTTGATAGTAGCCAATACATGGCTCAGAAAGAGAGACAGTCACAAGATCACATACAGCAGTGGCCAACATGCAACTCAGGTAGACTTCCTCCTAGTAAGGAAAGGGCACTAGGGTAGAATCAATGATTGCAAAGTCATCCCCAGTGAAACAGTTGGCCTATACCATAAACCACTGGTTGCCACAGCCAACTGCATGCTGTGGTCATAGAAGACTCTAAGGTCATCAGAGACAAGGCTGAGGACCTGGAAGCTGACTGGAGAGAAAGTACAACAGTTCAAGGACATATTCAAAGCTCTAGTTCCCCAAAAAGTGGAGGCGATAGGTGGAGTTGAAGAAGAATGGCAGTGTCTCAAAACAGCATGTGTGAGGACTAAAGAACTGATATGTGGCTCTGCCAGGTATGGAATGGAAATAAGGTATTTAGGGAAACCTGATGATGGAATGTAGAAGTCAAGGAAGTCATCAAAAGAAAGGAGGAGTGTAGGAAAAAGTGGGAAATAGAAAAGACCAACTGGGCTAAGAAGGACTACTGGCTGGCTAACAAAGAAGCTAAAAAATGAGTCACAACAGCAAAGAATAGGGCACTGGATGCACTTTACCAGCTTTTGGAAAGTGACTTAGTAGGTGGCACAACAAAATTACATCAGGTTGCAAGGCAAAGATAGAAAGATAAAGAAGATAGTCACACACCCTTCATAAGGGATGCCAGCAACAACCTTCTCACCAGTCCACCAGTCATCAAAGGCAGATGGAAGGAGTATTTCCAGAAACTTCTGAATGAAGAAAACCCCACAGAAGCTGTACTGCACCAAACAAAGTCTATGCTGAGAGAAGAAGAGGAGCCCACCCTAGAAGAAGTAAGAATAGCACTAAGAAAATGAAGTCAGGGAATGCAGCAGGTTCAGATGTGGTTACAGCAGATATGTTAAAGATGCTGTGTGAGATCAGGGAAATGACAGATACTCATAGCAGTGTGGAGAGAAAGGCATGTCCCAGATGACTGGAGAATAAGCATATTCATGCCAGTGTACAAGAGCAAAGGGGACATCCACAACTGTGGGCAGTACAGAGGCATCAAACTCCTGTCACATTGCATGAAAGTTCTGAAGAGGATGATTGATAAATGGATATGCAGAGCAGCAGAATGTAAGATTGGACATGAGCAGTTTGGATTCAGATCAGGATGGAGCACAACTGACCCAATGTCTGCAGTGAGACAGGTAATTGAGAAGACATTAGAGATGAGGAAAGGGTCCAGCAGGGCATTCCTAGACTTGGAGAAAGCATTTGACAAGGTCCCAAGAAAGCTCATTTGAGCAGTACTGCAGTGGTTCTAAGTCCCAGAAACATCAATAGAATAGGTGCAGGCTATGTACAAGGACCTAATGACTCAAGCATGAACAGTCTTTGGTCTCACAGAGGGGTTTCCAGTGGCAGTGGTTGTGCACCAGGGTTCAGCTGTGAGCCCACTGTTATTCATACTGGCGATGGACTATATTAGCAAACAAGTCAGAGGGGATAGCTTAATAAAGTTGCCGTATGCAGATGATGTGGCATTACAGGCAGACTCCGAGCAAAAACTTCAGCAAAGGATAGAGGAATGGAATGCAAAACTGAAGCCACATGGGATGAAACTAAGCACAGATAAGACAGTGGTAATTGCAGCAAATTGGGGATATCAGAAGAAGGTGAGAAGTAAGATGGAAGGAAGATAGTGGAACAGGTTAATAGTTTCAACTCTCTGGGAGGGGTGGTTGAGGAGAAGGGACGTCTGAATGAAGAGGTCACAGCTGGAGTCAGAGGGGTTACAGCCAACTGGCATAGATTGTCAGGTGTAGTCTATGACAGAAGAATGCCAAAGAAGATGAAAAGTAAGGTGACAAAACAGTGGTCAGACCAGTAATACTGTATGGTACAGAAACCTGGGTAGTAAAGGCAAAGCAGATAAGGAAGCTAGAGGTGATGAAAATGAAGTGCCTGAGAAGGATGGTAGGATGCACACTGTGGGAAAGACAAAGAAATGAGGACATAAGAGAAGAACCGGAAGTACCTCCAACTGCAGAAAAGATCAAAGAGAACAGAATACAGTGGTTCAGACACGTGCAGAAATGCAGAAGACAGTCTGGTGAAGAAGATTTGGGGCAGACAGGAAGAAGGTAAGAGGAAACGAGAGCATCCATAAAAGAGGTGGATGGATTGTGTGAGAGAAGATCTGCAACAATCAGGCATGAGTGTCAAAAAAGGCAGGAGTGTGGCACTGAATAGAGACAGATGGTGACAGCATGATACTCCGACCCCATGTAGAAAATCAGAAAAGGGGGCTGATGATGATAATGTAAGTTATGTAAATAAAGAAGGTATTGAAATATCTATAATGTTATCATATGCAGATGACATCATATTGGTTAGAAAATATATCTTCTTCTTCTTTCGACTTTTCCCAGTTAGGTGTTGCCACAGAGCATCATCTGTCTGCTCATGATTGGCAGTGGAGTTTTATGGTGTCAAGTTGCCAGCTTGGCACCCAACCTTCCACAGAAGGCACACACATGCATGTACTCATGCCTAGGGTCAATTTAGAGTGTCCAATCCACCTACAGCATGTCTTTGGGAGGAAACTGGAGCACCTAGAGGAAACCCATGCGACCACAGGGAGGGCATGCAGACTCCACACAGAAGGCACCCCAACCAAGGATCGAACTGGAGAACCTCTTCCTGTGAGGTGGCAATGCTAACTGCTGCACCACCATGGCCACCCCATTGGTTACAAAATATATAAATGGAATAAAACATGCACTTAAATGTGCAACTGATCATCTGTAATTGACTGGTATATATTTGAATAAAGAAAAAGGCAAAGGTTTGGGTTTTGTAGGACAAACAGAATGTGTTGAATTTAATAAGGAAGAAATAAAATAGCTAGATATAGGTTTATATAGTCATAGCAGATTATTAGGCTAATGGCCCTAGGGCCTTTATGAGCCTAGCTGTGCAAAAAAATAAATGTACCCTACCTGACTAGTTAGATGGTCATTGTTAGCAGAGCAATTCTATGATCAACACTGACTATCTTTGTCCATGAGGGACATAGGTGCCACCACTGGGGTGAATTTACTGTCACCCATCCAATTGTCAAGGTTGTACTTAAATAGTTATTGAGGAGCTCATCTTCATATGAAGTGGGAGCTTATTTCAGAGGAGTGGCAATCTCTGGGAGATATATCTGTGTCTCCAACATGTTTTGTTAATGTCACAGGCTAGGCTTAGATCCCTAGAGTGAGTGACTCTTGTCCCATTTCATTTACAGATGTGCAGCACTTCCATTAGGGCAGAGTCAGTGACTGCTCTGTAGACCAGGTATAGGTCGCCTCTCAGCAGAATGTATGATACAGAGTACAGTGAGAGGCCTTTCAGTGTTTTTCATGTAAGTCATGTTTTGGAGGCACTAGATTCTCCTCTGTGTTCTCTCCAGTTGCTGCAGGTGTCTTGTGAGATACATACAGAAGGGAGCATTGTACTCAATTAGTGGGCTGATAAGGGTTGAGTACAGTAGAGTTATAACCTCCTTAGCCGTGGATGTGATGCCCTTATATATGAGATGCAAAATGTAGAAGGCATTGCTTACCACTTTGGACACATGGTGATCGAAGTTTAGATTGCCATTAACCTGTGTTCCGAAGTCTCACACCACTGGGTTTGAGCTTAGATGGGTGCTATCTATATCATAATTATCAGGGGCTGCTTCTTTGCCAAAGGGGATAATGAGGCAGTTTTGCATTTAGTTTTAGTTTGTGACTTTGGCACCAATCATTTGTCTGTGTCAGCCCCTTCTGTAATATGTTTACATTGTTGGGGGACTCAATGATTGCGCCCCGTTTGCAGTCATCTACAAAGTTGGTAAGCCACAGACCATCTCATTTTGCTCGGACCTCAGAG
Organism: Protopterus annectens; assembly: GCF_019279795.1. Taxonomy (NCBI): domain Eukaryota; kingdom Metazoa; phylum Chordata; order Ceratodontiformes; family Protopteridae; genus Protopterus; species Protopterus annectens. The sequence goes on along the minus strand of NC_056726.1, from coordinate 1,628,147,474 downwards.
AAATAGATTATAAACAGTAGAGGGCCCAGCACAGACCCTTGAGGTACCCCACTGGTAACTGGTCTACTCATGGTGGTGGACTCCCCAACTTTGACAGCGTGTGTTTTGTCGGTGAACAAGTTGGCTACCCATCTAATGATGTATGGGTCAATCCCCAGCTGCTAGAGGTTCTCAACAATCCCTGAGTGAGGGATTGTGTCAAAAGCCTTGGCTAAATCAAGACAGGTGGTATGTACTGCTTTGCCCTCATCCAGGGCTTTGATGACATTCTCAAAGAAGTCTAGCAGGTTTAATGAGAAAGATCTACCTTTGACAAAACCAAAGAGTTCTAAGGTGGCCTGTGTCTTTGTTGATAAGGTCCATGATGATTCTTTCCATGGCCTTGCAGATAAGGCAGGTTAGGCTGATGGGTTGATAGTTTCCTGGGTCGGTTGATGGATCCCCTTTGTGCAAGGGGATTACAGCTGCTGTTCTCCACTCTGTTAGAACAAAGCCAGTGCTTAGGCTATGGTTAAAGAGAATGCCAAGTGGTTCCACTAGGTCATGTTTTAGAATGTTTAGTTAGCAATCTGGGATGTTATCTGGTCCCACAGAGGCTGTATTTTTGGCATTGGAGAGCACTTGTATAACCTGTTCTGTGGAGATACTCACTAGAGGACTGGTGTCAGGAATGCTTTGGGGTATGGCTGGTGGGGACAGTGGAGTGAAGTTATTGCCATATCTGCCAGCTAGCATGTTAGCAATTTCCTCTGGTTCAGTGTGAGTTCTATTATAAGTTCAGCACACAGCTGGGTATTCCCTTTTAGGTTTCAGATGTAGCTAAAGAATGCCTTATGGTAGTCTTTAGCTAAGGATGGTAGTTTAGTCTCATAACTAGCCTTAGAGGACTTTACAAGATATCTGATTTGCTTGTTCAAGCTGTGGATGGTATTCTTCCACTGTTGAGTAAGTTCCCTCTTGTTCTTAGATATCAGTTTCATTCTTTTGTTATATAACTTATTTATACTTACAGTCCATCAGGGAGGCTTGTCTTTTTGGGTTTAGTCCTGTCAGGTACAGCTGAGTCAATACATTTGTGTATGTGGTTATATAGGGCATTTGTACACGCTACTGCATAGGAGTTATTGTTGACTGTGTTAGCAGGGGCTTTGAAGCTTTTTATACCTTCGTTTAATAGGCTATAGTTTGCTTTGGAGCGAATTTTCATTTTTTATGCTCCAGTGGGGGTCCCAGGTCTGATTTTTACTTCAAATGAGACTGATTTATGGTCTGACACTATTCGGAAGGGCAATACACTTTGGGTAGTGCAATGACCCCCCCCACCCCATGTTGCTGAGCACTAGGTCTAGGACATTTGAGTCCCTTATGGGGGTGCAAACTAACTGTTCTAGGGCATTTGAATTAACAAAATCCAGGAACCTCAGAGGGATTGTGTTTATGCTCATGTAAGTCACCAAATCATTGTATGGAAGGATAGTTGAAATCTCCAGTGTTTGGCTGTATACTGAGCAACTCTAGCATGTCCAGGTAGGCAGTATCCTGCTCCTAATTCACGGAGGGGGACCTGTAGCTAGTGATGATGTGGTAGGGTATTTTGTATATGGTTAATTGGACCTGGAGTAGCTCAAGAAAGTTGTACTGTTTTGCCAGTGTTGAGGTGTGTTTGGCATTAACTTTTGTTCTTTCATGCTGGTTTTCGGGTCTGAACATTTGAAAGGCATTGTAGCCTTTTACAGCTGGGGTGCTCTCTGCAGCCTTAAATCAAGCCTCAGTGACTGCACGGACATCAGCATTTTCCAAGGTGAGGAGTGCTTTCAGGGAATGCAGTTTACTGTTTATGCTCCTGGCATTAAGCAGCATGAACCTGAGTTTGTCTCTAGTTGATTTTCCTTACATCAGAAGTATTGTTGCTTTGACATTGCCTAAAAAAGGCACTATAGAGAGGAAAGTATTTTTACCAGTATCCAAAAGCCTTGAGGTGACAGGTGAAGGCCATCTGTGGCAAAGCAGCATGTTTTGTCAACTATGTCTTCCCAGGCTGACAGATACTGGATCCCAATTATTGAAATCAGTAATTTTTTGTCTGTATTGTGGCATCATCCTAGATGAAGGCAGAATGCTGCTTAAGGCTAGGGACGTACTTGCCTTGGGCACATAATCTAAGAGTTTAGTTATGTCTTTCTTCCTATAATCCAGAGAGGTACATCTCAAGTCATTCACTCCAATATGTGCTATGACAGAGTCATAACAGTAATTGTTGCTGAGTGCCTTGAGTGCATGCATGATTTCACGGATCCTGGCACCTGACAGGCAGCTGGCCATGACCATTTTCTTGTCCAATCTGGTGCGAGGGACATATGTGTGCCTCAATATTGAGTTGCCTATGACTAGGACATTAGGTTTTGAGATATTTTGCCTGAGTGGCTTCATTGTTGAGACACTGATATGTGTGTTGTTATGTCTAGTGGTGGATTCTGTTTGTGTACCAGTATGTGTACGTTGTTTGCACTTGGGAGGTCTCTGGTGTTTTGGTAGGTTCTTAGTGAGTACCTCCACATATGTGGGTTTATGTGTCTTGACCTTATCTTGTGTAAGTGGAGATGTGTGTGTACTGACAACCTGTTTGATGTCTTGTTTATTGTATGTGAAAGGACTGATTTAGTTTTATGGTATAGTTACATTTCTCACATACTGCATTTGCTTGTTTTAGGAGCAAGTGGTTGTCAGTATACATGAGGCAATTGCTACTTTGCCTCAGGATGTCCACGTCAGTCAGAATGGCTGGAGAAATGTTGGGAAACTGACTGTCCACAGCAGCAGGTAACTCTTAAGTACTAATTTGTGAGAGGGCAAAGTAGATCAGCTATTGCTCTGGGATTAACAAGGGGACTTTTTCTATAAAAGATCAAGGATGAATAGAAGGGTGACACTGCTCAGTGCTAAGCTGAGTTGCCTGCAGAGCAGCAGGGAACCTGGGAGGGTTTTACTGACACGTGTCTGGGAATAAATAGTTTCTAGGTGTTTGTGTCTATACAAGACACCTCTAACCCCCACAAACGGGAGGCTTATATACAGGGAAAATTAAACAGTTTTAAACTTCTAATGTAAGATAGCTGGATTTGAGAACAAGTGTAAGAAAAACAGGCTAGGTTCATTAGGTCTGGATCTGGTCTATGCTAACGAAGCAATATTTCAGTGCAAAACAAGTGCAGGTAATAACCAGGCACAAACAGTAAAAACAGTCAAAAAGGTACAAATTAATGTGGTAAAACAGTAAAATACACATGAAAATGTGAAGATCAAACTTGAAATAAGCTTAATTTCTTGTTCTTAGCTTTGGATAACTTGGATTCTAACGGAAACACTCTGGATCTCTGGCAAAGGACACCAAATGGAAAGCAGCTCTGGTTAATTGAGCCAAAATTGTGCAAATTCAAGGCTTATATAAAGGTGAGATTAAACTGTTTTAAAGTAGTTTGCCAATAGGAAATCACACAAAGAGTCTTCCTCCACCAATTCCCAGCTCAGACAAGGCTATATCCACACCCTTCTGCCACAAGGGTGCACGGGAGTCCTTACTATTGTAAGATGGCTGGATTTGAACAAAAAATACAGTTCCAAAGGAACGCTTGAGTGTAGCAGTATAAAGTTGCTAAAATTAGCTGTAAATAAACTGTAGATGAACACTAATAAGTGCCTTAAAAGTAAATTTATTTGAGCGCGCTTTCGTCTAAAGTAATAAGACTTCATCAGAAGCATTTAAATGACAAAACTAGTAGTGCTTTTATATCTTACAACAAATTGAATAATTGCCAATCAATGAAAATACTTCCCTCTCATTATTTAAAGAAACATTTCTACTGTTCACAGTTCATCCATTTAAAAGTACCCTTTTAAACATCTATACTTTACTATTTAAAATACTACCTAATATATTTAATATAAACTTTACTAATACATTAGTTAAAAACGTTTACAAAAAATTGTGCATTAATGTAAACATTGTATGAAAAAACGTTATTAAAAAGCATAATATAAAAATATTTTACAACTTGAATGAATGGTATTTTAAAACAAGCATAATACTACATGTTTCGTTTATACCTGGAAAATGGGTGGAGTTCAGTCTTATTTGCCACTTTAACTCTTCCCTTTCCAACCTATTTTTCCAATCACCTCCCCTGTGGTCATTACCTAGGTTCTCCAAAATACCAAAGTAGAAGGTTTTACAGGAGTTATTATTCCTGAAATGTTTATAAAGAGCATTGTTTTCGTCCTCACGTCTAATAGCGTAAAGATGTTCATATATCCTTCGGCGCAGAGCTCTCTCAGTTTTCCCAACGTAAAACTGCTGACAGTTCTGACAGACAGAAAGAAAGACTAGCTGTTTAGAAGCACATGAGCCTCTCTTCAAATATATTTTCCTCTTAGGTGTCCCTATCTCCACTCAATCGACATTTAAAATATATGAACAGTAAGCACAAGAACCACATCTCCTAGTTCCTCTGTATATATCATTTGTCTTTATGGGATGTTCTAGTAAATATTTAAGGTTGTTACTAGTTTTGAACACAAAACAAGTTTTTTTTTTCCCACAACATCCATTAAAGTTTCTTCACCCTTAAACATCACCCAATTTCTCCTATTTGTTGGATGTCCTTCAACTGGGAACCATAAGTCAGTACCATAGATTGTGTGTAATTTTGTTTATTACTATCCCCAATTTGTTTGACTTCATTTTTTGAACTCTCAATAGGTTTCCCCAATAGGGGTACATATTTCTTACCCCATTCATTTAAAACTCCTTCACTAATAGAGTGTAACAGAGAAGTTGGGTAACCTCTTTCCATAAAAAGATGAACTAAGTAAGCTACCTCGTTCTTACAAGTCTCTTCAGAAGAGCACATTCTTGCTATCCTGACCATTTGGCCCTTTACAATATTTTTCTTGGTAGGTCCTGGGTGACAACTGTTATATTCTAGGTAATCATTCGAGAATGTAGGTTTCCTATATATTCTCGACAGAAAACATGCCCTAATAGGGTCAACAGAAATAGTTACATCCAAATAAGTAGGTACCAGTAAATTTGAAATAATCAGTAATGGTATTGATATAAGTCAAAAATTCATTTACTGCTTCTTCCCCCCTCCATAAAATAAAAATGTTGTCTAAAAACCAGAGGTAGGTCCACCATTGACCTACAAATTTACTTTGGAATATATAAAGTTTCTCCCAGAAGTACATAACGAGGTTCACTAAAAGGGGTGCACAGCTGATACCCATGGCAACCCCTTTAGTCTGTTTGTAATATTCCCCCTTGAATATAAAGAAATTATTCTTTAAAATAATTTCCATAAGGACCATTACAAAATTAAGTAAAGTGTTACTCAAGTTGCAAACTTCCAATAAAGCTTCATGGAATAAGTTCAAACCCACACTGTAGGGGATTGAAGTAAATAAGTCAACTACATCAATAGTAGAAAAAAACATTTGCTTCATGGTAATATTCTTCCCTAATTTTAGCTAGGAAGTCCCATGAGTCTTGTAATATATAATCTATGTTCTATAGGTTCCCCCAGACAATTCTTTCTACAAAAATCCCCATTGGGTAAGTCATGCTGTTCTCTGAACTTATAATCAATCTGTATGGGGGGTCAGTAATATTTTTGTGGGTTTTTGGAATACTAAACATGATGGCTATTCTAGGATGTTCATTGTACAAGAATTGAAAAATTTCTTCGTTAATTGCACCCTGGAATAGTGAGTCTTCCAGAACTAACTGAATCTTCTTTTGAGCTACATTTATTTCATTAATAGAAGACATCTCATACTTATCATTATCTTGTAGCATGCTGTAAATTCTATTGATGTAATCCATCCTATCCACAATAGCCATCCCACCCCCTTTATCTGGTTTCATGAATCTCAAATTGGTGTTCCCACGAAGTTCCTTTAGGAGTTGATTCTCCTTATAAGTGAGATTATAATGTTTATGTTTGGAGTTGTGGTACATTTCATAAATCTCCTGTGTACATACTTTTTCAAAGGTAGAAATTACAGGGTGTAAAGGGGGGTTAAAACAACTTTTTTGCTTAAAATTCACAGGTTTGGGTACTACAGCAGTATCCTTAAACAAAAAGCTCAGGTTTAACTTTCTAGTGTATAGCTTAAAATCCGGGATGATGTTGGAAATATCCCCCTTACAACTAGGAACAAACTTGATGCCTTTTTTCAGTAAAGAGAAATGGTCTTTATTGATTTCTAATCTAGCGTAATTATATATATTGAACCCTTTATAGCTCAGTAGTAACCCATCAAAAGAGTTAATTATCTCTTCGTCTGGATGGATTTAAGTTGAAGTGTATGAAAAAGAGGCTAGGTTCAGCAAATCTGCATCTGGTCTGTGTTAATTAAGTAATATTTCAGTGCAAAACAAGTGCAGTCAATAAGCAGGCAAAACCGTAAAAACAGTAGAAAATGCACAAATTAATGCATTAAAACTGTAAAATACAGATGAAAAGTACAGGTCAAACTGAAAATGGGCTTAATTTATTGTTCTTAGCTTTGGATGGCTTGGATTCAAGCAGAAATGCTCTGGACCTCTGGCAAAGAATGCCAAATGCAGAGTAGCTCTGGTTAATTGAGCCGAAAACCCTGCAAATGTGGAACTTATATACAAGAGACATTAAACAGTTTTAAACTAGTCTGCCAACAGGAAATCACACAATGATCCTTTCTCCACAAATTCGCAAACCAGACAAGGCTATATCAATACTCTTCTGACACAAGGGTGCAGGGGAGCCCTTCTTAATGTAAGATGGCTGGATATGAGTTCAAGTATATGAAAAGGAGGCAAGATTCAGCAAGGCTGGATCTAGTCTATACTAACTAAGCACTATTTCAACGAAAAACAAGTGCAAGTAATAAGCAGGCGCAAACAATAAAAACCATCAAAAAGACACAAATTAACACAGTAAAACAGTAAAATACAGATGGAAAAGTACAGCTCAAACTCAAAATAAGCTTAATTTCTTATTCTTAGCTTTGGATGGCTTGGATTTAAGCAGAAACAATCTGGACCTCTGGCAAAGGATGCCAAATACAGAGCAGCTCCGGTTAATTGATCAGAAACCAGAACAAAGACATTTAGAATAACAGCCACAATATGCCTTCAGCCAGCAATTTCCAACTTAGAAGGATGTAAGCTACCTTTCCTGCTACAAGAGTATAGACCACAAACTTTCCTCATGTAAGATAACTAGCTTGAAGCCCAAGTGCTTTAATCAAAACTAAGAGGCTTAGAATAATCAGGTTACTGGCAAGCAGTAATAAATGTAGCAGAATAAATGTAACTGAACACTTTTAAGAACAAGCAGTGCTAAGCAAAATAATGTAATAAAGTAGGAAGAAGCACAGATACAGTAAAAGCCGCTGAATAAACTGCATTTTTTTCTTCAATAAGTGAAAAGGGAGGAAAGAGAAGATGATTCAGGTTCAAGAGAGTAAGGGGATGGGCCTTCCCAACTTATCTCTCTGTACTCAGTAGAATGAGCTGATGAGATACGACTGGGTGGAGTGCCCAAAATCAGATTAATAGTAGGGGTAGGCAAACTTAAAAGCCACCGATTTTAAGTGTACAACAACAGTGGGGTGGGAAGCTGAGAAAATCAAATGCAGACAGAGATCAGCAACAGTCAGACAGAGAACAGCAAGCAAGTGAAATAAGCACTCCAGCCAAAAATATAGTGTCTGGTAAGCTGGAAATAAAAGAATGCTGATGTGCAAATGTAATAGAATTAATAAGGAATACTTGTAGATTTGGAAAACTTTCCGCTTATTTTTTTTTAGAAAAAGTCATACTTAATAAATTCTATTGTAATAGCAAAGATAGCAGATGATGTTAGCATATTTGGGTTGCCATTAAATTATAAAAAAGAAATACTTAATATTATTTTTTTTCTTCATTTGGAGTTCTAGACTTAACCAGTGAAAACAGGTACTTTATATGTGCCCCAAAAGGAAGGAGGGATAGGTTTGATAAACCTGATAGTGCATTTGGCTTTGCTGAATTTGTATAAAATTCTTAAATGGGTGAAAAAGAATGACAAATGAATGGTTAACAAAATATTCAAAAAAATATCAAAAGGAAGGCATGCTATTTCAAACTTTTAAAAGAAAATGGTTTGAATGATGCTCAATCTGTTAAATGCCTTATACACAGTACATTTTTCCGCACACAGTTCAGGGTTCAAATCCAGTGGTGTGTAGCACTAAATTTCTATCCCTTTTTAATCACAACCTGGATAACTGGATGGAAAACAGAAAATACACCCCTGAGATTCTACCTGTGTCCCTGCTGGACAGGGTCTTTGGGTGCTGACCTGTCTAAACATGGGCTAAACTCTTGGCTAGGCTTATAAGGGCCTCAGGGCCAATAGCCTAGTAACTTCCTATGATCCTATGATCAAAAAATGATACTATTATGGAAAATTAATATAAATGCAATTGAAAATGACTGAAAATTATGGTATGTGAACATTATGTGTAAATACTATTATGTCTACCCTTGGAAATATCTACAGAAAAACAAAATCAAAGCTATGAAAACAACAATTCAGGCTTGTAAAAATATGGTAGAATATCAAGGTTTTTATGGAAACTGGTTAAAAGTAAAATGCCAGTTAAAGCCAACATGCCATATTAGAAGAGGGAAGAAAGAATATGTAATTATTGTAAGGAAACAGAAACAACAAAAGATGGATTTATGAAATGTAAATAGGTTGTGAGATTATGGACAAAAGGTAATTTACAATAGCTTGATGGTATAAAAAGTGCTAATGATATTAACATGGATATGATACAATATGGTTTCTATGGTAATAAAGCAAGAAATATCTATACAAGACTGATAAGACAATGTTCAACATAATATGCACTATTTGGAACCAAAGACTGAAAGAAGTGATGTTTAATGGGGAATGGGACTTGCCCATAATATTAGAGAAAATAAGAATTTAGTTTTGGAAAATGGAATGGGTGTCAAAAACTTAGAGTATAGGATTTCTGTATAAATGAAAGATGAAATGAGGTAGATGGAAATGGTATCAATATTGTAAACATTGTATACATTATGTAAATATTGTTAATTTTATAAATTTTGTAAATTATGTAACTAGATTTAAAATAAAGGATCCCTAATCTTTTCAATAGATGCCATAGATCTTTTACATGCACAACCATTCCAAGCAGACGGGACCTTGGTTTAACATCTCATCTGAAGAATGATACACTTAGGACTGTAGCACCCTCTTATGCTGCACTGCTGTGTCAGCATTTCATCTTCCTGGTATGGGGGTGGAACCTACAACCTTCTGTACCAAAAGCAATTGTGCTACCTGTTGTATCACTGACACTGCACGTTTTCTGTAATTGAAATTAAACTATTACTCCTTGTAAATATATTCCAATTATCCACTGTTATATTCTTTATACTAGTCTTTTCCAATGTTGTGTCAGGACAAACAGTACAATTAATATCACTTTTATTATTAGTATTATTTAATATTACAGCTTTACTTAAGATAGGCAGAAACTAAACTTTTCATTTGTAAATGATTTCATGTGTTACCTGCTGTAAAAACTATAGTTCATAATTTATCACATTAAATAAAAATACAACTAAATGTATCACTTTTAAAATTTTTTAATTATCAGCAGTTAATCTTGACACCATAATCATTTGCCATCAGGGTTTATTTTTCTTTATAAAATATGGGCGAGGACTGTTAAAATATAAATAACCCTTAGTAAATATAGTTTTTCAATATATACTGATAGAAAAAAACATTGATTTTCTACATCCAAAATAAAAAACATTGATTTTCTACACCCATAATAACATTTGCATCTAAAAATTAGCTATATAATCAATGGTGCCAAGGGAGAACTTTAAAATAATTGTGCTTCCATTAAATTTTCAATGAACAAATTTAATTCTACATCAATGTCCTTCCAAATAAAGAAAAGGACATTAACTCATTTTTATAGTATAAAATCCATTGGAAATAATTAAAATTATTGAAGATGGTTTATTCAAGCAACACCCAATACCAAATTAGCAAAAAAAAAAAAAAAAAAAAAGGGGCAGCAGTACCATGACAACTCCAGAAACGTGTTGATAATATCTGGAGTTGGAAATAAAAATATTATATAACAATAATTCATGTAACACATATAAAGTATTATTATCAATATCATATTTGTATTTGTATGTAAAAGACTAATCAATTCAATCTCTTCCTTCGTAGGAATTCAAGTATATAAAGGTTTTATATCAAGGGTGAACATAAAAGTTTCATCCAATGAAAATTGATAGCCTCTCAATTTATTTAAAAAAATACCATGAATTTTTATAATAGTTGAAAGTTTTTAAACTAATGGCATCAAAACATTATCAATATGTATGGATATAAGCTCAGTTACATTTCATGGGGGTGGAACTATGGGTCTAAATAGGTGTGCATTTTTTTTTGAATGAACAACAGGAATCTTAAACATCAACCCAATTTTAGAATAAGAATAGACAAAAAATAATATACTTGTGGTTTTATATATCATTAGGTCACCAAATCTAATAACATGTATTCAATGGGTTCCCTATTAGATGAACGAATGCTTAAAATATCAAGTATGACATGCTCGACAGCTTTTAGTGAACCTTCATCTAAGCGATACCTAAGAATGCCAAAACAAGGAGTTTTGAAAAGTTATAGTTGTCCAGCCGTCGGCTGACATCAGAGCATTCACCTTGTCTAGCCATTCTTACAGTCCTTCACTATGGTGCGGTCTCGTCATTCACCCTGTGTAATGTTATGACAGTCCTCCACCATGGTGCAATCTTGGAGTTGGTTTATTTAAGTAGGGGGTGTGGGGGGCACAGCCCCCATGTTGGCGGGTGTGGGGGGGTGAAGCCCCCCACTTTATTTTGTTTATTGATTTGTTTTTGTTTTTTTTTGGGGGGGGGGGTTAATGGTGTACAGTACATTTTAGCTGTCAGCTGTTGGGTTCCTGATGGCTGGCCAACTATAAGTTTTCAGAACTCTTTGTTTCCACATTATGGGGTTTTGCTTAGATGAACTTTCGCTTAAAAGCTGTCGAGCATGTCATACTTGACATTTTAAGTGTTCATTCATTTAATATAGACCCTATTCGATGTACTGGGTATGCTATGTGCTTGAGGCAGATTTGCTGAAGACACATGTCCTTGTTGCCACTTACTCATTTCAGCATGTGCTCTAACTCCCACTAATTCATGTCCTTTACCTAAGCACTTCTCCCAAAGCCCAATGTTTTCCAGCCATACCAGGACCCTGAATTTAACCCTAAAACCTCCCACCCAGTTTACAAACCTAAAGTCTCTTGTCTTTCCTTAAACCTAAAATCCACTGCCCCCCTAATAAACTTATATTCCTGATCACTCAGCAAACTCAGGGTTATGCTGCTCAATGCTAGGAGTCTAAATCTGAAACTGAACTCACTGGGAGCAGTCTTTACTTCGGAAGATGCTGAAATCTGTGCAGTCACAGAGACTTGGTTTAAGGCTGTGGAAAGCACCCAAGCCTTAATGGGTTACACTTCCTTCCACACATTCAAACTTCAAACTGAAGGTGTGAGAGCTAAGGGAGGTGGTGTATAATATTCATAAAAGACAAATACACCTCAAGACTGGTTAAACAGAATGACTCCCATGAATTACTCCAGGTGCAATTAACTGTTGGTAAGACCCTTCTTCAAATCATTGTCAGCTACAGGACCCCTACCATGAAGCAGAACACCCACTCAGTCTGTATATAGGGAACCAGAAGGTGAGGAGTCTTGTTTATGTGGAGAACACAGAAGAGGCTATTACTTTGGGATATATCTGCAGAGAAGACTACCGAACTTGAGAAAGTATGTTTGTATTTTTCAGCTATATACTGCAGTTACCAATATGTCATTTAAGAAAAATCTATTTCACATTTACATATATATATATATATATATATATATATATATATATATATATATATATATATATATATATATATATATATATATATATATTACTATTATAAATTAATAAATTCCACTGTTATCTGTATGCATTGGTTAGAAGTGTACTGATGGCATGGGCATGTTTGTCAGGGTATATCACAGGTATGCATGATTAACAATAGCTTAAAATGTAATGTTCTGTGTTAAATGTGTACTCATATATCAGGGACAGTTCATCTGATAGCACTTTTAGCATTTCCCTAATGGTGTGCTAGCAAAATGTAAAATGTGTCACTTGCCTGTTCTTTGGGGGTGGGAGAGGAAAGCTGCATTTTAGTTTTGGCACAAACAAGGATATGTTGCTATTGTTACTCTGCCTTGTTCTGCATCCAGCATTGCTTTTTGTGTGAATGTAATATGTTGCAACCACACAATTTCTGTTGTTCATATTTAAAATATCTAGACTGTTTTATGTTTATCCAGTGGGTAATACTGAAATGCGACCTTTTCGGTTTTATCTGGAAACAGTTATTTTTAGTTATGTGATACTTATGTGCATCATCCTTCTGGTGTGTTTTAGGACACATAAGACTATGGTACCCATGTGTCTCAATCCACAAAAACCACCCTTCAGTGACCCTGAGATTCAAGTCATTGTGGAAGCTTTTAGGTGACATGATGCTTTTCTGCTTGAGAGGGGACATGGAGATATGTTGGGGCAGAATGCAAATTTAGCAGCAGATAGTTGCAGATGTGAATGCAGTAGGTGATCACAGCAGGACATATGATTAGGTGTGCCATAGGGCCACTGACATTTTTTCATTTGCACAGAGGAGAGCAGCTGCAGTGGCCTATGATTGGATGGGTACTGGGGGAGGGCTGGGGGATGGCTGCTACAGAGCCTCCATTAAGAACAAATGAATAGTCTCTGTCCACTGTCAGGGATCCAGACAGCTCCCAGGAAAGTGTAGAACAGCATGCCCTTGACATTGGTGCTACTGTTTCAGGGACAGCAAGTATGTCCTAGAAGGAGCTTCCAGGTAGGCTTATGTATCTTAACTGCTAAATACTCTTGCATAGTAAAATATTACATCAATATGTTATGTCTGTTTAAAAAGAAATTGATTGGGGGGACTGTAGATGGCTACAGTTAACAATGCATTCTGATTGATTATAAATGGAGCATAGTTTGGACTTGTCATCCAATTTCTTGTTGAAAGTATAGTTAATGAACATATAAAAGGCAAAATGTTTTACCCCCTTTTTTACCCACTGTGCTACTAGTAATTGTGATGATGTCCTTACCTTTTGCTTAACTTTTTCCAGGACCATCCAGCATAGGGAGCATGCTATCATCTGCACATGGTAAGCCAAACATTCTTATGTCAGTACTGATGAGCAGTTCATAGAAATATTTAGTTTATGATGTTGGTGTCAGGACTGTTGTGTGTATTGCTGTATAGTCTAGAATAGTGGCACCACTGTTAGTTTATTAGGATATATTGGACTATAGCAGTGTAGGTATTATTTTTTTCTTGTGTTTGTTGCTTATTATCACAGGTGATCCTAACAGTGGAAGTGTGGGGCTTCTACTACCTGATGCCAAAGTATCAGCAGACTCTGGTGATGATGGTGACCAAACAAAGGCACATTTGGGGTGTGCAAAGGTTGAATCTGACACTGAGGTTGACATACAGCTATCCCATGTAATTTCATCAGATACAGCCAGTTGGCCTATGCCTACACATTCCAGTGAGCCCTCAGATATTGGACAGGTGGAAGGTGAGACAACTGATCATGGAAGTATGGCTACTGTGGTTTCAGTGCCTGTTGACTCTGGCTGTAGGCAAAGTGTGGGCAAGGTGCCACACTGGAGTGTTGTTAGGGGTACATGGAGGAGCCCTGTTGTCCATCCTCCACCTGATCCAGATGTCTGTTTCCATGTCACTCAACATATATTTAGGGTCATCATGGAGGCACAGGCATGTTATCTAATTTCCTGTACTCATAATTTGCCCTGATTAGCTAGTTCTTCGACCATTATTCTCACGGTGTTTATCCTATAACACTAAATTGTTTAAAATGCAGCTCTGCTACTTGTGCTTATATTAAGTCTCTGTTATTTCCTATTCTTATATTGTAAATGTAACTTGCTCTCTTCATGTATTTCTTTTATGTTGGAGCTTTTCTCCCCGGGCCTCTACTGAAAAGGGATATGTATCCAGTTGGACTAGCCTAGTCAACAAATGTAAAATAAAATAAATAAATAAATAAATATGTTCCTATAGGTCTTCCAGAGAAATGCTTAGGGTTGTAGATGTGGCACAGGTTGACATGCATGACTGCCTCCACTGTGTTGCTGATTCATTGGATCAGATGGATGAATGGGCGGTGTCTGTGATGGAATGTCTGCTGGGAGGGGGATGGCATCCTTGTTGACGTAGGTCAGCCACATCATCTGCTCTTAGTCAATGTGGCTATACCTGATCACAGTCACACAGTGGAAGTACTTCCATTGCTCTGTCAGTGGTTGATATATCCACACCCACATGTGACAGGGCATGGGGGAATTGTTTTTTGGTTACCAAGGCCCCTCCTTTAGAGCATTGTACTGGTCAAGCTGAGGGAATCCTCAAGGCTTGATGATTTTAAATGGTCTGTTAAGGCATATTCATCTGAGTTGGCATACAGAGATTAGTCACAGGGTTTTAACCTTACATACAGAAAGGGCAACCTGTACATCACCTCCCAGATAGAAGACAGCAGGGTGTTAATGTGCAGGTAATGCCTGCTGAAAAACAAGTCTGCCACTACACAGTACCATACTAAAGTGTGTGTGTGTGTGTGTGTGTGTGTGTGTGTGTGTGTGTGTGTGTGTGTGTGTGTGTGTGTGTGTGTGTGTGTGTGAGTGTGTGTGTGTGTGTGTGAAAGACAGAGAGAGAGAGTGAGAAACACAGAAGCTGGAATAAGGAATTCCGATGAATTTAGAGTGCAACATGCAGTCTATCAACATCCAGTCTTTAAAAAATATGAAACTCTAATGTCTGGCATAATTGTTTCACCTCCATTAGTGATTTGTCTTGGGGAGTGCAGCAAAGGGGTTGCAGCTGCTGTTCGTGTGTGTGTGTGTGTGTGTGTGTGTGTGTGTGTGTGTGTGTGTGTGTGTGTGTGTGTGTGTGTGTGAGTGTGCGTGTGCGTGTGTGTATGTGTGTGTGTTTATGTATACGTGTATAAGTCTGTGCTTCTGAATGTGTGTGTGAGTGTGTGTGTGTGTGTGTGTGTGTGTGTGTGTGTGTGTGTGTGTGTGTGTGTGTGTGTGTGTGTGTGTATGTATGTTTGCTAGTGTACTTGTCTGTTTGTGTAGTCATTAAATACTTACATAATTTGTATACTGAATGCAAAATATTTCCTCCAAGAACAATTGCATATGCTATAGAAAGTTTGACACATTAGGTGACGGAAACATTTACATCAAAAATGCATTTAAAAAGTATTCAGTAATAAAAAAAAAGATACAAAATAATTTAACAGATAGTTCATTCTCTAAGTGCAATAATACACCAGGGTGAATTAATGCCCTTCCAGGGGTAGTAAGGCACTCTGTCTGCAGCATCAAGCCTCACAATACCTCTGCGCATGCATTAATCCACTGATAATGCTCACCCTTTCAGGCATTATTGCTTGCTTAATGTTGTGTTTTCAGGTCTTATTTCATACTTTATCAAGTTTATCATTGTGCTTATCCTGCTATTAATTATAATTAATTTCTATATTACTTAACTGTAAAATGTCTACCTTTAGGCACTTATGTAAACCTGAACCTTGCCTTTAGGGCAATGCGTATTGATAAGTTTTTGCTTTCCACATTTATCACATTGCCTGTATTTAAAAGAACTCACAGCCTTATAATCTTTGCAGCCTTAATGATGTGTATACGATCTGCCAAACATTTGTTACTTAAAGGGTTACGGATTTTATCATGATGCAGTAACAAAAGCCATGCTAGCAGTTGGGAGTAAAATAAGTAGATTTATTTTCATAATTTGTTGACCAGGAAAGAACCTATTTTCAGTAGAGGCCCTGGGAGAAATACACGAGATGTATGTCTTTGGAAAGAAACCAGAGCACCCACAAGAAACCCACACAAATGCAGGGCGGAACATACAGACACCACACAGAAGGCACCCCAGCTGAGAATCAAACCAGAGAACCTCTTCCTGTGAGGCAACACTGTTAACCACTGTGCCACTGTGCCACCCTGCAACACTCCACTACCCTGAAATGTGATATGAAAGCAAAATGTAGAGGGGAATCATTATATGGCACTAATAGATACTTATAGATTTATATCCAACATTCCTGTGTGATAAATAACTTTTTCTTTAAGGGCAAAAAAGGTTTGAAATGGTAAATAAATACTAAACCCAAAACAGACAGCAGCAGATGTAATACATAAATGTTGTTTCTTATTTAACAGTAACAACTTTTGCCAACATTTTCTTTAACTTTGAAAAAGGCATATTTGTAAGTGCAGGAAAACAAAGAGTTATTTTTCAAATACTGCTTTCAGAAATAAATTCAATACATTTTATGGTTAGCCGCAGTCTTGTTGGCAATGTTAGATCTCCTGTGCTTTAGGATATAGACTCTGCCTTGAGGCACACAACAAAGAAAAAAATGCTTTTAGATACAGGTGGAGAGCAAAGATCAGTGTTTGTCCCATGAGTGATCTTCTCTGTGTTGACAAGAAAAAATACAAGGTATTTTGTGAAAAAATGCACATTGATGAATGATGAACACATAATTTAAATAGCCATGTTATGGTAAAGGAGTGAAAGAACATGTCCTCATGGGAGACACGCAACAATGTTCCTGTCACCTGTGATAAAGTGAGGACCTTCTGCTGTGTTTCTTCATTATTAAAAAACATTTGAACAGTTTTGCTCAGCAGTGGTTCAGACCTTGTAGTTTTTTTCAAGGCTTTTTGTAGCAGCCTTAACAGTTAGACCACTTGACAGGAAGAAACATAGACTGGCAGACAACTTATTAAGTTATTTGGTATCTCTCAAGCTACTTTAGGATGTGGTATATCAGAAATAAGAAACAAGTGCAGTACTTCATTTGTTTGATTGTTTATTGACAGGGAGGTCTCACCAGGCCTATAATCAGTTTTTACACTGAAATGTACTAACCTGCAAAGATTTTTATTTGTTAAGATTTAGCTCTTGGAAAATATGTTACAACTTCCATCAAGCGTGTTCTAATAGCCCCTAGTGGGGCTGCATGATTTGTTTAGAGTGAGAATTTAAGTAGATTACAGCTGTGGATTTCAGGTCAAGAGCTCTCTGATCTAAGGGGTCCAACTGCAGCTGTGCAAATTGCCACTCTTTGGTTCCAGCCTGTGTAAAAGCAGTAAAGGAGAAATGCTAAATACATGCATTCATATGTGCACCTTTTTATAATCTTATAGTCTTCATGCATTAGAATGGTAAACATTAAAAAAAGAAAAAAAATATCTCCAATAAGGTTTATCATGTAAGCTCTCATATTTTGGGTAAGCAAATAAAAATCTCCCCTTGTAATAATGACACTGATAAGAACAACAATAATAATGAACATCATTTTAATTAATAACTGCAGTAGAAGCAAATTAACACAAATGGATTGCCACTGGCATTTCTCTTTGGCTTTTATCCAAAAGAACAAACTCATTGTTTTTAGTTATGTGACCACTTGAGTAGATTTATAGCATCTCTGACAAAAGATAAAATAGCTCTGTTGAAAGCTCT
This sequence comes from Protopterus annectens, assembly GCF_019279795.1. Lineage (NCBI taxonomy): Eukaryota > Metazoa > Chordata > Ceratodontiformes > Protopteridae > Protopterus > Protopterus annectens. The sequence goes on along the minus strand of NC_056726.1, from coordinate 1,628,129,652 downwards.
GTGAGGTACCTTTGGAAAACAGTGTTGTACACGTTTTACTTGCCTGAGCAAATCCAGGTGTAGTTGTTGTGAGCTGTTTCATAGTCTTTCTCTTATCATATCCTAAATTGGCATCCTTTATCATTCTTTGATCTTGTTTTTTCTAAGTCTTTTTCCTGGTCCCATATATAAAGGTCTATGGCTGGCAAAGTTTGCTGATGATTGCAAACTGAGAGTGGTCATAGAATCTCCAAATGATGTCAACATCCTACAACAGGGTCTTACACAAATGATTGGTGCCAAAGTCATGGCCTTAAACTCAATGCAAAAAATGTATTATCATTCCTTTTGGTAAAAGTGATGTTCCTGCTAACTACCACATCAATAGCAACACCCTAAGTACGCACTCAGTGGTTAGAGACCTGGGTACACAGGTTGACGGCAACCTTACCTTTGATCACCATGTCTCCCCAGTGGTTAGCAGGGCATTCTATATTCTCATATGTAACGGCATTACCTCCAGAAAAAAAGAAGTTATAATTTCCCTGTACTCCTCCCTCATCAGGCCAATAATTGAGTACAACATTCCTTTTGGTATGTACCTTTCTAAGCACCTGCAGCAATTGGATAAACCATAAAAGTTCCTCACAAAGAAAATTCAAGGTCTTCAGCATTTGTCCTATGGGGATCATCTGAAATCACTGTCAGTTTATTCTGTTTTATACAGACTACTCAGGGGTGAGCTCTGCCATGCATGCAAGGCAATCCCTGATCATGCGTTACTGCAAATGCTACAAATCCGTAAGTCAAATGGTACATGGGTTACTCGCTCTAAAGACCCTAACCTGGTATGTGGCATTAATAAAACCTGCTGGAGGGACAGATTTGTCTCCCAGAGGTTACCACACCTTTGGAACACACTCCCACTTCATGTCAAACAGAGCACCTCATTGGCCCACTTCAAACACAATCTGGACAACTGAATGGGTTATTGTAAATTCACTCTGGGGGTTCTATCTGTGGTCCTTTTGGATGGGTGCAATAGGTGCTGATCATGCAAATAAGGGTAAGAACTTGGCTGGGCTTATAAGGGCCCTAGGGCCATTAGCCTAGTAACTTCCTATGATCCTATGAGCCCCCTTCAACATCTTTTTGTATGGATGTATGTAGGGATTTACTTACTTTTTGTGTACTTATTTACGTTTTGTTCCCTAAGTTAGCCCCATTTAACTTGCAGCTTATTTTCATGGGAGAACCAAGATGGCAGTCATACTGAATTGGGGAAATTTGTCCATGACACCAGGGAAATTCAGTTTTTTACAAATGTATTACTTCTGTATTATGATTTTTATATATAAAGCAGCTCTATTCCTAGGGTTGCCAACTTTTAATGTCATAAATTATGGACATGTACATGAAAGCAAAATGTGTGCAATTTTGGTACCCTGTCCCCTCCCAAGCAGTCATTCCAGTGTCCCATTACTTGGCTATTTCTCCATTTCTTCCCAGTTGCCATAAACACTTTTCAAAACTCTCAGTGTGCATACTGTTTCTGCTTTACTTCTACAATGATTACAAATATTTGGATTTAATTTAAAACTTTTATTTCAAATTTTATAGCACAAACACTGATAGACATGTGCTAAACAAAGTAATACAGTCTCACAATAAAAATAGACTTTTTAAATTAAAATCATTAAACGTTTCTTCCTTTGAAACTCACGTTCACCGAAACAGCATTGAAACCCACATTCAAAGAAAATGCATCTGGTCAATGGCAGATGAAGTTTACCTTTGGGCTGTTTTCAAATCACACCTTGCACATGTTTAGGACCATGTAAAACGTTCTTTGATTCACCTTCCTGAATGTAGTAAATTATGTTGTTGTTGTTGTTGTGTCTTTCAGCTTTTCCTGGTTAGGGGTCGCCACAGCGGAACTCCGGTCCGCTAATGATTGGCAGTTGATTTTTACGTGCCGAGTTGCCAGCCCTGACGCACAACCTTCAATGAAGGTACGCCCATTCATGCATGTCTCCACGCAGAAGATGCTCTAGCTGAGAATTGAACCGGACAGCGTCTTACTGTGAGGCGACAACGCTACCGCAGCACCACCACCGCGACTTGAATGTAGTAAATTATAATATATAATAACAATCAAATATATAATAATCAAATTATATCCCATGCATAATACAGCACCACTTGTTAGAGCATGTTTTAAATGTATAGCTTTGAACATTTTCCGGTAAGCAATGTAACAAAGCATATGAACCAATAATGACAAAACTGCCCAGTTCAGAACATTTCAACCTTAAAATGCCACTCATACTTCTGTCATTACAATCCACCAATATCAGTCAATATGCACGATCTCTGCAGAAGTAAAAGTCATCTGAATAATTACATATTAAAGAGATCTGTAACTGATGAAAAGGTTGCTGCTAGCAAACAACTTTATATTTCAGTGTTTTATCTATAAATTCAGTGCCTGCTGCCCTTGAAGAATAAATGTCCTACTGTTACATTAAAAAAATGGTAAACTGGTAATATTGCAATAAAGAATGGATAGCAAACTGAAAACATGTTCATTAAGTTCATAAGAAATATTGATGTCTGCAGAAGAAGCACTTGATGGTTTAGATAAAAGATAATCCACCATCCTGGAAAAAATCTTGTTCAGCTACACTCTGAAATTCAAGTCTGAGAAGCACAGTACTTGCATGATTTAGTTTATTTTAAGCAAACAAAGCAAACAAAAGAATTAAGTACAACAACCTAGCAGGATTCAGCACAATACATATAATGCAATTCTTCTTTCATTTCATTTGTGTTAGTTTCTATAAAATGCCCCAAATACTGAGTGTCTTTGCCAGATGTTGTTACAAAGTGTTTTAAAAAAGCTTCTGCTAGAGATGAGCATTTTTCAGTGCTGAGTATTTACAATACAACACAGTTTGTGGTTCAGTAGCAGTGATGAAAGATAGCTTTTTAGGTGTGTTCTACTTCTCTCCTTATACAGGAATGTACGTATATATGTTTAGATTTCTTAACAAGCATCCAGAAAGGGAAATATCTAATGTAAACAATGTGCCAACTGAGCTCTTAACACAATATTCCCTTCACCTTGAAAAACAAATAATAGACTGAAGGCAAATGTATGTATTAACCATTTATACAGCTCCCTAAATGCTAAAAATATATCTAATGATAAAGCTGTCTGCTTGGCAATTAGTTAGCTTTTAGTAGATCACATAGGAATTAACAGAAATTACAGAAATTTGATCAGGTAAAGAAATATGCTTAACTCTAGTTTAATGCAGTCTAGGCAATGACAGTATCATTGAAACACTTAATAGAGTAATACCATGCCTGGGTACTGCTTCATATTTACAGAACTATCACTGTGCCAAGTACTGAGCAATTCTGCACTTTTCAGCTTAACCCGCCCCTGGAAAAAAAAAAAAACAATAGCCATCTGTATAATGGATGTTAGCACAGGAATGAAGGGGTTAAGAGGTGAACATCTGCCTTCAAAAGCTAAACCCAAATTAAAAGTATATTTACAGAGAGAGAGAGAGAGAGAGAGAGAGAGAGAGAGGCAGAATCAGAGCACTTAAAGTGAATTAACACGTCTGATATTTAATGATGAAGTGCTGGTGTTTCTACCAAAATATAAATTCTGTTAGCCCACAGAAAGTCCAGAGCTGCAACAATGGCTTCTTAGTATAGTGAGACCATATGTTTCACCCCATTGTGTCAGATCTGGAACATCAGTCCTATTCAATATAAATATCAAGAAAGTGACATGAAAGGGAGCAACCTGGGTGGCCACATAGAAAAGCACACAAATACAGACATGTTAACCAGAGTATATTATGTCTGCATGTGAATTAGTCTGCTGGGTTAACAAGTTGCACAGATCAGTAAACTGGTCTGAGAATCCTTTTCAGCCATGCCCCAGGCTAAATAAGGAAATACAAAAGAATGTTGACAGCTGTATTACATATAGTGCGTTTACAACTGGTTTAACATGCACAGAAATAAACCTTATATCTAAAGTATAGAGCTATATAAGCAGCAATATACAATAACTAAATTATGTACATTTATGGAAAAAAATATTTACAATGTCATATCTTAGCATGGGAATCACAAGTGAGTTATGTAGTCAGCTTTGCCCCCCTGTACCACTTTAGTAATAGGTGCTAACCCTATAATGCTACCCCTTTCCTCAACCTTAACCCTGCACCTTACCTTCATTAAATCCTTCCCATAAGACTGCCACTACACAAGACACATTTGGACAAACAGACAATACTATATCTTATCCCCTAACATAACCCCTACACTAACCCTAAAATACACAAACTCGCACACAGATATATAATACCTATCCTTTACTCATCCCTGATCCTAACCTTACCTCACATATACATGCAGAAACACTCTCACCCCTCCAACCTCACTTATCTATCTCGAAATTACCAATATCAACATTTCCACTGAGTAGCTATCCATACCATTGACATTAAACCACACCCCCTATGTTTGCTGAAGAAACGGCATTCAAGAAAAACATGGGGGACCCATACACACACACACACACACACACACATACATGTATGTGTATATATATATATATATATATATATATATATATATATATATATATATATACATATACATGGATTCCTATTAGAATAACGAAAGTTCACTGCTTCGAACTTGTAATAGGAAGCCTTACTTCTGCGAAAGTTCACTTTAAAGAAAGCAAACTTTTGCATAAGTGCACTTCACCGAAATCACTGCAGCACAGTGGAGGACATAAAAAACAAGCTATGTCCTCCACCATGGTGTGATAGTCATGGACCTTAGGGTTAGGGCACGGGTTAGGGTAAGGGGATAGTTAGTAAAGCTATCCCCTTACCCTAACCCATGCCCTAACCCTAAGGTTCATGACTATTGCACCATAGTGGTGGACATTGCTATGTCCTTCACTGCGCTGCAGTCATCACGGACCTTAGGGTTAGGGCATGGGTCATGGTAAGGGGACAGCCCTACTGGCTATCCCCTTACCATGACCCGTGCTGTAAGCCTAAGGTCCGTGAGTACTGCACAGAAGTTCAGTACAACACCCGTTCGTTGTACTGAACTTCGCGTAAGTGCACTTTCGATTAAGTGCCCTTTCGCTGCAGTGAGCATTCCATGCACTATTTCGAATTAGTGAAAATTCGATCTAGTGTATGGAACCCATATATATATATATATATATATATATATATATATATATATATATATATATACAGTAGCATATGTATGTGGTACTTTAAGGTTTATAAGGCAGTCATAAAATCAGATACATGAATGTGCACATTGATCATATGGTTTTATGACATGATCCCACTGAATACTGGTTTGACAACCATCATCTTTATAGAGAGAGGGGTGTGCTTAAATTGTCCATCAGTATTTGATGCAACAAGATTTGGTTAGTAAAACAGCATTCTCAGGGTTGTCACACTTGTACTTTTGAATACATTACATTTGTATAGCACCAGTTACTAATATTTGTCAGATGTCTGTGACTACATCTGTCACCAGAAATGAATTCACCCACAAAATAAAGGACTTCTTTGATCACATTAAATGATTAAGTCCCCACCAATAATACTGAAATGCATAATCAAGTCCAACAAAAATATTCTACTTAATCACTTAGTGAAAACATGAGTAAAACGGCATCATGACTAAAAACAGTATCATAATTTAGTAGCTTTCTGTTTCAAAATACATTTAATATTCATGGAGTCCTATAGACCTAGTATCTTTATTGCTTGAAACTTTAGCTGTCAACAAAGCTATTTAATATCCAATAACAGTACTTTGAAATATTACTGTAGAGCTAGAAATTCCACATTCTACTTCCTCTATATATGAAAAACAGACTGTGGAATGAGTAGGTAAAACTGCAAAATTTCATAAGTACCTGAAACATATTTGAAACATGTCCGTTCGTGGGCCGCTGCACAATTCAAATGTCTTCAAGAACGTGGAAGACAAAGACGTAAACAATGAGTCGCACAGATGCAGAACACTGTTTTTGCCTTCTGCTTCTGTATGTAACTGGATGCAAAGCATGTTCTTTAAGCGTTTCTCCCCGGGCCTCTGCTGAAAATAGGCTCTATGGAGCCTAGTCGGACTTTCCCGGTCAACAAATGTTAAATAAATAAATAAATAAATAAGAAGAAAACCCTTAAAAAAAGTATTTTTTTAATTAAAAAAAATTAATCTCCGGTATTTTTTCTGGACAATATACTGCCCTTTCCATTTCCTGGACAGTGTCCCTTAATTCTGGACAGTTGGCGACCCTACCTATTCCTTCTTTGGTTTGTTTTTTCCACAACTATCACTGGATCTTTAGCATCAATCTGAGCTGCCTTGGCTCAGACAGATGCAACTTGGATTAATATCCCATCTGGAGGATGACATCTGAGTATACTGTACCCACCTATTGCTGTACTACAATGTCAGTATTAATGAATCCAAGCACCTGGTGTAGGAATATAGCACTCATTTATGTCTCTCCACTAAAGGTGAGTGTGCTACCTACTTACCTCTCAACCTCTTAGTGCAAGAAATCTGGACAAAGCCTGAGAAAATGGGGGGGGGGGGCAAGGGCTCTAAATTAGGAACAGATTTTAAATATTGTTCTTATAAAATTGGAAAGTTGCTACAGTGACAGGGTTTGTGTTAACATACATTTTCTGAAGGTTTTGACATCTGAAACCCAAATGTATGTCATTATTTGGTGACTCTCATCCTCAGATCGTCCCAGTGACTTGCCAGGAAACCACAAATTTTATGATGACCAGACCAAAAATATGAGGCAAAAATATGGACATTCTGTGAAATTCTGGACAGCTGACAGGTATGCCTACTGAGTCACTGACAACAGATATAACACTCTGGGATTACTAAGGATAGCTACTTCTACTTGGTATAAAATACTTCATAGTCAGTGTCACATACATTTTTATGTCATAAGTTCATAGGTGATTACTAACCTAATGACCCTAGGAGGTCTAAGTCTATCCATGCTTCCAAAATTTATCTGACAAGTTTTGATATCCTAGGGTTATTTTAAGTGGTATATGTAGGCTTGGGCATGGGTGATCAACCATTTATTGAAGTTGAGCGGTTACAGGGTACTCTGTTAGAGCAGATTTATGATGGCCAGTATAATAATGTGGGTATTAAGAAATAAGCTTTTATATAAGAAATCTCTTTAAATATTAAAATATGGCACTTTGATTCCCCATGGTTTGAATACAGCCTGTAACTGGAGGTTTTTAATTTAATTCAAATAGATGAAAATGTGTGTGGGGGGAGTGACTAAATGTTTAATTATTTAACTGAATAATTATTTCTTTTAACAGTATTTAAGGTGCAGTTTTTTACGTACTGTTTTACACCTTGAAGGCTGTTTAGCCAAAGCCCTAGAGGTTTTCACTGGAATAAATGTTGTTGGATGTCTGGCTTGGTGTTTTTTCAGACTGCTGTAGTTGTGACTGTTTTCTACTGTTGCGGTTGCTGGGCAAACATTTATAGGCTGTTTTTGCCTATTAGAGATATATGTGGTACATCACAGGTAAATTTGTGATTCTCCATCTACTGGTCCTCATTTTGTTTGAATTGGATTAGTGATGAGGTCTTCTTCACATGGACGGGAAGTCTGTTTCAGAGAAGGGAGAGTGTCTGAGACACATACCCATCCCTTCAACATGTCCTATTTATGTTGCAGATGAGGTTTAGGCCTCAAGATTGTGTAATTCTGATGCTATTTGTTTTCTGGATGTGGGACAAGCAGAGAGTAGCAATTACATCCTTGGCTCTAGAAACCATGCCCTTGCTTACAACTTGTTCCGTGTAGAATGATCTCCTTACTGCAGCAGACACATAATGTGAAAGGTTAGGTTACTGTCTAAATGTGTCCCCAAATCCCTGAACACTGGGTATACTCTTAGGGATGTATAATTAATTTGTTGGTTTCCAAGGGTAACTATCTTCCCAAAGGATTCTATTATGTATTTCTTGACACTGAAATTTAGACTGTGGCCCTAGCACCAATTACTAGTCTGTGTCAGGCCTTCTTGGGGGGTATTTGTGTCACTGCCAATTCTACAATTGTGCCTAATTTACAATCGTCTGCAAACTTCAGCAGCCAGAGGCCCTTGACATTGGCCTTGACATCAGAGAAGTAGATGCCAAAAAGGAGTGGACCCAACACCAAGCCTTGAGGAATTCCACTAGTGATCAGCCTTTTTGTGGAAATAGAATCCCCTGTCCTAACTTCTTGGGTCATATCTGTGAGCCAGGTGTCATACGGATTTATAACTAATTTCATGAGTTTGAGGGGTATTGTGACAAATGCTTTGGCCAGGTCAGGGTTAGCAGTATGCACTGTTTTCCCCATATCCACCAGGTTGTGCAGTAATTTGCTCATTTAACAGTTTTCTTTTTGAAAATATCATTTTGTTAAAGCAAACAATATAATAAACAAATAAAGCATCATTGCAGAAACATTTTGTAAGAAGGACCCTTGATACCTCTAAGTCTGCCAGTCCTTATCAATACAACTAAGCTTTACACTGTATCAAAAACTAATAAAACAACCCCCCCCCCAAATAACCCATCTCATTCCATACCTAACTACATTAGCAACTATCTAAAAACAATTTAATTACTGTTCAAAAAGGGTGGAAAGTAGGACAGTCCTGCATTCCCTCTGTCATCAGGAAATGGACACGATAATAAAGTACACAAGTTCACACTATCAGTTTCTACAAGATCTGTGTTCATTAAAATAGTATGATATATCATGAACTATTCTATAAAGGCCCGCTTGTCACTAACAGAAAGAAAGAAAATTAGTCACTTCCTCAGAAATAGTACAAAAATCAGCACGTAAAAGAAAGTAAGAAATCTATTTAAAACTGAACTATATTAATCAAAAAAAGACTTTGTAGCAACAAAAAATGCAGTTATCTAAAGAAATAACGAGAAATAGTGCATCTTTCATTAAAATCAAGTGAAAAGAAAACTTTTAAGGCTGAGAAGCATTTTCTTTTTATAACCAGCATAGCTCTTTCATGTAAACTTTGCTGTAATGGTTAAACAAAATTGTTGATCAGAAGCAGTTTTTAGCTTTCTGTTGGCTCAGGTAAACAGGTTCTCATTAAAAGTTCAAGGAGGGTTAAGTGTTCTTGGAGTAAAGGAAATGTAAGTGTGACTAGAGGTAAATCTATACTAAGCTCAAAACTGGTGCACTTTAAATAATTCCACTAATGCAAGTAAGTACCCACACACACACACCTATATATATATATATATATATATATATATGTGTTTGTGTGTATTAGGGGCATAGGGGTACATCCTCCACTGTGGGGTATGCAGGAGGGCATGCCCTGGCAATAATTCTTTTAATGTGTAAAAGCAACATTCACAGTTTGGTTTCAGCACTGTAGTATATTGGGATAAAGCAATAACTATGGCCCAAGTGACCTGGGTTCAATTAACACCTTAGGCATGGTGGTGCCAGGGGAGGATGGGTGTGGCCATCATGGGGGTAAAAGGGGAGTAGTGAGGGTCCAGGAGCACACAGTGTGGTACAGCTTCCCTGAGGGAGACCAGGGAAACCTACTGGAGAATGTTTCCATGGTTGGGCAGGGTGGCTTGCCGAAATCAACCCTTTGCAGAAGTAAGGGGCTGCTCAGCATGAATCATCCACTGCCTGTCTCATCCCGAATCATTAATGAGCATGTGCAAGGGATGGCTTGGAGTGGAAGAGTTCATATCAACTATATGTCACTCTCCTCAGACACTTCATTGTCCTCACCTATCCCAACCTGTTCTGGAGAAGTTTGGGGACAGAGGGAGGGATAAGTTTGGGGACAGAGGGAGGGATAGGCAGAGCCACTAAAAGAGGAGAGGCAATGGGCCAGCTGCATGAGAAAAAAATGTGTAAAAAGAAAAAAAGTCACAGCTTGATGTTTTTTTTTTTTTTGTATGTGTTGCAATAATTAATTCAAAGTTTTGGGACTCACAATATCAAGTGTCCTGTCATATCCCAGGACTCATGATAAAGCCCAGTTTGTTTTTTAAGAGTCAACTCTACATGAACCAGATCTTCTAAGAAGCAAACCCATTGTGTTCAATCAACAAATTTACATTTGGCCACAATAGCATTTTGAAGGCCTCTGCTATACCAACCAGGTAACATATCAACCCATGTTAGTGTACAGCTGCACAAACCCTCATCAGCTTATTGTGCCCCTTATCATTTTAAAATAAGGAATATAACCATCCCACTTCCATTAATGTGATGTTTCTCATCATGAAACAACAAAACCGTAAACCAGCAACACAAAATGAGTTAAAACTTTACTGAATAATAAAAAATAACTTAAGTGCTTTTTGTCAAGCCAAATGCCTGACTTCTTCAGAGTAATCACACATTTCCAACAAACATTTACAATTATATAGTACATTGAAACTCAGAACCTGCTTCACCTCATTAATCAATTAACAATGTTTAAAGGGCAAGTAGAACAAACAAGACAAAGTAAAGTATGCATAATAGGTAGATATAAAAGTAGTACAACTAATAAACACAATTAGTATGTTAACACATTGTCATTAGTCCATCACAATGTTAAAATTATTATAATACAATCCAGTACTATTCACCTCTGGAGGCTTTTCAATTTCAACAAACTAGAAATTGAACAAGCATCATTAATGCCCGGGTGGCAATACGCATACAACCTCACCTGCCATAATAATTCAGCTTCTTCTAGCTGTAAGGGTCTCGGGCCCCCCCTCTGGTTTATTGGAATATAATCTATGGCAGTGAATTTAAAACTATGATTTGGGTTAGTGGCAATGTGTTTAGCTAGAGCGTTTTCCATTTTTAAGGTCTTAATTGCGTATAGATGCTCATATATACGATCTCTCAGCCTTCTAATGGTTTTCTAGAAGAAGCTGAATTATTATGGCAGGTGAGGTTGTATGCGTATTGCCACCCGGGCATTAATGATGCTTGTTCAATTTCTAGTTTGTTGAAATTGAAAAGCCTCCAGAGGTGAATAGTACTGGATTGTATTATAATAATTTTAACATTGTGATGGACTAATGACAATGTGTTAACATACTAATTGTGTTTATTAGTTGTACCACTTTTATATCTACCTATTATGCATACTTTACTTTGTCTTGTTTGTTCTACTTGCCCTTTAAACATTGTTAATTGATTAATGAGGTGAAGCAGGTTCTGAGTTTCAATGTACTATATAATTGTAAATGTTTGTTGGAAATGTGTGATTACTCTGAAGAAGTCAGGCATTTGGCTTGACGAAAAGCGCTTAAGTTATTTTTTATTATTCAGTAAAGTTTTAACTCATTTTGTGTTGCTGGTTTACGGTTTTGTTGTTTCCTGGTGTTGTTTGCCGCTTTTATTTTCGTATGTTTCTCATCATGTTTGAAATGAAGAGAATCTCTTCTCCAACCCCATTATCACATTCTTGGCAGGAGAAGTAATAAAACCCAGGGGAGAGCGAATCTCAGAAATCGCTCTTCTCTTTAAAACTTCTTTTGGTGAGGCAAGCCTCCCTGCACCCCCCCCATGTGGGGAACAAGCCCTCAACCCCCAGAACCTATATACAACAACTCTGAGATCTCCATGCCTCGGAGAAAAGGGAATATTCTGAGAAATGCAATTTCAGACTCAGTATATGGAAGTCTGCTCTTTTGGCCATTCAGTCCCTGCATTTTAGGACTCACTCTAGGGGGTCCTGACATTTCAAATGGTTACCAGAATGAGATTTAAGGGAAGGCAGGAACTGAGCAATTCATGCAATTTTGAGTTAATGATAATTGTTATAAAGAAAGAAAACATACATAATGTATAATGCCTGAAAAATGTCAATATGATGCGTTTTCTTTTCTATCAATATACATGTGCCTACGTCTTAATTGTTAACTTAATAAAGGTGTTTAAAAAGTAACCTTAATAAAAATATGGGAAGAAGACAACACTGACAAGGAGAGTAAAGTTATAAAGCTTTTTTTCTAGGCCAGTAGTTGTAAGCTTGACAGTTAAGCTTATGCTTCTATGGCACGTGACTGTCATTCCTTGTTGTTTTTTTTCAGCTGTGCCATTTAATAAATTTGCCCTTTTCTGACCTTTCTTCCATACTGCCCTATTTTCATTCCTAATTAGTGGTGCCAATCAGTGAATAAGACCCATTTCTAGCTCCTTAGCATCACTCTTTTAATGTGGTGCCATTCGGTAAGTAAGGTACACCCACCCTCCTTGTTACCATGTTGTGATCAACTGAGTAAATTATTAATATATACCCCTCCAAATTCATCCCTTGTTACACCAGTCATATCACGGAAAAACACTGCATCCCCTCCCATCTTTCACTATTAGTGTGCCCCTTCCTCCTTTATCTGTAAATAATGTTTCTGTATACCTAGATAAAGTGCTACCAGGGACAATTGTCAGTTGTCAATGTTGCACTAAAATGAGCCCAGGCCTTGGCTGAAAATGGTCAGATAGACAGACAGACAGCCCTCTACCTACCCAGTTAATATATTGAAAAAAAAATGGTTCAGGAGTGAGCTGTTTTACTAGGCTTGTGTATGTTGTGTCTGGGGACTTACCATTCCTAAGCAGTTTAGGTCAGCAGAAAGGAAGGAAGATATGAAAGTGTGAATCTGGGACAGTAAGTAAGGAGATGGGCTGGTGGACAGAAAGTGAGGAAGCGCATGCATTTGTGTGTGCAAGGTTAAACTGATTAGACAGAGACGGCAGTATTAAGGAAGGTGTGAGCAAAGTTAGTTCTTCAGTTTGTTACCTTTGTACATCACATTCAAAACAATTAGCTGTAACTATTCAGATTTGGCTCTAAATGGAGTAAAAGATAATGTAGTTGTGACAATGCTTTATCACGAATTATGGCTATCTTGGAGTTTTGTCACATTGATCATAATATCACCTCTTTCTACTGTCCTTGCCCCCTTACTGAGAGTTGCTAAGGGCCCATAAGGCCTGTAATAATAGACAGGATTCCCTTGCAGAAGCTTAGGATATTAAGTAAATGGGCAGGATTCACGAAGCCTCCGTGTAAGAGTTACAAGGCTTACACGGAGGCTGCAGTTAAACGGTGTGACGTCAGCATGTCATGCATATGCATGAGGGCATGCTGAATCACACCTAAGGCTAACACAGTCCATGGAAGACAGTAGGGGGCGTGTCCGTAGGGCGAGCCCTGCAAACGGACACTCTCCCAGAAGAGTAAAAGTCCCAAAAGTAAACGCCCACGGCAGAGTCCATGGAAATGTGAATAAACACAACACAACACATGCCCCCACAGACTATGAACATAAAATGTATAAATGAACATCTTATATATTTTTTTATAAGTTGTAAAGATGTTTGCCTGTGAGTGAGCTCGTTTGCGCGGGCATGCCCGGCGCTTAGCCACAGTTAGCAGTCAGTGGAAAAGCATATAAGAACTAAATATGCAAAGTAAGCCAAGAAGCAATAGCGTAGTCATAGAGACGCTGGCTGAAGAGGAGGCAGTCATGGTCCGAGCCCCCACAACATCAATTTTTATTTTTAGTGAAATAAGCACAAAACAAGTCCCTGACATATATGTACACATATAAAATTATATTTTATGTAAAATGTAATGAAATGGGCCATGTATTTTGAAGAAATGTGAGATAATAAAAAAAAAATGTCAGATGTGCCTATAGTTGAGCTACAGTCTAACAAGTTGAGTATATCTGCCTGTAGGTGAGCAGTGTTTTAACAGGTTTAAAATGAGTGCCCGTAGGTGAGCAGTGTTACAACAGGTGTAAAATGAGTGCCCGTAGGTGAGCAGTGGTTTAATAGGTGTAAAATGAGTGCCCGGGATTGAGCAGTGTTTTAACACGCTGAAACTGTGTGCCCGTAGCTGAGTTGAGCATAATATGCGTACTGACAGCCAAACCACGGGTAAACCAGCGTGATCCATTTGCGCGGAGCTGCGCACCGTGCCAACAAGCTAACCGACGGGCAACGTTGAGCAAGCTGTATCAAAACTGCCTTTACACAGACACACCTCCTAGCCTGTGTAGACAGTCATAAATTATAAAAAACAATGGCCAGGTTCGAACCCAGGATACCATGCACCATAGTCAAAGTACTAAACCACTAAGCCATGACAGTTGCACTTAGAAATGCAGTAATAGCATATATATAAGAATGAATAGAAAGAGGAGCATGACAAAGCAGGTTTTGTGAAGCTGATACAATTCCAAAATGGCCAATCACAGATAAGTGTGGGAAAAACGGCATATATAAGCCCCATAGGCGGGAATACACAGCATAATCGATTGTAAAACCGACTTGCAGCCAGGATGTCAGGTGTAGGAGTGGGTAGTTGCTTCCGAGCACAGAGGTGGGGCATTGAGGAGTCCAAATATATGGTTTGGCTCCTCGTCCATAATCATGAGGCCCAACTCATGCAGGGACAGGTCCTGTGGGGAGCATATAGGGCTGAGGTGGACCGGTTGGCACATGATCTCACCAGTGCCACAGGAATACCAAGGACTGGTGAGCATGTCCGTCACCACCATGCGGACCTGAAGAGATGGAAGCAGGACCAACTGAACCATTGGATCCAGGAGGCCCGGCAAATGCCCAACGCCCCACTACTGAGTAAGTTACATGTAATTATTTATGTAAGAAATTAACCTAGCTGATATTATGGAGATGTGTATTCCAATATTACTTTATTTATATTACAGCTGCAGGTGTCTGTTCTGGGAACCGTTAAGCCTATGGCGATAGGCTGGTGCGGTTGCGCCACCAGGCAGGTCAGTAATTCTCTCCCTGTAACTGTAAATAAATATATAAGTATGACAGTTAGCAAAAGAGTGCAGTGTAGTCACTAATTAATAAAATGTGCAAGTAACAGTGTAAGAGGGTTTGCAAGTATTGCTTGATTACAAAAGTGTGATGCAGCCTGTAATCCAAACATAAAAATGAAACAAGTCTGAAATAAAGATGTCCCACCTGTAATATAATAGTACATAACCTGCAGCAGGCTGAAAAGTACAGCTGCAGAAGCTGAGTAAAACACGTGTGAAATATATCCCTGTTGAAATTCAGAAACATGACATAAGTGAGACTGTTGGAAAGGATTGTTATAACTACAGGTAAAACATGCCAATAAAGCCTAGAATTAAGTACCATCCTGAATTGTAAAAATAAAACAAGTGAGAGAGTGTGAGAAAGAGGTATGAATCCACCAATAAAGTAGTAATAACTCCTGAATAAAGTATACTGCAGTCAGTACAGAATGAAATGAATGTGACAGGCAGAACCAAACAGCAACATGTGTTGAAAACAGTACTGCAGCTGGAATGTGTGTCCCAAAATCTGAATATGTTGCTCTCAGTCTGCAATATGCAGATAGTATGGTTGTCTGAAATACCAAACATCCACAGTTGTCTATAGCTATATAAAGCAAATGTAGCAGGATGATGATAAGCTGAACAGAGCCAGATATGAATGTGTATGAATAAAAATGAAATGTATATTGATGTAGCAGTAACATTCCTATCACCAACCTGAAGTAGTTATCACATAGGAAACTGTAGGCAGAACTGTAGTGTGTATATATCTGCAGCTAGTAGAAATGTACATCATATGTATTGGTATTTGAAGTTGTTAATTAAATATTTTTTCACCCTACCCTATAACCACAAATAATCCATTCCATGTGAAATTGGCATGTGCAATCACAATTAACACCCCTGGACATTTGTCCTGTTGTTTCATACATATTTGCATGTACGTTGATGCATCTGCCCTGTTCATACATCCAAACCTGATGGCCTGTTGCCATCAATCAACCCTGCATGTTGTTGGATTGTGAATTGCTGTTCAAATTATGCATGTGTTATGCTTGCTGTTCAATGGCTTGAATTTATGGGTGTTTGGTTAATGGGAATACTAATGCATGCTGTTACAACTAATTGTGAATCGTATTGTACGTTACTAACCCAAACTGTCATAACATAATGCAAAACATAGGACGACAGGGAAGGCGGGTTCCAGTGGACCCACCTCTCCCACCTCAGCTGGCGAGTGCACCTGGCAGTAGTGCCCAGGCCAGACCCTCCTCCGGTGGCCCTGTGCCACCTGTGGGTGGAAGCGCTGCAGGGGATGGGGCTCGTCCCCCCTCTGCAAGGGTGGCCAGAGGAGAACATCCACTCCTCCTCCATAGTGTCCGGACTGTGGTGCATAGGGAGATCCGGCACGCTGTGCTTGGGCCCCTACGCCAGTTTGAGGCATGGGTGGCACAACTCATGGGCGTGCCTACTGCCCAGCCTACACAGCCCCCAGCACAGCCCCGTCCTGGGCAGTGAAGACACAGTGGCAACTGCCCATGGGTGGGGATCTCAGTTCCACTGTTGCCATCTGTGGGCTCATAGGCTCGAGATATCCAAACATCTGTCCCCGTCAATTGTGTAACCCCCCCCACATGTGTCATACACCGCCCCTGTATGCGTCTTGTTTGTCTTGTCTGTTAACCTCCCCTACCTACCTCCCCAGCTATACCGACTTCCTGTACCTGACCTACCACTCTCACCTGAAAAAAAAAAAAAGGGCACTCTGTACCCACAAAAAAATTACGCCCCATACATAGCTGCCCATTTTGCACACATGTCTGCTGGACATGTAAACTGTCAATTACAATTGGCTGTACAAGTATTATTGTTGTCCTTACACCTCTCTCAGGGGTGGAAGGTTTCAAATGTCACACCATATTACAAACATATGCACAGCTGTTGCTGATGAAGAAATGGGCAGCTATGGGCCTTACCTACATCCCTCCTGCAAAACCCGAGCTTGTTTCCCTACTATCCTACCCTCTTTGTGACCCCTTTTTCACCACTTTCCTATCTCCCCATTTTCTTTTCTTTCAAAGAAAATAGCACGGGTGTGTGCTAGTGTAAGCACTTTTAAGCAGTAGTAAGCGGGATTGCGCTTCTGTGCACTTAGCTAAGCATGTGTGCACGAAGCTAAGCGGCAGTGTGCATGCGTGACCTCCGCGCAAACCAGCGCTAACCCGCTTACAACTGCTTAAAAGTGCCTTAGTCACTCTGAATGACAAGGCCTGCAGTTTTCTCAGCAGCAAAATAAAATACCTCCCTCAGTCTCGAACCCAGGAAACACTAGTCTGCATGACTTACCACTAAGCCATGAGTGCTATACAAGAACATTGTGCTGAAAGAAATATATCATAAAATAGCAGGAATTAATTTAAAGGGAATATACAAGTCTAGTACACAAAGCATGTCATGTATATTTACTGTCAAATCTAGTGTATTTGTAAAATAGTACTGTGTGCTGAGAAACAGTCATGCTAGTTGGTAGCTACTAGGTAATAATGTCACAGTAGCATCTGCAAGCCACACACATACTCAGAGCAGGATAAACACAGCCATAGATGAATAGTTAAGAGTTCAGACATAGCAACTGTGACTGAGTTACAGGGATGTCCCTGATATGAAAGCAAATGTCAACTGTGCCCCACTGACACCCTGCCAACTGTACTAACAGTAGCTTACAGAACAACATACATTGCAGTGTCTACAACACAGCCTGAAATATGAGAGACATACCAACCCTTACTCTAACAGAACAGTGTCCACAGCAAACCAGCATGGTCCCCACCCTGATAATCTGAAAGGGCTACGCCTACCTAACAGACCTTTTTATAGCACAGGCCTGTAATCACAGTGAGAACTGCAATCACTACACAACAGGCTGCATGCAATTAGTAAATGCTGGCTAACAATTGGTGCAGAGGCCATCACATGGACATGTGCAGATACCTACAAAAGCATCCTGTACTCCCAGTCCACACATGCAATACTGTCATTGCACCTGCTAGAGAGAGAGAGAGAGAAAAAAAAAAAAAAAAAAAAAAAGAAAGAAAGAAAGAGAAAGAAATAACAAACCGGAAACATCAAGGCAAAGAGGCAGACAGCAGGCCAAGCAACTGCAAGCCTACACAAACAGCTGTAACAAACACAGGTAATGTAAAGTACTACTATAATACTCTAAATACTGTGAACCCTCCAGATGTGTTATTGGTCTGTATCTATGTATATGAGGATGTGCATAGGGACAGGGACATACTGAAACTGTCACTGATGGCTCCACATACATATGTATGTGATGGTAGCTATGTGCACATAGCAATGTAGGTTGTAGTGCAATGTACAAGTAGGTGGTACAGTAATGGGTGTTCAGCAGTACGTTACTGTGTGTATACATATGTGGACCTAAAAAGAAATATATATATATATATATATATATATATATATATGTATATATATATATATATATATATATATATGTAAACCATGTGTATACGTATGTATATTGAGTATATATATATATATATATATATATATGTATATATATATATATATATATATATATATATATATATATATATATATATATAAAATATGCATATGTGTATACATAGATAGAGAGGGATGTAGAAATACATAGACAGATATAGTTTCACAGTGGCATAGTTTAGTACTAGGCTATCTGCAGACAGTGTATAGAATAGATTTAGAAACCTGCACCTCTGTATAGTAGTAACAGAGTGAAGACCCCCCCTACATAATAGCATTAGTGTACTGTGCCTCTGTCTAGTAGTGACACAGAGAAGACCCCTTCTGTAAACCTATGATCTCCCATCCACTTGTCAAGAATGCACATGAAGAGTGTCAGTGAGGGTCTCTGCCTAACATGAACTGGGATCCTGTTCCACAGTATGGGAAGCCTCTTAGTGATGGATCTGTCCCTACAGTATGTCCTATTCATATGTGTGCTGAGGTTTACATCCGTAGCTGTCGTGCTTCTGATGGATTTGGATTGTATGAGGTGGAACATGTCCATCACTACCAGATTGGACATGGCCTACTACATCAGGCACAGATCACCCCTATGTAGGCAGTATGCTATGGAATAGAGCATGAGTTATGTTAGTCTGGCAGCATATGACAGTTGTTGCAGACCCTTGATCCACCTGGTGATGTACTCATGGGGTCCCCCTAGCTGTTGCAAGTGCCAGGTGAGGTACATACCAAATGGGGCATAGTACACAGTCATGGGCCTGATAAGGGAGGAGTATAAGGGTACAATGACCCCTTTTGATGTGGATGTGAATCCCTTCATGATAAGGTGGGCAAGGTAGGAAGTCCATCCAACCACTTCGGCAACGTGCGTGTCAAATGAGAGGTCAGCATTGCACAGTGCCACCAGGTCTCCGATTACTTTGTCTGTACTCAGTGGGTTATTGTCTATGTGATAATATGTAGGTACCTTGTCCGTCCAAAAGGGTATGAGTATACATTACATGGCATGCAGTGTCAGGCCATGACTCCGCCACCAGTTGTTGGTGTCTGTGAGGCCTGTCAGTAGGATGTATGTGTCAGCAGGTGTATTGCCTATGGCGCCTAGTATGCAGTCATCTTTGAACATTGTCAGCCACTACCCTCCCATGTCTGCTTCCACATCTGAGAATGATATGCCAAACATGAGTAGTCCCAGGACAGAGCCCTGTGGGACACCACATGTGACTGGCTCTGAGTCTGACATGGCACCAGTGAGGTTGACTATAGGGGTTCTATCCGTTAGCTGGTTTGCAACCCATCATGTGACATATGGATTTACATGTTAGCTGTTGATCATGTCTATGATGGCAGAGTGTGGTATTGTATCGAATGCTGTAGACAAGTCCAGGTAGGCTGTATGGACCGCTATGCCCTCAGCAATGGCTATAGTGACTGATTTGAAAAGGTCAACCAGGTTCATAAGGCAGGATCTGCCCTCTACAAAGCCAAACTGGGTGGGATCAAGTGTCTAAGTCTCCAATGTCTCTGTGTATGGGTACCATAATGATCTTTTCCATAGTGTTGCAGACCAGGCTAGTTAAGCTTATGGGGCAGTAGTTACCAGGGTCTGTAGAGGTGCCTCCTGTGTGGAGTGGGGCTACTGTTGCTGTATGCCAGTGTCCAGGTACATATGCTGTAGTAAGGCTACGGCTGAATAGCATGTAATGTGCATGTGTAGCTCTTCTTGCAGTTCACGTAGCATGCAACCTGCAATACTGTTGGGTCCCATTGCTGCTATGTTTACAGCTCCGCTGAGGGTGGTTCCCAGCTGGACATCTGAGATGACAGGGAGGTTACAGTCAGCTGGGATAAGTAATTCCACATGTGTGGGTGAGGGAGTGCAGAAACCTGCACTGAACCTGTCTGCCAGACTGTTGGCATTATCTGTGTGTTCAGTGTAGCGTATGTCATTGTGAACTAACTGTGAACACAACTGAGGGTTCCCACCCAGGTGTGTAACATAGCAGAGGAAGGCCTTGTGGTTATCTGTAGTGACCATAGCGATGTCCCTCTCATTGTTGGCCTTGCATGTTTGTACGACAAAACCTATCTTACTACTACTGCTGATGAGAGATGCCGTAGCTCTATGGAAGTATGCTCTGCCATGCAGTAGCTACCATCTGTTGTTATACAAGTTGTTCAATGCTGGGGGTCCACCAGACAGGACACCTGCCCTTGGTGAAGAGGGTCATGGTTCCATTAGTGATTGCATAATCCATGCATTCTTGGAGATGTCTGTAGAAGCATATGTGAGGGTGCCTGCATTGTGGGAAGTGGATTACACTGGCCCAGTGGACATTAAGGATACCAACTCAGTTATAAGATGTGTAAAGTCGGCATGTGAGAGGTTTCCCACTGTAGTCTGTTGTGTTGTGGGGGAGGTGGGATATGTATATCCAGGGTGATTAGTCTGCGGTCAGATGTGACTAGTGAGGGGTATACTTCCATTGTGTAGCACATTGTCCCCATGTTTGTGATGATCAGGTCTAGTATATTATCTCCTGTTGTGGGAGAGGTAACTAGCTGTTCCATTGCATTTGACATAGTGAATACTGGGAACCTTTGGGCTAGGGTGTTTGGGGTAGAATAATGCACCCAGTGTATGTTAGGGTAGTCGCACTATCCCAGTATGATAGTGTGTGGTGGGACATTCATATCCTCCAATGTCTACAGGAAGGCCGACTGTGGTCCCTGAGATCGGGAGGGTGGTCTGTAACATGCTACCAGTTGTATAGCAGGTTTGCCTATGGTTATCTGCACCTGGATGGTCTGTGATGCTTCATGTGTTGCCACTAACCTGGAGGTGTGTGTGTCCTCCATGAATATGGACATACCCCCTCCCTTTTCGTTTTGGCCCGAGTCCTGGGGCCAAAGTGCATGATACGGGGTATAGCCTGGTACTGCTGGTGTGCTCTCAGGAGCCTTGAACCAGGTTCTCACGTACTGCACAGACATCGAGATTGGTAGAATATGTATGTACAGATATATGTAATACATACATACATATATAGATATCTGTAGAGACTTACACATATACAGATAGATCTGACTGACAACAGATATGTCTGTATATGACTATCTCTCACTCTCTGTCTCACCCCCTCACACTCACACTCACCCTGTGTCTCTCCCTCACTCTCTCCCCACATCTATATGTATATATCTACATCTAGATATACATATGATATATACATATATACAAACAGATATATATCCATATACAGATATAAATATATCAATACATATATATACATATATATATATATATATATATATATATATATATATATATATACATATATAGACTATGTGAGGCACATGTGTGCAGATGTCTTGCTACAGATGCCTGGTGTCACAGGCATGGAGTGAACACCAGTGTGGATACTGGAGTACCATACCCCATTCAAAAACACTGACACCAGTAACCACCACATATGTACATGCCTGCCCACCACTGCATGTGTCAGGGGGGAACAGGGTCAACAAGTGTACAATAGACTCCACATCGATACACACAGTGGCACACTAGTCCTGTAATACCTGTTCATGGAATGTGTCAGCGGACATGGTATGTCAGCTATGGACATGTAGGTCACTGTACTCCTCCACACCCCACAATGTCCTACATGGTATGTACCTTCCATGACAGCTACAGATATGGTGAAGGACACAGACATATGCAAGTAACTGTGTCAATGCACTCAAACACCACAGAGCGCACACAGACTACCTACAAAGAGGTTACCACTGCTGGATATACATAGTTCGGTCACACCCATGACAGTTGTCTCCCAACCATGGTAACACCTCCAACATCCACAACACAAATTACCTACATCTGTCGTCCTTGTCACTGCAGTATAGAGCACATGGTGGAGGTACGGGACCCTACCCACAGATATGACATATCCTGTAGTAGACCACACAGAATTAAGAAGCAAGCCTCCCCATGAGTAGATGTCAGACATACCCCTGCTGAATGTTATGCTGATAGGTAATATGCCATATGAGTCACCCTGTGTAACTGTTTGTAAGGAGCAGGTACGATCATAACACATGTGTCACAAGGGGCAGGGTAGCATAACAATATGCTGCTGTAGGCCCAGGGCAAAAAACACACTACCTACCTAGGACACAATGCACACCCATTGACACATTGAAAACGGAATATGTGAGGTGGAATGAGTGTGCTAGTGACTGGGTGCATGTTGTGTACTGGTGTGATTGCTCACCATGACTGTCTGTCTGTCATGGTAGTGTGTGTCCTTGGTGTGAGGCCAGAGACAGGTGTGTGGGGTATTGCGATCAACACATACTACATTGCCATATGTTGTGCTGTGTTACCCTGTATGTCACTGTGGTGTAGGTAGGGTTACGGCAAGTAAGAGTAGTGTGCAGTACCAGTGAAATATGTAACGTGCATTGTGTGCAGTGCATGGGCTGATAATGTTCCCCATACAGTACCTTGATTCAAACCCCCAGTGTGAGGTTGTGTATTGTATCTGAAACAGTGCATTGACTGCTGCAGTATACTAGTCTGTTTTATGGAGTGTGCCAGGTACTGTTGCACAGTTGTCAGATGAGCACTGATATCTGGTCATGTACATGTGTATCCCCCAATAGGCAGACAGATGCTATATATGGTGCCTAAGTTATATCCCTGCAGTCAAGTATAATGTGTATTATGTGTGCTATAGTCTGCTGACAGATATTGCTGACATATTTCCCTTCTCCTTTTCAGGGACATGGTTCACCAGCGGAACCCAGTCTACTCTGCTGCAGAAGAGGAGGAGATACACCAGAGCCTGGTGCGGGATTTCACTGTACTCTTTTCCCGCACCAGCCAGAACCAGCAGGAGAGGGCTGCACTGTGGCAAGACCTAGTCCGTCGGGTAAATGACATAGGCACACATAACCAGACATATGAGCAGGTACGCCATCACTGCAGTGATTTAATTAGAAATGTCCATCAGCGTGCGTTGGATAGCCACAGGCAGCAGCTTGCCACAGGTGGTGGGGTGGCTAGACATCCCCCCCTCACCAGACTGGAGGGACTACTCCTGAGTGTTGTGGCTCCAGCACAGCAGCAACAACAACAGCATACATGTGTAATGATGGAGGCTGGAGCCACACAGCAGCAGGACACAGAGCGTGCAGGTAACATGCCATGTGTATAGTGACCATTCTGTACACTGTTAGGTTATGCATGTGTGGGGTGTGTCCTCGATTTGTAGCTGTTATCTTGGTGATTATTGTGCATTAATGATAACCTCATTATCTGCAGTACACCTGTGGAAGCTAATTGTTGCACTACTGAACTGTAACATGCCCACAGTATCAATGGCACAGTTGTGCCCACTGATGATAAATGTCTCTTTTCCGCAGGTCCCTCTGGTGTAACAGCAAGGCAGCCTATCCATGCTGGTGAGTGTGTAATACCATTACCTTCACTACTCTGTATACTAATAGTAATAATAGGCTGAAGCAGTAGTGCTATGTGTTTGATTGCAGGTGTGTTTGTGTCTGTGGGTTGATATCTCATATACTGAGGTGTGTGCATGTGTGCATGTGCCCATGTGTGCATGTGTGCATGTGCCCATGTGTGCATGTGTGCATGTGTGAATGTGTGCATGTGTGCATGTGCCCATGTGTGCATGTGTGCATGTGCCCATGTGTGCATGTGCCCATGTGTGCATGTGCCCATATGTGCATGTGCCCATGTGTGCATGTGTGCATGTGTGCATGTGCCCATGTGTGCATGTGTGCATGTGTGCATGTGTGCATCAGTGGTGGCATTGTGTACACATTGTAAACTGTGTTTCCTGTCTTACTCCCACAGGTTCTGGTGCTACTCTGGTGTCATGCAGCAGGGAACCTGAATCAGCTGCTGTGGATAGTGATGATGATACCTGTGTAATGGCACAGGTAGGTGTGCCAGGGTCCATCATTGGTCAGCCAATTGACACTACACAGCTGTCGACCCCATCAATGCGCACAGTCATCCTGCCAATACATCCTTTATCACCAATGTCCCTAGGTGATGGACAGGATATAGTGGGCATTGACCAGGGTAATGTGGTACCGGTGGCACATGCATCCCCTCACTGCAGCCATGGCCAGGGCCCTGACATGGTACCGCACAGGCAGACGTCCATGGGTTCTCATGGGAGCATCTGTGGGCATACCACCCCTGTCAGACGTGCCCACAGAGGTCTTTCAACCCCAGCTATGTTTCGGGCTGTAATGCAGGCACAGTCACGTATGGAACGGTACACCAGACAGGGTCTGAGGGAGCTGAGTGCATGTCTCACAGCCATGAGTGACAGTATGCGTGATGTTGCAGCTGCCATCTGCAACTATACCGAGGTCATTGACAGACGTTGGGGGGACACATTAGATCTGTTCCACAACTATATGTCCATGAGCCAGGGCAATGGTGGATGGTTGAGGCGTCGATGTGGCCTTATGCCAGCAACAGCAGCAGCTGGCAGCCGTCGCGGATGACAACAGGGCCGCGGCCGCTCACATAGTGCCAGCAGCATCCCCAGCAATGCTGGGTCTGTGCTGTCATTGGACCGCCCCAGGAGACAACATGCACATGGTGCTGGACAGTCCCAACAGGGACCTTTCTCCAGTCAATGAACACCTGCTTCTGATGACAGTACCCAGTCTGGATTGGTGCCTGATATGGTCCGTAGCACCCCTGCCAGGCACAGGTACCATGTCCGTGGCCACAGACAGTGATCTGTATGTCCTGGCAGGTACAGTCTGTGGCTGTCCACAAACACCTGTATTTGGCAGCCATGAGGTGGGACTGTGTGCATTCATACACACATGCAAAGTGATAACACCTAGTGCTACTGCATACACCCACATACTGCATCAACATTGCCCCATCTTGTACTGCTGTCCCTCACCAACACACACACACAGACATGTCAATTGGTTGTATCAGTGGCAGACTCAGGCATACCAGGTACACACCCTGTGCATATGATGAAACTGTGCCACCTCCTGCAATCTGTAAGATTGGTGCAGGAACAGGTTAACATGGTGCTGATGCACAGGGTGACTACATAGACGTATTGTAATAGTATGATGTTGACAACAGTACAGTGTAATTATAGCATTGTGGGTATATACCAGCATGCCTGATGCAGTTACAGTATGAATGTCATTGTATTGTTTTGTACATCCATACTAATTACCACAGTGTTCTGTCTGCACATCTTTGCATACTGGTGGTGAGGCTGTGAAGGGATGGCCACCTACATAGGTAGCACAGGGGATACAACAATGTACATATTGATACTCAATGATGGCCATGTCAACTGCGAGTTGCATGCTGTCCACACACAACTCTGCAATGCAGATGTTTCAGGATGTTGATATCTGTGCAGTACTACACAGCAGGTTCAGGGCTCACAAGAGTACACTAGCACTACAAGGTCACACCTCATACCATGCATAACAGCACCAAAACACAGAACTAACTATGACAGGAGGGAGGGTGTCCATAGATGTCAAGGATACTGTGGTGCCAGGACACGTAGCATACATCATACTACATCTGGAACTGCTGAGTGAGGGCTCAGTGTCTGTTATTTGACATGTGTATTATTACAGGTATGAGCACTTGGGTATCAGGCCAGTTATTCAACATTATGAAGGTACGTGGTCTATACACTTGTGGGGGTTGCGGCTGGACACAGCCCGTCTGACCTGGGAATGTCTGGGTACTGGCTTAGAGTGCCTGCATATATGCACTGTTACATACTGGAAGTCGTACACCTTGTTTGATGTAGCATAGTCTACATACAGGCATGCTGACTGTAGCTTTGCTTGTATGCATGTTTTCCTGTTATGTTCCTGAAACACTGATTCCACCTGCGGTGCAGATATACAGTGCCTCTGTGGATCCCTAGTGACATCTGTGTTGCTTACTGTACTGATGTCCATGTGTCACTTGACAGAATGTCACTGTTTGTCCTGTTTGCATGTAGCTTGCCTGAACACATTGCATATGACGTACCTCAAATTTGCTCAAGACAGCATTCATATATGCCAGCACTAACAATTCAGGAGCACTACACCCTCACATAGTCACCTTGAGTACCTTGTTCCCCATTGGCCCTATGTGTCATTACTTAGTGTGGGAGTCACAATGCTATGGTAGCATGTGCAAAGGTCACCTGTCGATCTACTCTCAGGTCCAGTTGGTGAATCTGTGAGTCATGTGGCAATTTTACAGCTGCCTCATGTACACAGACAACCCTCTCCCCTTCCCATACATGTACAGCACATGTGAGAGATGCAACCACATAGCCAAACTGGGGGCTAAGCTCTGTTTACACAGCACTGGCATTCCCTGTCAGGTGGAGTGGGATACTACAGTAAATACAGTACCAGTCTCCCACAGACCTGCCACGACCACAATCCAAACACAGACACACACAGGTACATTATTGGGCTCTCGGAATAGCATCCTGCCTGAGCAGCTGACACCTGCAAAGCAGACACACAAGCAAACATTACACCAGAGCAGAGCACATGTGACACATAGCTCACAAAGCCTGTCTGCCAAACAGTGCCAGGCCATATGGCTAGACAACACACCTGCTACGGTTGTATGAGGTACCTCTTTTGACACGTACACGGTGGTCCTGCTCCCAGGATGAACAAGGTGACGGTCACGCTGAGCTGCCCATCGGGCGCTATGATCCACCACATTACACAAGCAAAGCAGTCACTCCAAGGCATGTAGCAGTATGACTCAGTCATTGTCTGTGCCAGTGTGTACGACCTCTGATGCACCTCCCTGGACTACATGTTAGGAGACATGGAGAGGCTCTCTGAGGTTGTGGCACTGACTATGACCCTGGCTTTGGGCAGCATCTTACCCTCACCATGAATGCTGCCACAATATGTAGACAGGTTCATCGGTTTCTGCACTTATATCTTTCAGTGACATCCAAAGGGGATCCAATGCCTGTCAGTGTGGGATTACATGCTGGACATGCCACATTGCTTTGCTTGTGACAGCTTGCACCTGTCACCCATGGGCCATTGTATATTGGCAGAGGCTGTTGCTACACACATACTGCCTTTGTATGCAAGTCTGACATTACATAGCCACCTACACAGGTAGCACACAGGATGGGACACTAATAGCAATGCTACTCAACAGCAGCAATGTAAACCTCAAGATGCATGCAGTGGAAACTGTCCTTAGCATGGGGTACAGCAATATCCATGCAGTAACAGACTCCTGGTACAAGGGTCACAGGTGCACACCATCAGTGCCAGGTCATTCCTGATACCATGCTTGTCATCCCCTACACATACACCAAACCAGAACAGTGGGGATGTATCCAAAGGCACCTCAGATACACACACCCCCAAGTTGGTGGCACTGCACAAAGCATCAGAGCCTCTCCATGTGCAACACACAGTGGGTTAGACTGCCTTCAGGTTCATAGCCTGGCACACACCACACTCCCATACCCAGGAAACCCACTTGGCCTTCCTGACAACACTGTGAATATGATGGTCTCTACACACACCATTATATGGTTGTACTGCAACTACCCAAACATACAGTGTGAGCATTATTCTAGCTGCAAGACCCTATCTGAAGGTGTCTTATCATTCATTCCCTGCATTGCTATGGAACAACTTGTTACCACTCCCACAAGTGGTGACAACATGCTGCACCTGTTCATCACCAACATGTGGACTATATGCTCCAGACCAATCATGTATCCCTCGCTGGTGGGATGACACCAACTACAACCCACACTGTATAGTCACATACCACATGCAGCCCCTGCACAGAACACCCCAGTCATACAGTTGTCTGATGCATATTCCATGTATTCACATGAGGCAGGCTTCGGACATGGGAACTCTTGCAGTTCACAGGTACATATGTGTAGGTGGCACACACATACATCATGTGTGCATTGACATTACTGATATAACGTATGTCGTGCAATATTGGGAACAACACCCCACACACATGGACAAACTCTGTGACAAAGTTACACATGGCATTTGTAGGATACAAACCCCTACCTAACTATGTTAGATCACTTGTGAGAGTCGCATTAGCAGAGCACGCTATTTGCATTACTGGAGGGATTGCTTTCTCCTGCTGTACTTATAGGGTGCTGACATCATCAGTGTTTAGACAGTGGAATATGCAGCATGTTTTGTGTAGTAAAAGTTGCCAAAAGGGACATTTCTCATATACATGGAATTGCACACACTACTCCCCCATACACAGTCACACACACACTGGGCACTTGCAGGATTCAAACCCCTACCTAGCTATGTTATGACACTAGTGAGAGATGCATTAGCAGAGCGCACTATTTGCATTACTGGGGGGAGACTGCTTTCTCCTGCTGTACTTATAGGGTGCTGACATCATCAGTGTTTCGACAGAGGAATGTGCAGCATGTTTTGTGTAGTAAAAGTTGCCAAAAGGGACATTTCTCATACACATGGAATTGCACACACTACTCCCCCATACACAGTCACACACACACTGGGCACTTGCAGGATTCAAACCCCTACCTAACTATGTTATGACACTTGTTAGAGACGCAGTAGCAGAGTGCACTATTCACATTACTGGGTATAATATTTGCTCCTGACATATGTATAGTGTGCTGACATCATTATGGATGAAGAGGTATGTACATCTGTTACTATCCATTAGTAAGGCTTTGTATGGCTTCTTGACTGCCACATCTCATTTATCTAAATGTGCGAGCATGCCCAGTGTGACCTTTCCTTATGTTTGGATCTGTGGACCACCACATTTCTGTTTGTGTGTGGACGCCATCTATATATCACATGTACAGTTGAGTGTTGGACATCAGGTTGTGTTCTAACTGCCCAACTGCTGTGTGTCTGAACCTAACAGGCATTATGCTGTGCCTGCAGGGTCACCATGGGATAGTTTGCATACAGTTGTCATCATCCTTTCCTGCTGACCAAACAGTTGTATTGTTGTATAGTGTGCTGGTGCAAAACTTTCACTGTGGTGGACAGTATAACCGGTTTCAGTCCTATCACTGCTTGTAATGTTTATAGTGAGCACACCAGACTGGTTGAGGGCCAGTTGTGCAGATATGACCATGTTGCATTTTGTTCAGATATGGACAGCTTAGTACATGATTGTCTGACATTGTTAATGTATTCCACAACTTGTGTTGACAGTGACAAACAATGGCCATGTGCCCTAGTCCATTTGTAATGATAGTCAGAGAGTGTTTGTCCTTCAACACACATTTACTGGTGTTTGCCATGACATATGTCACAGTTAGTGTGCTGTGCCTCTGTCTACCCATGACATACAGGTGATATTCAGGGTACACCTGCCATCACCCATCCAGTTATCATGATTCCTCTGGATGACAGTCACTGAGGGACTCCCTGGATATCCTCTAGTGGGAGTTTAGTCATGAGTGGAGTGAGCTTCTGGGTTGTGGACCAATCAGTACAGCATGTCCTGTTTATGTCTGTGCTGGGGTTCAGGCCTGTCAGCTGCATAGGTCACCAACATTCAGTGTTTACATGGTGCCAAATGTCCATTGATACCAGGTTGGTTATGGCTCTATACATCAGGCACAGTTCACCTCCAGCCAGGCAGTCTGGCACTGTGTGGAGCTGCAGTTACTTTACTCAGGCGACACATGGCATCTGTTACAGCTCTGCAATCCTCCTGGTGGGGTATTTGTGTGGTCATTCCAGTTGCTGCAGGTGTCTGCTATGGTACATCCCTGAAGGGCCATTGTACACAATTGTGAGGCTGCTGATGGATGACTGGAGAGGCACATTGACCTACCCTAACCAAGCTGTGCTTACCTTCATGATTAGGTGGGTATATGGTATGTTTCTGTAACCACTACAGACACATGGTTGTCACATGCAGGATATGTGTCACCTTGTGTCCCCAGGTCTCTTATTGCTCCTGATGTACTTACTGGGTTAATACCTATGTGGTAATTTCTGGCCATGTACTGTGTTTCCACAGGGGTTGACTATACCCTATTCTGCATTTAGCTCGTTGACATGGCTGTGGCACCACTTGTGTGTTTCTATGTGTGCATTTTGTAGGTTGCTTGTGTCAGCTAGAGGGTCCAATATGGTGGCCAGTTTGTCGCCCTCTGCAAACCTGTTCAGACAGAGTCCTTCCATGTTGGCCTGTACCTATGTGACATATATAGCATACAAGAGGGTTCCCAGGACCATGCCTTGTGGGA
Source organism: Protopterus annectens (assembly GCF_019279795.1). Classification (NCBI taxonomy): domain Eukaryota; kingdom Metazoa; phylum Chordata; order Ceratodontiformes; family Protopteridae; genus Protopterus; species Protopterus annectens. The sequence goes on along the minus strand of NC_056726.1, from coordinate 1,628,098,861 downwards.
TGCCAGTTGTACCTGGTTTGCAGTCTGCCATGGCTACAGCATGTCTGCCAGGTCAGTTCTGTCATTGAGCTGGTTTGCAACCCATCTACTTGCATAGGGGTTTATAGTTAGGCTGGTGAGCTTATCTGTACCGCCAACTAGGGTATTGTATGGAAGGGTTTAGCAAGGTCCAGATAGGCTGTGTGATCGACATTCCCCACATCACTGGGCTTGGTGCATGTTTCACATGAGTCAGACATGTGTACGGGTTAGGATCTGCCCTATGACAGCCACACTGGGTAGGGTCCAATGTCTGTAAGTACCCAATCTTGTTATTCATGGGATCCATGATCATCCTCTACATTACTTTGCCAACCTAGATATTTGGGGTTGAGGGGTGATAGTTTGCAGTATCCACTCATGCACCCCCTTTGTGGTGTGGGACCACTGTTGCTGTACACCGCTCTTTGGGTGCATATCCTGTGGTAGGACTGATAGTGCACAGTAATGCTATTTGCTGTTGCATTCTTCTTACAGTACTTGTTGGACACAACCCAGAACACCATCTGGTACCATTGATGCTGTGTGCTGTGCTTTGTGGATGCTGGCTGTTACCTCAGCATCTGCAATGTTGGGGGGCCAGCACTCTCCTGGGATAGATATTTGGCAGTTAGGTGCTGGTGGGGAGTTTGCAAAGAATCTGTTAGGTAGGATGTTGGCAATGTGTGTGGGTTTGTTGTATTGTTTGTGATATTAGAGTGCTGCAGAGCATATCTGTGGATTACCACCATCGTTCCTACCATCAGGTAGGACAGCTGTGTAATAATCCTTTGTGTCCTGCACAATTTGTATCATCATACGTTCATAGGTTCATACTAGGCTATCTGCCCTGGCCTTGTTTGAGCACGGACAGACTGTGTGTGGGTCTCAACACCCCTTGCAATGTGCATATCATGCCCATGTAGGGTTTACTTTCCTAGATGTGACACAGGGATGGCCCCCAGTGTACACATGCTATCTCCCATGCACTTCAACGGATTTCTCTTGTTGAGTTTGTGTGTGGAGCTCAGCCTATCATGGACTGGGATTCTGTTCCAGAGTGTCCTGAGCCTCTGGATTATGGATCTGTCCCTCCAGCACATCCTATTAATCTATGTGTAGAGGTTCAGATATCTCACTGTGGTGTGTCTGCTGGATTTGGGGTTTCTGCAGTGGAGCATGTCCATTCATTCTGGATTGGGCATGGCCTTGTACATCAGGCATACATCACCTTTGCAACCCATCTACTTGCATAGGGGTTTATAGTTAGGCTGGTGAGCTTATCTGTACCGCCAACTAGGGTATTGTATGGAAGGGTTTAGCAAGGTCCAGATAGGCTGTGTGATCGACATTCCCCACATCACTGGGCTTGGTGCATGTTTCACATGAGTCAGACATGTGTACGGGTTAGGATCTGCCCTATGACAGCCACACTGGGTAGGGTCCAATGTCTGTAAGTACCCAATCTTGTTATTCATGGGATCCATGATCATCCTCTACATTACTTTGCCAACCTAGATATTTGGGGTTGAGGGGTGATAGTTTGCAGTATCCACTCAGGCACCCCCTTTGTGGTGTGGGACCACTGTTGCTGTACACCGCTCTTTGGGTGCATATCCTGTGGTAGGACTGATAGTGCACAGTAATGCTATTTGCTGTTGCATTCTTCTTACAGTACTTGTTGGACACAACCCAGAACACCATCTGGTACCATTGATGCTGTGTGCTGTGCTTTGTGGATGCTGGCTGTTACCTCAGCATCTGCAATGTTGGGGGGCCAGCACTCTCCTGGGATAGATATTTGGCAGTTAGGTGCTGGTGGGGAGTTTGCAAAGAATCTGTTAGGTAAGATGTTGGCAATGTGTGTGGGTTTGTTGTATTGTTTGTGATATTAGAGTGCTGCAGAGCATATCTGTGGATTACCACCATCGTTCCTACCATCAGGTAGGACAGCTGTGTAATAATCCTTTGTGTCCTGCACAATTTGTATCATCATACGTTCATAGGTTCATACTAGGCTATCTGCCCTGGCCTTGTTTGAGCACGGACAGACTGTGTGTGGGTCTCAACACCCCTTGCAATGTGCATATCATGCCCACGTAGGGTTTACTTTCCTAGATGTGACACAGGGATGGCCCCCAGTGTACACATGCTATCTCCCATGCACTTCAACGGATTTCTCTTGTTGAGTTTGTGTGTGGAGCTCAGCCTATCATGGACTGGGATTCTGTTCCAGAGTGTCCTGAGCCTCTGGATTATGGATCTGTCCCTCCAGCACATCCTATTAATCTATGTGTAGAGGTTCAGATATCTCACTGTGGTGTGTCTGCTGGATTTGGGGTTTCTGCAGTGGAGCATGTCCATTCATTCTGGATTGGGCATGGCCTTGTACATCAGGCATACATCACCTCTGACTGTGCAGTATGCTTCTGAATTGGGCTGTGGTTTCTTCAGCCAGGCTGCAGATGTCCAATGTTTGGACCCTTTATCCTGTTGGTGGGGTACATTTTGGGTCTTTCTGACTGCTGCATGTGTAAGGTAAGGTACATGCGGACTGGGGCATAGTTGTCATGTATGGGCCTGATAAGGGAAGGGTCTGGGGGCATAGTGACCTCTGTAGCTCTACATGTGCATCCTTTCATATTAAGGTTGGCACTATAGCACGTCTTCCTGGCCACCTTGGCAATGTGTGTGTCACATGACAGGTTACCGTCCACTTGTGTCCCTAGGCCCATACTTCTTCCATACATAATGGATTGTCACCTATGTCATACTTTGTGTGTGCCTTGTTTGGTATTTGTTGGGACATTCATACTCTAATGTGTCTTCAGGAAGGCTGGCTGGGGTACCTGGGTTTGTGTGTGGGGTCTGTAGCAGGCTTCAAACAGGTACACAGTTTGAGACAGTGTTACTCGCCCGTGGATAGTCCATGCTGCTTCTTGCTGTGGTACCAACCTAGAGGTGTGGTTATTCTTGATAATTACTGGTAGCCACACTCCTATTGTTGTGTGTTCCATGTTTTGGAGCTGTAGAGCATGGTATAAGGCATAACCTGGTAGTATTAGGGTGCTCTTCTGGGCCTTGCCCAGGTTTCTGTTACAGAACACATATTACCATTCTCCATGCTGTGGTGGGTTTGGTCAGCATGCACCTTGCAGGTTAGACTTCTGGCATTGGGTAGCATTACGTCCAGGTTATTATCCCTTGTGCTACCTATGTTGGTGGGTTTGTGTTTCCAGACTTACCTATTCCAGACACAGTGGGGGGTGACAGCAGCCTTTGGCAGTATCTACACAGCCAGGTGTGCGGTGCATGCCATCCCTAGCAGGTGGGGCATCATGTCTTGCTCGGCATGTCAGCCCAGGCTGTCAGCCATGTGTTTCCCCTTGCTAACAGCAATACCTCAGCCAATTATTGTACTTGATCTTGTTGTTTTCATAGTGTGGCATCATGCTTGGTGAGGGTGAGATGTTAGGTTGGGTCTTCATGTTTGCATATACTAGATGGTGTTACATTGCTTAACACATGGCAATCATGCCTCAGGTGGTGCTGCAGGGCTGCCACTGTTGGATGCACATACTACACTCCCTATACATGTTTGAGAGCAGGTTATGTCATTTTAGGCATCCCTGTTACTATATGAGTGAGTCAGAGAGGGGTATCATTTCCAGGGTTCCTACTGAGCCAGTGTATGTGCTATGCATTGCCTCTTTGCCAAGGCCAGGGCATACTGGGCATGCCTCCTTCTGCCTACTGGGGCAGGCTCAGGTTGTTCCTCCTCCGAGTCACGCTCTGCCTGTGATGGCCTTGGCAATGGTGGGGGGCTGTTTGTCCCGGCCCTATGCTGGTCCTGCTGCAGCTGTTTTCGCAGGATCATATTATATAGCATAGCACATACCATGACAATTTGGGTACATGTAGTTGGTGAGTACTGCAAGGCTCCACCAGATGTGTCCAGACACCGGAACCATGACATGAGCAGCCCAAACACATGCTCTGTTACATTATGTGTTTGTATGTGTGCCTCATTATGGCATTCCTGTTCAGGTGTGTGTGTGTTTCTGATGGGTGTCATCAGCCACGGCTCCAGTGCATAACATGCATCCCCCACTAGGTGTCCATGTGGGATGTCCCCATTGGCAAATGTCTGGTACAGCTGCGTGAAATGCCAGCTATGGGAATCATGGTAGCTCCCAGGGCAGCCAGCACACACATTCATTATTATGCCCTGGGTATCACACACGACCTGGCAGTTGATGAAGTGGAAGCCCTTGCGGTTAATGTAGGCCCTACCCCACTCACCGGCTGGTGCTTTGATGCGTATGTGCGTGCAGTCTATTGTACCCACTACCTCAGGGTATTCCGCTATTTGTTGGAAAAGATGCATATTGCTGGCCAATACCTCATGGGCATTGGGGAAATATACATGATCACCGACATGTGCTGACATGGCATCCAGGAACTGGTGCAGTACCCTGGAGGCTGATGCCTGTGATATCCCCATCATATCACCAGTTGGTCTCTGGAAGGTACCTGTTGCTAGTATTCTTAGGCCAACACATATCTTGGTTTCCACTGGGATGGGTTCCCCTCTGTTTGTTCTGTGTGTGAGGCGTGGCCTGCACAGCTCGACAATTTGCTGCAGGAGGTCTCTGTCCACTCTATAGTGCTCCACTATCTCCAGCTCATGTAACCCCTGGTAGGTGACCCTGGGCATGTACACTCTTCTCCGTCTCCTCACTGTAGGTTGTCTGGCAGCATTTCCATTGTCACCACCCTCAGCAAGTCTCCTATGTCTCCTTATGACAGCTATAGCAGCTCCTAGCATGTTTGGTCTGAGTGCAGCTTTTTCAGTTTTCACTTCTACTAGCTTACTCCTGTCTTGCAGTATCTCTTGAGAGAAACATACTGCAATGCTTTTTGCAGTGTTTTAAATGCTGGGCTGGGCTTGTATTCTGCCTGTGTAATTGCCTGCTTCTAAATTGTTTTCACCTGCTACCTCTACAGGTATTCCCTGCTAGTTTCCTACTATTTCTCCTGCTTCCTTTTCCTTTCTGTTTTCTCAGGGGGGAGCATTGCGCATACCAGGGAAAACACGTTCACAGTGGCTACCACACGCACACACATGCTTAGACAGACTAGAATCTGCTTATTTGGGTTAAAACGCATGCACACCAGTGCAAACAAGTTTATATATCTTTACACAGGCTCCTACATGCTTACTCTGTCTTACACGCGCGCACTCTGTATTACTCGCGCCTCCCAGCGCGCACACGCGTGCATGCACGTACAGCAAGAAACTTTGGTGTTGGCCACAGTGTTCACTTCGATTTCTTGACTTTCCCATGCTTATCTGTTGACACTCCTCTTTTTCTGCTGTGTGATTGACATGTTTCACATACCACTTTGCTCCAATGAGCTTGCTTTTTTCCTGACATTCCCCCCTGTGATGTCACCTATCTCCTACTCTGTTACTCCCCCTTATCTAACTCTTACACTACACGGACTGTGCTCATTTGCTATGTGACAGTGTGATTCACTATCCTATCATTCATTTGCATAGGATTGCCTACTAATGCTTAGTTACATGTCTTACACTCAGCTTCCCCCCTTAGCAACCACTAGACAGTGGCCATGTTGTTTTTGGTCTGCTAGTCCCTGCATTGCAAATCCATGCATTACATAAAACCCACATTTGTGGGTTTCTAACCTTCATTTTTCAGTTTTATATAGCGCAGCCCGTTTGTGCGGGGCTGCGCTGCGTTTAAACATCGCCGATCTCCGAAAAAAAAAAAAATTTCATGTTTGCATCGGTTTCCCATGCCAATGGCCACATATTTGGCCATTGGCATGCTGTCTGTAACATTTGCACACTTTATTTGGAGCTGTCATGGCTCCGTTGTGTTATTTGCAGTAACGTACTCAGTTGTCAAATGAGTACATTTCTGCAACTAACACGACTCTTACACGGGCTGGTTTCAGCTTCATGGATCGCTAACCTACCTCATTTGCATGCCTTTCGGCTGCAAGTGGGGTGATTAGCATATCTACGCCCTGCCCATGTAAGAGTCATTTTAGCTTTCTCTTACACGGGATTTCGGGCTGTTCCTGGATCACGATGGCTGCATGGAGTCTTACACTGCTCTTAGACTCCGTGCAAGCCATCGTGAATCCTGCCCAATGTTTTTTAATATAGGGTACACACAAAAAGACATAATGACTGCCTGCTGGAAAGCCTGCTAGGTCACCAGAGAGGAACTCTTGCTTGGTACACATGAAATGTACTATAATGAGATCTCAGGGAAGAAAGTTTACCCTTGTAATGACAAGTCAGATACTGTATTTTGTGACTCAGTATAATGTGCAAATGATTTGGAAACTTTGGTTGAGAAGTGTTGGGAGTTTTTTTTTTTTTTTTATTTCAAGATGAATTTCTTAAGAATAGCTTCTGTGGTGTTCCATTAATTTTATGGAGCTGAAGTAAAACTTGGGTGATTACCTAGTCTGAAGTAATTTTGCTAGGCCATTATCAAATATTATAAATGAGATATGTGTTCACTGGGATTTGTACATGTGAAACCTTTGCTTAGCTTGTTTACATATCATCACACAATTTAACAATTTTAATTGGTTAATGTTCACAGCTACAGGCCATTATAACTGTAAATAATTGGTAGCAGTGTATGCCTTAGCCTACCCCCATAGCCTAGTTTATACAGGAATTCCTACTAGGGAATTAGGTTTAGGCTGTAGGAACATGAACAATATTAAGCACAGCAGATCAGAAAGTCCATTAGTCACTCTTTCTAATTTAGTGCATTCAGGACAAATTAATAATTTAAGAGCTTCTGAAATAAAAGTTAGTTAACAAGCTTCCATTATGTACACTTAGTTCCACAGGGAGACTATATTTCTTTAAAAGATGTCACTTTAAAACCTAGGGATTTAATTCAGAATGCAATCAGAGTCACTGAATTATCGATTTGTTGTTTATTTGCAGTTCTTTTTAAAGGATTGCCTTTATATTCTACTTGCCTGCCTTATTGATGGCATTCTCTGGAAGACTATGCTAAGACATCAAGAATACATTTTACTAATAGGATGATTTTCTGAACTTGATGTAAGTACTTTTATTACATCTCTATATCAGCTTACTCCAACTTCTGCCTTTACTCCTCACTGTATCACATCCCTCTTCATACGTCTCAGTCGTTCTGTCCCCCAAACTTATGCTCCATTCTTTCCACCATCCCTATGTCCTTTCCTCCCTAATCCTTGTTATAAACCATCCTTAAATCTGGTAACTGGCTCTTCTCATCCATCATATCTCTAGTGACTTGCAATCTTTCTTTTAGTGTATCCTGCCTTTAGCCCAGAGCACCTCTTTGTACTCCTCATCCCCTTCTCCCTCAGTACCCCAAATTAACACAACTTCCACATCCATTCAGTTCCCTGCACATAAAATTCTCAGAAAACTAACTGCATTGAATTGACAGACCCTTCGCTTCCCCACAAGCAGAACCATGGCTGAATCACATGATGCCCAGTGAAGTTGCAGTTCCCTGAATTGGCACTGCCTAAACTCATCAACTCAAAGTTAAAAAGCAAAAAGCAAAAATGTTTTCTCAAAGTTGGTAACATAAAAAAGGTTATTCTGGCATGACATAGTATCAAGCTACCAATTATAAATGTAACAAACAGCTTGCTACAGTTAAATCACCATACAGTGAGTGCTTCAGTGCTTTAAAACTGACTGCAAATTGAGTACTGGCATTCTTTTATAAAGCCATGATATCCTCACAGCTTCATAAGACAACACCAGTACTGCATTCCTACTTCAGCAGCACCTGCCAATCATAGGTTCATAGGTTCATAGGTAGGTACTAGGCTATCGGCCCTAGGGCCTATACAAGCCTAGCCAAAAAGGTACCCTGGCTTTCGCCACCCAAGAAAATTATTTTCCTGTGCCCTTGTCGAGCAGAGCCACAGAGGTGATCACTGGGGTGAATTTCCTATTTCCCATTCAATCATCATGATTTTTCTTGAAGAGTGCTAACGAGGAGCTTTGTTTGATATAGATAGGTAGTTTGTTCCAGAGTATGAGAAGTCTCTAGGACAGGAATCTATCCCTCCAGCATGTTCTGTTTATTGTGGTGACAAGGTTTAGGTCCCTAAAGTATGTAGCTTGGAGGGATTGGGATTTCTTTAAGTGGAGCATGTCCAACAGCTCTGGGTTTGACATAGCTTTGTATGTTCGGCAGAGATCACCTCTGAATAGGCGATATGCGAAGGAGTAAAGCTGGAGTTTTTTGAGACAGTCTGCGTAGGGCATCTGTTTGAGGCCAGTAATCCTCTTTGTCAGGTATTTCTGTGGCCTTTCTGGTTGTTGTAGATGTCTTGTGAGGTACATACCAAAAGGGACATTGTACTCTATAATGGGTCTAATGAGTGACAAGTAGAGGGGAACAATCACCTCTTCTTTCCTGGATGAGAAACCTTTTTTGATGAGGTATGCCATGTAGAAGAATTTCCTGACTACTGTGGCAATGTGATTATCAAAGGAGAGACTATTGTCCACCTGTGTCCCAAGGTCTCTTATCAGATTTTGGTGCTAAGAAGACTACCACCTATGTGGTAGCTCATGGGTACAGAGTTTTTACCAAAGCGGATGACAATGCACTTTTTGGCATTGAGCTTGAGGCCATGGCTTTGACACCAGGCATCTGTCTCAGTGTGGCCCTTTTGTAGGATGTCCACATCATTAGGAGTTTCAATTATGGCTCCTAGTTTGCAGTCATCTGCAAAATTCATTAGCCAAAGACCTTCTGTGTTAGCCTGTACTTCAGAAAAGTAAATACCAAGCAGGAGAGGACCCAGGACTGAACCCTGTGGTACTCCACTTGTCACTGGTCTGAAGTCAGATTTGGAGTCTGCTACTTTCACAGTGTGGGTTCTGTCAGTGAGCCAGTTGGCAACCCATCTTGTGACATAGGGATTTATACCTAGTTTAGTGAGTTTATCTATAATTCCAGAGTGGGGGATGGTGTCAAAAGCCTTGGTGAGATCTAGGTAGGCTGTGTGAACCACCTTACCCTCTTCTATGGCTTTGGTGACCGCTTCAAAGAAGTCAATCAGGTTTAGGAAACATGATCTGCCTTTTACAAACCCGAACTGGGTAGGGTCCAGAGTTTGGAGATTACCAATGTCTTTGTTTATAAGTTCCATGATGATATTCCATGGCCTTGCAGACCAGGCTCGTTAGCCTAATGGGGCAGTAGTTCTTGAGGTCCGTGGTGGCTTCCCCTTTGTGGAGTGGGATAACTGTCACTGTGCGCCATTCAGTGGGCACAAAGCCTGAGGTGAGGCTATGATTCAACATGGTGCTTAGGTGGGGTGCTAGTTCATTCTGTAGTTCATGTAGAACGCAGCCTGGGATGTTGTCAGGTCCCATGGATGCTGTGTTCTTGGCAATCATGTCCTCTAACAACCTGCACCTGGGCCAGCCACTCCCTCCATCTTGTCTTTGTTATGGCAACACATTTGTAATGTATGTCCATCTGCAAACCCACATCACCATCACCAAATAAATGCTATCCTCACCTTTTCCTTTCCTTCCTAACTCCGCTGGACTAGTAGGCACATATGCAACCAGTGCACAAATCATCACCCCAAAAACAGACTTACTGTCATTAGCCCATGACTTACCTCAGACACCTCCTTCAAAAATCCCTTTATCCCCTAACGGAAATCCTATGCAGTATACCCATGCCTCTCTGTCTATGTCTGCACCCTTGTAAATGCTCTTTATCCTACCTTTTTCTACCAGTTTCCACCTACAGCCACACCTCTGCATTACAGAATATATTTTTCTATGCCATCCTTAACCTCCCATATAGCAGCTCATCCTTCACAGGTATCTCTATTCCTTTCTGAGGCTCCTCAGAGCACATTAATTCCTCAGCCTCTTCCTTCTCATCTGGAGCCCTTGAACTAGCTACTCATATTAATCCCACCTTTTAACTAACCTTCACACTTCTCCCTCATTTCAGAACTTTGCTTCTGGTCCATCATCTCATTCTGCCTAAATCTCACTCATTTTTCAGGCTTCTTCTTTCTGATTCACCTTATTCCCAACAACTCAGACCCTGACACCTAAACCTTATAAACATTATTTTATTTTTTATTTTGTTTATTTTACCGGTTTGTCAGACTGGGTTTAGTCAAAAAACATTTTCAGCTGAGGCCTGCAGAGAAAAGATTCAGCATCTTACAGAGATTTTTAAACAGACATTCAGTAATTTGCAGGAACAGACATGAAATAATATTTTAAGTAACATACATTAACAATTACACATTAATTTGTAAATTACATTACATTCATATGAAATAAAGGTAACAATTACACTGAAAGATACTTATGCATTAGTAAATATTGAACATTAAGCATTTGAAGAGGTTTTAGCTAGTTTGTCATATAAATAATTCAGTTTTTCCATTTTTTTCATCAATTTTTTGACTTTGTAAACTTCTTGAACTAAATGTTGTAGAATATGTTTGCATCTGTAAATATGTTTTACAGCATATTCTTTTATCTGTAAATATGTTTTGTTCAATTCTTATGTGACCCTATTCACACAAGATGTCCCGGAAAATGTTCCATTGAGATCAGTGCACTACCCTGTTAAACAAATATAAATAATAAATAAATAGATAATAGATCATTGTCACAGAACATTGAGACATTGCCATTTGCTCACACATGCCAGCAGAGAGATCCTAGAACATCCCACCTGTTCTTCAACCCCCATCCATTTATTAGCCATTATTCCTTACAACCAATCAGGCATGATCATAGAACAAAGAACCTGTTCTTCACCCCCATCCTTTTATTAGCCATCACCATATAAAACCAATCAGGCATGATCATAAAACATCTCACCTGTTCTCCACACCACATGCATTTTATTATGCATCATCACATAAACCAATCAGACATGATCATAAAACATCCCACCTGTTCTCCATACCCCCATACTTTTATTAGCCATCAACACATAAAACCAATCAGGCATGAGCATAGAGCATTCCATCTGTTTTCCAGAACCCTATCCTTTTATTAGCCATCACCACATACAGCTAGCCAGGCATGTCTCAAGCACTAAGTTTTCAGCTGACTCACAAACCTTTCTTTTCATACATGCCCTCCACACCCCTCCACATACATCTTTTGCCATTGTCTCCACTCCTTTTACCCTGGAAGCAGTGGCATATGCTGATCTAAGTAAACCATTAACAGTGATAGCATCATCCCAACTACAGCAATCCTACCAAATCGGAATAAGACATCACCTATCCTGAATTCTCTGAGTTACTTCAACTCCATCCTCCAAAATCTTCCACATTGGTTCTCTTAGAGTTGAAAAAAATGTAAGCTTGAAACACTTACATAAATCTCTAAATACTTGCAGTGTTCACCTACTACTGCAGTCCTTCCCCAGTGGCGCAATCACTGATTTGGAGTGTTGGTGACAAAGCTCAATTACTGCCCCAAATTTGCTATATCTTCAAATACTGGAGGCAGTACCTTTCCCACCTATTCTAAGACAATCAAAGGGTCATCAGCAAATAAGTTATATAATTTGACCCATGTGACCAGGGTTCAATGAGCTGAGCTGTTTGCAGAGGAGTGAGGTGGGGGTGTGTGAAAGGGTGTGGCTCACTTATCTCTCTCATGGAAGAGGGAGAGATTTGCACACTCTTGGGCAATGTTCTTTCAGAAGTGAGGGAACACTGTTTGAAAAAGCCCATTTATAGACCCTCCAATGCACCTTGTAGGGTGTATGCATAATGAGGGGAATGAAAAGTGCTGGACTCACCCATGCAAAGAGGACTGCTTCTTTATACAGATCGAAACTTCCCTTTATAACAGCATCCACACTCAAACATTCTCATGTGCCTAACACATGCCAGCACATTTATTGCTCAAAGAGGGCATGATTAAACCTTTGTGTACTATAAAAACTTTCTCTCTGCGTAAAGCCTTTAGGAGATAACATTTAATTCTGAATCTGCCTGTCACCAGAGAAGGACTGTCTATCGCACACAAAATAATTTTGATTGCATTCAGAAAGAGTCAAGCATTGCATATTTATTAATACAGAAACAGAAAATGACTAATAAATCCAGACACAAAGATCCCAAAATGACCCCAACACAAAAAGATAAACCTGGCAGCCAACAACAGTGGATTCACCACATCGGATCTTTTCTACACAATTGCATTCACCACCAAGTGCAAAATAACAAAAGTTGATAAACCGAAATAAAAAAAAATTACATAGCAATTGAGCACTTTCGTCCTAATGACCAGGACTGGATCAGAATACCACATACACTTATCCGTTTAGTTTAAATAAGCTACAATCCCTCCAAAAATCAATTAAAGTCACTTAATGAGCAAAGGTATCAGTTTAAAGATACAGTGTTCCAATTCATTCACCATTATTGCCTTAAAAAATAAGTACATGTTAAAAAATCTTTTATGCCTTAAAAGTATTTTATTAAATACTAAGTTCCCTAAAAGAACATTTACTGTGCAACAACAATATAAACACCATAAAATATGTTCATAAAAATTGTTCTTTTATAATTGTTGATATTAATATTGAATAAATAACTTATGGAAAATTATTTTAAAACAACTGATCTTAAATTTAACCAAGGATGTAGGGATATATACTCATTTAATTTGGGGGCATTAGAAATGTGTAATCTAAGTTGCCACTTGACTTCTTTCCCCTCAAGTAGTGCATTCATATCCCCAATCTTGGATTCACTATTACTTTTTCAAGTATGGCAAATTTGAACTTTCTGTCATGCAGGCATATTCTATGTTGCTTGAAAAGGGCATTGTTCTCATTTTGCCTCCCTATGTCGTTATGTTCATTAACCCTATTTTGCAGGTACTGCTCCATTTTTCCAACATAAAAACTGGAACATCCCATGCATTTAGCAAGATAAACTACTGCTTTAGTCTGACAATTTCCTTTACAAAATGCACTGTAGAGCCAATCCCATTGTCTAATTTAATGCTACCCTCTTCTAAGGTGTGAGTGCATTGAGCACATCTCCTGCACTGCGTCATTCCTTGCTTATGTTTGCCATAATGATCTGGAATTATTGAATCCCCTTCAAAACTATCCTTCAAATTTCTCCCAGTTTTGTAAGTGAATAGGGGTTGAGAGCCTAATGACTGGTATATTTCAGGGTACACTTTAAGAATATTCTAATTCATAGGTTCATAGGTTGGTACTAGGCTATCAGCCCTAGGGCCAATACAAGCCTAGCCATAACAATTCCTGGCTATTTCTTCCCACACTATTTACTTCCCTGGACCCCTGTCTAGCAGGGATGTGCTGATGTGATCCCCATGGTGAATGTACTTTCTCCCATCCAATCATCAAGGTTCCTTTTGAAGAGGGCCAAAGAGGCACTCTGCTTGACATGTATGGGCAGTCTATTCCAGAGTCTGGGGAGTCTCTGGGTCAGGAACCTATTCCTCCAGCATGTTTTGTTTATTGTGATGACAAGATTTAGATCCCTGGAGCATGTGGCTCTGAGGGAATGGGATTTATTTAAGTGTAGCATGTCCAACAGCCCTGGGTTTGACATGGCCTTGTATGTTAAGCAGAGATCTCCTCGAAGTAGACAATATGCGACTGTGTATAGCTGGAGTTTTTTCAGGCGGTCAGCATAGGGCACTGCTTTAGGCCTGTGATTCTTGTAGTGAGGTATTTCTGTGGCCTTTCCAGTTGTTGCAGATTTCTTGGGAGGTACATACCAAATGGGGCATTGTATTCTATAATGGGTCTAATGAGGGATGAGTACAGTAGGACAATGACCTCCTTTTTTCTGGATGAAAAGCCCTTTGTGATGAGTTGTGCCACATAGAAGGATTTCCTGACTGTTGTGGTGATGTGGTTATTGAAGGTGAGACCACTGTCCACCTGTGTCCCTAAGTCTCTTATCACACTTTTGGTGTTTAGTGTACTGCCACTTATGTGATAATTCACAGGTACATGTTTTTCCCAAAGGGGATAACTATACATTTCTTGGCATTGAGCTTGAGCCCATGGCTCTGGCACCAAGCATCTGTTTCTGTAAGGCTCTTTTGTAGAGTATCCACATCATTTAGGGATTCAATAATGGCTCCCAGTTTGCAGTCATCTGCAAACTTTGTTAGCCAGAGTCCCTTATTGTTGGCCTGTACTTCAGATAAATAGATGCCAAACAAGATAGGTCCCAGGACTGAACCCTGAGGTACTCCACTTGTCACTTGTCTGGAGCTGGATTTGGAGTCAGCTACTTTTACAGTCTGGGTTCTGTCAGTAAGGCAGTTGGCAACCCATCGAGTGATGTAGGGATTAATGCCCAGCTTAGTAAGTTTATCTATGATTCCAGAGTGAGGGATGGTGTCAAAGGCCTTGGTGAGGTCCAGATAGGCTGTGTGGACTGCCTTACCCTTGTCCACGGCTCTGGAGACTGATTCGAAGAAGTCAATAAGGTTCTGGAGACATGATCGGCCCTTCACGAACCCAAACTGGGTGGGGTCCAGTGTTTTAAGGTTGCTATTTGTATTAATTATTTTCTTAATTTCCCCTGCTTGTGGTCCATACTCTACCACCAGAGCCCTGTCAAAATTCCTTCCTTTATCTTTTGGTGGTAACCCTGCACCTAAAAGGAGTTTATATTTAAGTCCTCGTTGGGGTTCTATGTACCCCTGAATCTTATTAACAATATGGGGGGATAACCCTAGCCAAAAAATATAGTCACAACTACATCTAATTTTATAGTAACATCTTCATTGTGGGAAGTCATCCTGGCTACTTGTATGCACTGTCCCATAACTAAACTTTTCTTTTGACAAAGCGGGTGACAACTTGAAAAATCTAAATAAGAGTTGCTAAAAGTGGGATTTCTGAAAATAGTAGAGTTAAATCCACAATCAGTATGCATAATAAGCATGTCCAGATAATTTATTCTATCATTACTAAAATTAAACCTAAACTTCAAAAAGTTTGAGGTGCCATTTGGGCAGTTTACACAATTAACAATTTTTTTCAGGCCCATCCCATAGAATAAAAATTTCATCCAAAAACCTAGCATATAACTTAACAAAAACCTGGAATTTGGACTCAAAATCAAAGTTAATTTCCTAGTCTAATAAAACCAAGTTTCCATATATGGGGGCACACAAAGCCTCCATCACTACTCATTTTTCTTGTTTATAAAATAAATTCCCCCTTAAAGTAGATATAGTTGTAATCAAATACCAGGGACATCATCTCTACAATCAAATATATTTTATCATTAGTAAAATTTGTAAATCTTACAATACTACTGTGGAAATGTTCTAACCCTTCCTCACTATGGATTGCTTCATAGTTTCATAGTTTCATAGTTTAGTACTAAGCTAACTGCTTTAACTGCCATTTTAAAGCATTTTAAACCTGTGAAATTCCAAAGACTCCCCCTCTGTGCACCTTGCAAACACCTTAGCCATTCCATTCAGCATCTTAGCCCTTCCTTCCCAACCCCCAGACAGCCAGTGAGCCGCTTCTTGCGCCCACAGGACAGCAGGTCACATCCTTCACGCAGACACAGCCGTTTTGGTTTGACCTGCCGGTTTTTTCTTGCTTCCTTCTTTGCTTTGCTGGGAAGGCTGGTAGAGGTCTTGCTATCAATGTCATCAAACAAACACACAAACACAAAAAACAAAAAAAAAAAAAAAAAAAAAAAAAAAAAAAAAAAAAATATATCTACTACATCAATAGTTAAAAAAAATAAAATCTTTAGACCAAATGTCTTGCTTAAGCCTTCCCAGAAAATCCCACAAGTCATTGATTTGATAAGGTACTGAATTAGGAACAAATTTTAAGCAGCAGTCTATTACGACTCCTAAAGGATGAGTTTTGGATCCTCTGGTTGTTACTATTGGTCCCCGTCCTTTTGTTTTTTGTGTACCTTGGGAATGCCAAATATGATGGGGACAACTGGATTGATTACCTTTAAAGCCTTATATATGTCTAAAAATACCCTCTGTTCCAATATGTATTCTTCCAGGTAAGAATCAATTCTTTGATAACCAATCTTCACTTTGTTAATAGACACAGGTGAATAAGTATTACTTTCATTCAATAAGTCAAACGTCATCCTGGAATAGTCAAAGGAATCATATAACAGTATCCCCCCACCCTTATCTGGCTTCATAATCTGTAAAGTTTTATCTCCACACAAATGATCAGATAATTCTTTCTCATTTTTACTAAGATTGGGCTTATTGTACTTACTATTCTTATACTTGACCTGTATTTTGTAAATATCGTCTGTTATGGCCCTCTCAGAATCGTTCAATATAAGATGAGTTGAGCGGTTAAAAGTGCTTTTCTTTTTTTATCTCATTCCCTTCATAGTGTACTCTGGTTTCACCTATGTCCTTTTCATTGAAATGCATTGCCAGATTTAATTTTCTAATAAATAATTTAACTTCTAAAAGCGAATCAACAAGGTCACATTTTCTCAAAGGTACACGTTTTAAGCCTTTTTGAAAATGGGAAAAATGTTCTGGCATAATCTTTTTATTAATGTAATTGTAAATGTAGAACCCATTACAGGTGGGCACGGACCCTTTAGTAACATTAAGGGAATTATCTACCTTCTCCTTACTTACTTACTTTAGATATCCGCCTGTTAGATCCTACTGTTTCTGCCCTGAGTTTTAATAGGGGGTCCTCCAAAATCCCTCCTTCCCTCCTTCTGTCTCCATTTCTCCCTTTCTCTTGTAGTTTAATAACATGGCAAAATCCTTACAATTTTCTCTAGTGTTCTATCATTAAACTCACCCTATTGGGCAACTGAAACATAGTAATGCCCACCTTTAGTGTTTGACTGACCCCTATTAAAAATTGTTTTAAAACACCACTTTTGATAGGGTATGCTAACTGCTTAGCATACTGTTCGTATCCCTTTCTAACTTTTTTTGTTTCCTTTTGTAATCATTCACACATTTCTTTTCCACATTTAAAAGATTTTTAGAATAAAAACCTTCCCAAGTCTCAAAAATGTTCTGAATAAGGCCTACTAAAAATCTACAAACCAAGGACCAAAATGGGTCACTTAGTCTATAGCTTTAAGCCTTCCAAGGCCTGGAATAGCCTACCACTAGATATAAGATCCCTTGAACATCCCAATCAATTCAAAACCACTACAAAAAATATCTTCATGAAAAATGGACCTGTCAATGTAATTATCCCCCGTAAACACTCCCCTATAACCTTCTATTTCCCTTCTCTCTTCCCTCCCTTCAATAAACAAACTTACTACTTTATCTTCTCCTCCTGTACATTACTGTACAAACATAACTAGTAAAATATTTCAGCTATGTAACTATTGCACTATTATGTAAATAATATGTAATTATGAATGTATCCCTCTGACAAATGCATTTCTATATGTACTTCACTTGCCACAGTGTAATGTATGACACTGTAATGCAGTAATGTGTGGTACTCTATATGTATTCAATATGTAAAATTTCTATTTTTCTGTTGGAGCTTTTCTCTTTGGGCCTTCGCTGAAAACGGGCAATTGTAGTCCAGTCGGACAAACACGGTCAACAAATATAAAATAAATAAATTAATTAAATAAATAAATAATACAAATTCAGTTTGTCAGCCTCATTACTAAGTAAACAAATATTTTCCTCATTAAACTTAATAATTTTCTCCATCATCTTGAACCCATGATGGTCAAACATCTGTGTAAATTCTTGATACATATTGTCATCACAATCAATCCCAAATGGAAATTTATATACTGGAAATCCCTGGGGTACAATTTTAAGTTCTAAACACATCCATAAATAACTTGTTTATCTGCAAAGATTTAATTTTGAGCAGTTTCTTTTCCAACCTAAAAATTAACTCTTTCCCAGAACTGCCAATGTTATAGTTAAAACTGACATTGAATCATTGTTTACCAGTCTCTACATTGGTGAAGTCAAACACTTTGTTCAAAATACACTTGTAGTTAGTGTTTAAATTAAACTCCCTCAGTTTGCTCCTGCGAACCAACTCTTCACCTCATTGTGTCCCTGTTGCTATTGGAGCTATTAGAATCTAAGTTATTGTTTGTCTTGCTAGCACCAATGTTTAAATCTTGGCCAACATTAGAACCAATGGGACTGGAAGGAAGAAAGAACTGCAGCATATGTCGTTTTTGGTATAATAGCTTTTCTTATGGCTCCTAGTTGTTTTGTTTTGTTAATTTGCACACTGCAGACCACAAAATCATGGCTGTTACCATGCAAAGGAATTGTTCCTCCTATGGCACCAGCCCCCACACCACTAACCACCATACCGTGTTCTCCATAGTTGCGCATCTTGTCTGGTCTTAGTTGCGCATTCTGGTTGGGTGAATAGTTCAATAAGGCAGATCAATTCACCTTTCACAATGGCCAATTCTGAACTGACTCTCAATCTCCTTCCTTTGCACTGGTGAGTAAATGGAAGGAATGTCATCAAGTGTATCCATTTTTTGGCTTTCAGTCACAGAAAATGAGTAATAAATTCAAATACAATGATCCAAAAATGACCAAAACACAAAAAGATAAACCTGGCAGCTAACAACAAAGGATTCACCATATTGGATCCTTTCCATTCAATTTAATTCACCACCAAGTGCAAAATAATAAAAGTTGATAAACAAAAATAAAAATCTTTAAATTGGAATTGAGCGCTTTTGTCCTAATGACCAGGACTTCATCAGAATACCACAGACGCTTACCAATTCAGCTTAAATAAGCTAAAATCCCTCCAAAATCAATTTATGTCACTTAATGAGCAGTGATATCAGTTTAAAGATACAGTGTTCAAATTCATTCACCATTATTGCCTTAAAAAATAAGTACATGTTAAAAAAACCTTTTAACGCCTTCAGATAATTTTATTAAATACTAAGTTCCCTAAAAGAACATTTACTGTGAAACAATAATATAAATACCACTATGAACCTATATCTTGACCAGTGGATGGGTAACAGAAAGTTCACTCCAGGGATCATTCAAGTTGCACTACTGGATATGGGCACTGTGAACTAACATCGGGTAGCACGGTGCCTGGACAATTTTCTTTGGGCTAGGCTTGTAAAGGCTCCAGGGCGATTAGCCTAGTACACACCTATAAAACTATAAAATATGTTCATAAAATTGTTCTTTTAAAATTGTTGAAGTTAATATTTAATAAATAAATTGTTTTAAAACAACTGATCCTAAATTTAACTAAGAGTGTAGGGATATATACTCATTTAATCCTGGGGCATAAGAAGCACATAATCTAAGTTACAACTTGACTTCTTTCACCTCAGATAGTGCATTCATGTGTTCCCCTCTTGTATTCACTATTACTTTTTCAAGTATGGCAAATTTGAACTTTGCGTAGTGCGGGCATATTCTACAGTACTTGAAAAGGGCATTGTTCTCATTTTGCCTCCTAAGTCATAACTATGTTCATAAATCCTATTTCGGAGGTACCTCTCCATCTTTCCAACATAAATTCTGGAATATGTTATTTTTATTTATTTATTTTACATTTGTTTACTAGGAAAGTCCGACTCATTTTCAGCTGAGGCCTGGGCAAGAAAGCTTCACATACAAAGATGATACAAAAACTTATACAAGAAATTATACAAAACTTATACAAGTAATTATACAAAAAATATACAAGATATACAGTACACAAGAAATTACATTCTATGCTATTATAACTGATATTTGTATTATACGATCATCTGATATAATTCTTTATTGTAGTGGAGACATTGCAGTTTCTCAAAGTAAGCTGAGGACGGGATTGTAGGGGGGAATTGGATAGAAAAAAAGGTGAGTTTAGAGATTATCTAGATATGAGAGAGAGCATAGATTATGAGGTGGTCAGGGAAGGAGAAAGAGTATGCCCAAAAGTTATTAAAACTAGTTATTAAAACATCCCATGCATTTAGCAGGATAAACTACTGCTTTAGTCCAACAATTCCCTTTTTCAAAATGCACTGTAGAGCCAATCCCATTGTCTAATTTAATACTACCCTCTTCTAAGCTGTGAGTACATTGAGTGCATCTCCCGCACTTCTTCGTTTCTTGCCTACATTTGCTATAATGATCTGGAAACATTGAATTCCCTTCAAAACTATCCTTCAAATTTCTCCCAGTTTTGTAAGTGAATAGGGGTTCAGAACCTAACATATGGTATAGTTCAGTGTATAGTTTAAGAATATTCCAATTTGTGTTCATTATTTTCTTAATTTACCATCCTTGTGGTCCATACTCTACCACCAGGGCCGTCAAAATTCCTTCCTTCATCTTGTTGTTCTTTGGGTAGTAACCCTGTGCCCAAAAGGGGTTTATATTTAAGTTTCCACTGGGATTCTACATACCCCCAAATCTCATTAACAATATGGGGGGATAACCCCTAGCCAAAAACATATTCACAGCTATATCTAATTGTCTAGGAACATCTTCATTGTGGGAAGTCATCCTGCTACTCATATTCACTGTCCCTTAACTAAACTAAACTAATTTTCTATAAGTTATTTATTCGATACTAATTTCAACAATTTTAAAAGAACAATTTTATGAACATATTTTATGAATATATTTTATGGTATTTATATTGTTGTTTCACAGTAGACGTTCTTTTAGGGAACTTAGTATTTTATAAAATTATTTTAAGGTGTTAAAGGTTTTCTAACATGTACTTATTTCTTAAGGTAATAATGGTGAATTAATTTGAACACTGTATCTTTAGACTGATACCACTGCTCATTAAGTGACTTTAATTGAGTTTTGGTGAGATTTTAGTTTATTTAAACTGAATGGATAAGCATATGTAGTATTCTGATGAAGGCCTGGTCATTAAGATGAAAGTGCTCAATACCTATGTAAAAAAAAATTTATTTTTGTTTATCATCTTTTATCATTTTGCACTTTCCGTGGCGTATGACGTTTGCAGATGACATTGTGATCTGTAGTGAGAGTAGGGAACAGGTGGAGGAGACCATGGAGAGGTGGAGATATGCTCTAGAGAGAAGAGGAATGAAGGTCAGCAGGACTAAGACAGAATATATGTGTGTGAATGAGAGGAAGGATAGAGGAATGGTGAGGATGCAGGGAGTAGAGGTGGCGGAGGTGAATGAGTTTAAGTACCTGGGATCAACAGTTCAGAGTAATGGTGAGTGTGGAAGAGAGGTGAAGAAGAGAGTGCAGGCAGGATGGAGTGGGTGGAGAAGAGTGTCAGGAGTCATTTGTGACAGACGAGTACCAGTAAGAGTGAAAGGGAAGGTCTACAAGAGGGTAGTGAGACCAGCTATATTATATGGATTGGAGACAGTGGCATTGACAAAAAGGCAGGAGTTAGAGCTGGATGTGGCAAAGTTAAAGATGTTAAGATTTGCACTGGGTGTGATGAGGGTGGACAGGATTAGGAATAAGTATATTAGAGAGTCAGCCTAGGTTGAAAGGTTTGGAGACAAAGCCAGAGAGGCAAGATTACGTTGGTTTGGACATGTGCTGGGGAGGGATGCAGAGTATATTGGGAAAAAGATGCTAAGGATGAAGCTGCCAGGTAACAGGAAAAGAGGAAGGCCTAAGATAAGGTTTATGGATGTGGTGAGAGAGGATATGTAGGTGGTTGGTGTGACAGAGCAAGATGCAGAGGACAGGAGGAAATGAAAACAGTTGATCTGCTGTGGCGACCCATAATGAGAGCAGCCAAAAGAAGAAGATCTTTTATCATTTTGCACTTGGTGGTGAATAAAACTGTGTAGAAAGGATCCAGTGTGGTGAATCCTCTGTTGTTGGCTGCCAGGTTTCTCTTTTAATATAGAAACAACCACTACTGCACTCAAAAAATAACAGATTTAAATCATTTCACTTTAATGTAAGTTGTAACAACACCATAACACAACGTGGTTGCTCACTCAACCCCAGCAGTTCAAATAGGTTTCTCCAGATTTTCAGTACATACTCTAATGAATGCACAGTCATATGTGCATGGACAATGGCTAAAGCCACAGACCACTCAAAATCAGCCATTCTGGAAGGACTGTATACGGTCAAAAGAGCGGTATATAGCTTGATTGACCATACTAGTACACATTGGGAAGAGTTCAAGCCTTTTGCCCATACAATAGATCATAAGTGCAGTCACAACGTCCATTGATACAACTTTGTACAGGAAAACAAAATACTAAATATACCTAGGATAGCAGCAATGCCCACCGCTTGTCTTGTAAGTGCCCAATATACACATAATTAAGCTGTACCTTAGACCATAATTACCATTAAATCTCCAGACTGTACCAGCCTAGCCATGCAGAGGTGCTGGAAAACACATCTTATAAACACTTCAACAATAAAACAAAGGCAATTAGCATAATTTGATCAGACACATCAATATGTACACAGTACGACAAACGTAGCTCAAGTAGATAATAAACAAACATCTTGTAGTCAAGTAAATCCCAGTTTATTAAAAAACACTCTAGCACCTCGGCTAATGCTTAGTAAATTCAAAATAATACTGATTCACATTTTAAACCTTTAAGTATTCAGTAAAACACTTAACCAATTAAATAATTAAACGTTTAAATATTTAAATTTCTATTTAAACAGTATGACTTAAAAACACATATTTCTTAAACTAAACAACACATTTCCAGCAACAATCTATATTTAAACCTTGTGGGATCAAAGTCCCAAATTTCAAAATAAAAATAGTCTCCTTATATAATAACATATTTCTCTTATGATTCACATTTTCTACCTGTATTTGTTGTAATACTGTAGTTGTTAAATCTTTAGGATCACTTTCATGATATAATTTAAAATGTTGAGGTAAAGGGCTTTCTTCTTTATTCATTCTAATGTCTCTTAAATGTTCTAGTAACCTAATTTTGAACATTCTCTTTGTTTGACCTATATAAAATTTATTACATCCACATTTTATAGCATAGACTATACTCTCTGTTAAACAATTAAATGTCGCAGCAGCTTCAAATTTAATATTATTAATACTAGAAAAAGTCTGCACAATATATTTGCAACACAAACATCTACCACAAGGTGCAGTACCTAAAAACTGAATCTGTTGTGTTAACCTTATTTGTGGTCTCCTGAACTTTGTTTGAATTAAGATATCTTTCAGATTTGCTCTTCTCTAATAAGAAAATACCAAATTCTGTTCTACTAAACCTGTCAACTCTTGAAACTTAAATAAGAATTGCCAATAATGTTTTAAAATTTGTTTAGCAGTCTCACTCAACAAATTACATGTTTTTATATACCTTCATATTTTCTTTTGGATGTCTTTCTATTATAGGTTCATAGATTAGTACTAAGCTAATTGCCCTTGCGAGCCATTTTAAGCCTAGCCAATTATCCCTTGTGAGACTCAAACCCCACACCTTCTGCTTGTAAGGCAAACAACTTAACCATTAGGCCACCTTCCCAACCCTCTTGTAACCCAATACTATTTTCTTTTCTATATCTCTCTTTTCTGACTCTAGCCATACTTTTCTCAACAACATCAATATTATATTTCCTCATTCTAAACATATCTGATGATCTTAGTAATTCCATTTCAAAATCATCATTGTTGTTACAAATTCTGGATATTCTTAAAAAGTCACCATATGGTAATGATTCTAAAGTGTGGATTGGATGACAACTGTTACCTAACATAAATTGATCTACTACATCAAATTTTCTATATAGCCTTGTGGCAACTTCCTTACCAGTTATACCTTCTAACATTATGTTTAAGAAATATGTGTTTTTAAGTCATACTGTTTAAATAGAAATTTAAATATTTAAATGATTAATTATTTAATTGGTTAAGTGCTTTATTGAATACTTAAGGGTATAAAATGTGAATCAGTATTATTTTGAATTTACTCCTTGAAGGCTAAGCATTAGCTGAGGTGCTAGAGTGTTTTTTTAATAAACTAGGATTTACTTGACTGCAAGTTGTTTGTTTACATCAATATGTGCAGATTGCTCCTGAAAACTCAGATCTACAGTGCCCATAGTATCTTTCCTTCAGATAGTCTTTGCAAGGGCTATTGTGATTTTTTTACAACAGCATAATAGCTGAAGTAAACCCCAAGATACATTGAACACCTTCAGCAAGAAATCACTGACCACTAGCTAGCACAGTATGAAAAGATAACCTCAGAGCATAACACATACACAAATCAGCACTCAAAACCTAGGCCCATATATCCTTA
Organism: Protopterus annectens; assembly: GCF_019279795.1. Lineage (NCBI taxonomy): Eukaryota > Metazoa > Chordata > Ceratodontiformes > Protopteridae > Protopterus > Protopterus annectens. The sequence goes on along the minus strand of NC_056726.1, from coordinate 1,628,074,507 downwards.
GCATCCTTACTTCAATTACTTTTGGTAGAGCTAGTCTTCATATATTTCTTGTTACAGAAATAAAAAATGACTGCAAATGCAGACTGTTAGCACAGAGGACTAAAGCTCTGAGCTGCTAATGATCTGCCCCCCCTGTGCACAGAGTACAGCATTTGATTCCTTCCACCTTCATTTGCCAGCTGCCACCAACCAGACTGTGCTTCCATGCCACCTTAAAAACAGGCAATGAATACAGTGGGCTTACCTAGTTAACAAGTAGGGAACAAAGGTGCAATAAACTCAAATACACTAAAAGAAAAAGTAAATTGATACAACTTCAGCAGAAACAAAATTTAATAAATGTAATTTAACATTTTTCTCTTGCATTACTGACTTCTTCCAAGCAAAATCGATTAACGTTAATACAGAGCAGCAAACATTTTTAAAACACATTTACATATATAACATACAACATACCGTTATGGTATCATTCTTACAACACTTACATAAAAACAGAAGAATAAACAAAGTTAAGCATACAGTATGATAAACACTGAATCTCACAACCTCAAAACTAGAATACATTTAATACTGACACGAGCTCTCAGTTTACATAATGGTTAAGGTATCTACCTCACAAAGTACAAGGGTTGATTCTCACTTTTGGGTATATTCTGGTTATTAGTTAGGTGTGAAACAGTCTGCACAGTAATTGCCTAGTATTTTCCTATAAATCCTTAAGAACAGGATAATGGGTAATGTCAAAATACCTCTTTGCATTTCAAATCCTTTAAAATCACCACCTTTATGACCTAAACGTATGTGATCAACTGCATTGTTTCTTTAACTCTGACACAAGTTAATGTATGTCTGTATAATGCATTACTATGATGTACTTTTTTTACACAATAACATTGTGTTTGAAATTTTCCTGATTAAATAAAAAAGTTTGATTTGGGCTATCTAGCATAAAGCTTCAGTTCATCTGGCATTTTAAATATGTACTCTAACTGAGCACTAGTAAAAGAGAAGCCTTTATGTAAAATGTTCATCTGAAGCTAAGATTTCTTGGGATGGCTACTACGTACAAACCTATTGGTATAAACAAATGCAGTTCATGTAACTCCTGTAGGTATAGCCATGACATTCCATTAATATATCTGGAACAGTTGGACTGGACAATAGCAGTAAGATAACATTTTTGTTGCAATGGTATTGGGATTAATTATCTTGTACAAAGGATGTCAGGATTTTTTATGTAGGCAAAACTACTAGCACACTGAGTAAGCAAATATACAAATGCATTTATGCTATTAGAAACAGAAATCCTAGCAATTCATTGAATGTTTTCTTAAATCAAGGGCTTTGAGATTGTGAGACTCAATGTTTAATGTACTGCTCCCAGGATTCAGAAACAAATACTGTATTGCAATATGTGAAACTGCATGAAAAGAAGAAACATCCTGGGGGGGGGGGGGCTGGGTGATTTAGAGAAGCACTCACTGTGACCACACTACACAGTGAAATACTGTGGTCAACTTACTATGGAAATGATAATATAATGACACAGAAATTAGCAAATTTAACAATATGACAGAGTACTACAAAAACATGCATATTTGGCACAGTGAGACACATCTGTTGGCCATTCTGGTGACTTTGAGGGATAAAGCCCTTACTACACCTAGCCAACCTGGGTTTGAGTAGCAGGTTGCCTGACTGATGGAGTGGCAGGGAAAGGATGGACATGCCCATCCAAAGTGGGATGGTGCTTGATACACTCCATAAGGAGGGGCATGGCCCAAAGAAGGGAACTGCCCTTAGATATAATCAGTGACTGGGGGGTGAAGAAAGGGAGACAGGACAGGAGGATGATCAACCAAATCTTTGAATCATTTTTCTCAAAACATTCAGCCCTTCAGCCACATGTCTCAGCTGTACAGATTTTCACTGAATGCTTAGGTTTTTGCCTCATATTTTTGCTCTATTTCTCATAAAATTGTGGTTTTCTGGCAAATCATTGAGGGTTGAGTCACAAAATAATGGCAGATATTTCAGTTTCAGACTTCATACCTTTCAGAAAATTCATGCCAATGCAAAACATGTTATTCTATCAACTTTCTAAGTTTGTAAGAGCAATTTTTAAAAACTGTCCCTAGTTTTGGACCCCCTCCCCCATTATTTATGGCTTTGTCCAGATTTCTTGCACTACTGCTCGACTGGTAGGCTTGGCATCTTCTCAATATGAATTCTGGAAGACAATGCTAATTAGGCTACCGCCTTCAGCAATCCTATCTACCCTACCTCTACTAATTGGTCCCTACTGTACCTCCTGTTGCCCATTTCCACCCATAGAAAGCTCCTGCTATTGGCCCACTGTTCTCACTGATACATACAAATCACAGCTGATTCCAATTGGTATTCTTCGTTTAAACACCATTATTAATTTCATACACATTTAGTAAGGAATTTGGTACAAGTATTTTAATAGAAAGCATTGCAAACATTTTTCATGCATTATACATACATATTTTTTAACAATCATCATTCACTCCAATATTACATAGATTGCTCAAGTCCTCCCTTCATTGAAATGTCATTCCCCCTTCTGAACATTATTCTGCAAGTTTTGTTCACACAAAATCCATTTATTTTTAAGTGGTTTGTTCCTTCCCTTTTATAAAGGCCTCACTTCCAATTATTTTATCTCCTTTACAACATTCAATAGTTCTGATACAGTTGGTTTAGATACTGATTTCCCTTTTCTAGCAATATTTTTTTTCTGTCAGCCAATAGCATTAAACATAGTGAGGCCTTATTACGTATAAGCAATTTGGTTTCTATATCCCAGCTCAAAAGAATCATTTCTGTAGTTGCAATAATTTGCTTCCCCAGCTTTTCTGACAAAGTACCCTGTAGGGAAGTTTCATATTCTGCCAACTGAATATACCCCCCCCCAAAAAAAAAAATAAATAAATAAATAAAAACACTTTCCCAATTATCCTTCTCTTTGTCATTACACCGCTAGCATTTTGCTATCTATGTGAAGTAAAAATCTCAAAAGTCTGGTTGGGGTGTAAAATACCTATACAGACACTTTAATGTAAAATCTTAAACCTTCTAGACTTTTTTGCCTATTTGAGAGCCATACAATGTCCTTTGTATATTGTGTTTTTGTTTACACTTAAAGGTCTTTTCTAACATGTTATTATTAATTATTATAGTTATTATGCATTATTTTATATGCCCTACTATTTATCCCTTTTTATAGACTCAAATAAAAACTCAACCAGAGCCGATCTTTTACTTAACACTTACCTATCTCTTTCTCTTTGCCTATACTCTGTTATTAATCCCTGGTATGGAAGGCAGTTTCCATCTACACAGTCCAAATTCTGCTTGCCCTTATCCCACTCCCCACCCCCAGCTATTTGCTTCCAACACCTTGGCTGCTTTGCTAATTTTCTCCAATAAATTCCAGCCTCCTCTTGCCTATTTTCTATGTCCCTTCTTACAGTTATCCCTATTGGGATACCCAGTTCTTAAAATACTTTCTGCAATGTTATAAATATAGTCGTGATTGTTGTTATTCTTCTTCCTAAGGGCCTAAATCCAAAATCCTGCTCCCTTCTTATTTTGTGACCCTACATATCTCTTTGAATCAGACACAAATGTTAACAGAATCTTGCAGAAATCCCAAAATAATCAAGGATAACCAGGGACACTTTTAAAAATATTAGTGATATTAACATAAACATTGACAGAAAACAAGAATATGAATTATATGTTTTTGAAATAAAATAAATCTGTAACTCAAATTATTGTCACTATTTATTAAGTGTAATTCATCACTTTTTCTTCAAAAGTCACCAGTTTTAGAAGGGATTAAAATGGACAGAGATCAGATTTGAGTCAACATCAGGGACATCCCACTGTTTTTAGCATCATTTCTGTCCACTTTGATTTCTGCTATTTCTATTCTTCTGCTTGTGTTATATATATGAGCCTTAGCAATGTAGCTCTAAAATATCCCTTCAAAGCTGGTAACCCTAAACCACCTTATTCTATGGGGAGAAATAACTTAATTCTTGCTGTCTTGCTCTCTTAGATACATTCTATTATTTATTAATCATGGTCAATAACTTATTCTCTGGTTGCTAAAAATATGCTTGACATATAAATAATACTAAAGGGATTGTAAATATTTCTACCACTTGTACCTCATCATCCAGCTTCTCAGTTTTTGTGTTATCATTTATTTATCCTTAGCTATTATAATAGAAGTCCTTTAATCTGTACATCCAAGTACTTCATCTTATCATGTCCTCATAAATATGAGTATTGCTGAACCAATTTATCAGTGGGAATTTAGTTTACCACTGTTCCCTTCATTTTATCTTCATTTACTCTCTATAAAAATATAAATAAATAAATAAATAAATAAAATGAAAATATTTCAAATAAAGAGTGCAAAAATCAAAGAAATACTCCAGGATCTTGCTTTTTAGCAATGCTGTTATATCTTTAAATAATTTAGTGTCTGGACATGTGCATTTATTGCCAGTAATGATATAACATTAAGGTTCTACTGAATAGTCCTGCACAGCTTCAATATCTGGAAAGTGTGGTTGAGGATGAAAGGAAATACGAATGAAGAGTCATGTCTAGAATCAGAGGTGCTGCAACCAGTTGTCACAAAGAGTCAGGGGTAGTGCATGCCAAATAACAAATGCCAAAGAAGCTGAACAGGAACTATGGAAAACAGTGGGGCTAACTGTGCTTCTGTATTGCACAGAAATCTGAGCAATGAAGGTACAACAGCTGATGAAGCTTGAAGTGATGGAAATACAATGTCTGGGATTGGTAGTAGGAGCCACACTGTGGGAAAGATGAAGAAATTAAGATATTAAAGTAGAAGCCTAATTAACACCAACTGCAGATAAGGTCAAGGAAAATTGATTAAGGTGATTCAGTCACATGTACAGGAAAGCAGAAGATGATTTAGTAAAGCAGAATTGGAAGAGAGACAGGAAGAAAGGAAAGATGAGGATGTCCAGCCAAGAGATAGGTGGAATGCATGAGAGAAAACTGATAAACAGGTTAGGAGAGTGGCACTGAATGAAGAGAGGAGACAACAGTTGATGTAATACCTCAACGCCATGTAAAAATGCAAAAAGTAGAGTTGTTTTTGATTATGATGATGATGATGATGAAGATGACAATGAATCTGATGATGATGAAATTTATTATTAATAAATTAAAGAGATATCCAGAATATGTGATAGGGATAGGTCTCACGATTTCACTTATTGAGTGTGATTTTGTAAATAAAGGAGAAGCTGTGTTGCCTTTTTCCAGTCTAAATGAAAGTTTCTCAGAATTACTTGTTTACTGTCTGTTTTAAGAATATTTAGGGATTTCTGAGATTGTCAATTTTGTTATTTGCACTGATGAATAGTGATTTTTTTAAAATATTAATAGTAGTAATAATAAATACCAATTTGCTACCTAAGTAGGCCCTCTTTACACACACTCCCTTTTTAGGGACAACCAGGAGCAAGGTTTGGTTAAGTGACTTGCTCAAGGTAACTTCACAACTACAGCTGAAAGCCTTAATCCTGTGTACCAACTTTTGTTTGATCCACTAGTTGGACCAGAAACCATCTTGGTTTTGTGGTTGCAGCTGCACTGTATTTGTGAATTATTGTCATGAGATTTGTGCCCTTTCTTACAAGCAAAGCTCCTCCATACCTCATGCTGCCCTGGTCTATTAATTTATAAACTGTTTATAGTTGCTGCTTATGCATGACCCTTAAGTAACATATTTGTTAGGTAGGATATTGTGCTCAGTTGTTACAACCTTATGCAGCTGTACTTTGTTAGAAAGTATCAGCTAATGCATTGGCCTGGGATGTTCTATCCAACACCTACTTTTTTCAAATGCATTTATGTGGGTCTTTTCAAAGACTAGTTTCTAGTCTTCTCTGTGCATGCACAAAGTGGTGACTAAGACATTTCTAGTCTCCTCTCTACATGCAAGAAGTGGTTACTAAGACAGGACAGAGTTAACATGCAATTATTATTCAATTTTTCTAGGATCATTCTGATGTAGATATTGTACCATTGTTTTCAAAGATGTTCTTAGTTACATTTTCTCTATTACCCATTCAAGTCACCTCAGTAGGAGGGTGGAATGCTCATATCTTCTGAGGGGAAAAAAGATAAAAACAACTACAATAATTTACTCAGTTTTTAGAGCAAATCACAGTTATTATGCTTAATATATGCAACAGATGATTTTTGAAACTTTCCAGTATAAGAGGAACTATGATATTCTTCTTTCTAGTATTAAAAAATGAAATATTCATAAAAACCTAAAACATTTGCAAAGGTTCCTACATACTTTTTGAAAACATAAGACAAACATGCCAATTTCACAAAAAAATTGGTTAACTTTAACAGTGATCTGTAGTTTAATTTCACCAGTACAGCATTTAACCATTTGCAAACAATGCACGGTCACTACTTGTTCCATCTTTGCAATTATGGGAGTAACTGGACAGACTGTTTGAAGCATGTCTGCCATCATGTCCTATATTTCTCCAACTTTTTGTTCACACTTATGGACAGCCCGCTGTTCTAACTGTCCTTTGAAATCGCTAAATGATTCATAAAGCTTCAGATGCATTCAGTCTTACAACAGAAGATTGCATCATAGACTCAGAGCAATCAAGTATTCATGAAAGATGTGGCAGTCAAAAATTAAATTGAAATATTTACATATTTATCATTTCAAGCATCACTTCATTACAGTCAGTTGATTACCATGTAAATAATTTAAAACAATGTCAAGGTTAGCACAGCTGTGTAAGCAGAGAATAGCCAGAAAGGTGACAGGATAAAATATTTGTTATTTCTCTGAAGCTGTCTTAGAATTATTAAAATATTTTAAGAGTTTGTACTGATTTCATAACAATGTAAAGAGAAACTTTTAGCAGAAACATACTCATAAAGTTTTCTTTTAGAACATTGCAAGGTTATCGCAGTTAGCAGTGAAGTACAGATTTACCTTATAGAACCAGAGGCCAAAAACCTCAAGACCGATTACCACAGCCTGCTTTAATATAGTCTTTTTCTCTCTCCCCCACCTGGCATAACTTTAGCTACAGAAAAATATAAAGCAGCAAAGTTAGACATGCCTTAGCCAGTTAATTTACTGAGGGAAAGTAAAATATGTCCTGTTTATGGTACTAAAGGTGGGTCAAACTTGCATGCTACAGTACCTGCATTTATCACCTAGCTCTGTTATGTTCTATTTTTTCATCTAGCTCTGCACAAACATTTCTATTATGCATGCTTTCTGTTCAGTATCTGCACAATATTATACTGTTAATAAACACATAAAGTCAGGGTTATGTTGCTAATATCCTTTGCTTACTGGTTCAGCTGAAATAATACAACACCCAGTTGGGATGCATGTGCAAATATACACCTGGCATCATTAGCATATACTGGCTTTCTTCCCTGTGCTGTTTGCAGGGTAATAGATTCAGATTTACCTTGTAGACATTCACTTGTCTGATGGAAACATACATGCATGCAAGTGACAGTAGGTGAGGAGTCATTCTCTATTTTGACATGGCAGTAATTGAAGAAACGAAGGCTGCAGTATACATTCTTCCACACACACACACACACACACACACACACACACACACACACACACACACACACACACACACACACACACACATATTCATTTGGTTTTGTAAAATTTGTCACAATGTCGACTTTTCAGGTTTAAGTACAGGTTTATTATAGAAATGAAACCAAATGTTTTTTACTTCATGAGATGAGAAAAACCAGCAACAAAAAATGCTGTCAGGCAGAGTTTAAATGGCCAACTGAGAGCAGTGAATTTTGAGAGCTCCATAAACTAGTATAATAATATAGGAACATTTTTATTATTTTCAAGTTTAAAACATCAGAAATCTATAGATAAACTACTAAACTACATAAATATCAATTTAGGTGGAGATATACAAAAATTTTCCTGTCAAGTAACTTGGAAATGAATTGATTCACTGAATATGAACAACTCAAGGAATTCTCACCCAGATACCGCTTTGAAAAAAGAACTGTAATTGATGACATCTACCTTACAGGAACTATCTTTGAAGATGGATGGCTTTAAAAATTATTTAGAAAACCTCAAATTAAATTCTCAAAAACAGACTGATACTCTTAAGGAACTATTACAGCAACACCAGACAAAAATAACAAATACAGAGACTTCTCTAAATGACATTGAAAGGAGACTCAAAGAGGAAGAATTCCAAAAAGAATTTCTGCTTAAACAGAATACATGGCTGCTTAATAAAATAGATGACTTAGAAAACAAGGAAAGGAGAAACAACATAAGGATCTTTGGTCTGCCCGAAAACACTGAAGGTGAAGACATTATTTCATTCTTAACAACCTGGTATCCTGAATTTTTAGACTTGAAAGAGGAACTTTCATTTGGAATTGAAAGGGTGCATAAAGCACTGAGGAATCCTGCTTCTAACTCAACAAATACTCCACCCAGATCCATAGTTATACAATTTATTTCATTTCTGGACAAGGAACTAATATTAAAATCTGCTTGGAGAAAATCACCCTTAAATACAATCAAAGACTGATAAGGTTTGACAATGATTATTCTTCCAGAATACTAGAACAAAGGAAAAAATTCTGGCCGATAATAAATCTGTTGAAACAAAACAACATTAAAGCACAGCTGGCCTTTCCAGCCAAGATAAACATACTTTTTGCCAATGAGATGAGAACCTTTAATGGATTAGAATAAGCTACTATATTCATCAAAAACAACAACATAGTGCCTATCCCAGAAGAAATGGAATGGATGGCCCCTACTCTTAAAAGAATAAAAGAATCCTTGGATTGATGCTAGAAAGAAAAAACAAAAAAACTGATTCCAAGATAGCTGTCCCAAAAAATAACTCTTATAACTACGTCTCTCAAAGTATCAACTGATATGGTACATCACTTGTCATCTCTTTTTAGGATTCTTAAACAACTGAGAAACAGTAATAATTTATTCAGAATGTTCAAAGAGTTCAACAATTCTTCACAAACAAAGGTAGGTCAAGATGGGTTACTATTTACATTATATAGAAGCCAAACAACACAACATATAATACAAACATCGAAGTTTCTATTCCCCTACTTGAACTCAATGAATGCATATCTTGTTCATTTTTCATTGATTTTACTTATAATAATTTGAGTAATTAATTAACTAATTCAACAAGGTACCATTCATCAGAGTTCAGACTCAAATGTAACAAATTAACATCATATATAATAGCAGTAACAGTAGAGTGTTTTGAAAAAAAAAATGCTGTCTAGAGACTAATGCCTTCTTCAGTTAAAGTATGATTTAAAAATGTCATGTATATCCTGGTTAAATAATAGCAGCAAGCTCTTAGTACAAATGTCATCATTGTTCTGTCTAAATATTGTTAATATCAGTTATGGCATGTATTACAGCTATGAGTGCTGTTTGATCAACCCTGATACGGTTTACGTGGCTGCAGCTGTGTCTGGCAGCTGGTACAAATGTCATTATTATTCTGTCTAAACATAGTTAATATTGGTTATGGCAGGTATCATAGCTTCGAGTGCTGTTAGATCAATCCTGATATGGTGTACATGGATGCAGCCGTGTCTGGCAGCTAGTACAAATGTCATTGTTGCTCTGTCTGGGCATGATTGATGTCAATTATGGCAGGTGTCATAGCTTTGAGTGCTGGTTGATTGGGCCTGACATGGTGTATGTGGATGCAGTTGTGTCTGGCAGCTGTTATATGTTGCTGTTTTTATCTCCGAGAAGCTGTGGGTTGCGGCTTGTGATCAAGGTTTACTGATGCTTGTGAGTTGGGAAGAGACATTTGGTGTTTTGGCCTGGATCCGGGGGAGGGGGGGTAGATGGAGCTATGATTTGGGATATTTTGGTGGAGAGTGGTTTGTTTGTGAGTCTGCTGGGTGAGCGCTGGGTGGGCTGGAGGAGTGTGTTGTCTCTTGTTGTGGCAGGTTGTTGGGAGGTTTTTTTTTTTTTTGATCTGTTTGCTCTCTGTTCTTTTCCTGGCTATAAGGGAGGGAATTTAGGCTTGAAGTTGCAGTGAACTGAAGCTTTGCTTCAGGTGCATCGTGAGTCTCTGGTAAGCAGTACACAGACACAATAACAGAAGCAGATGCTCCCAGGTTGCTATGGTAATGGAAACAGAGTGATGATAATGCTTAACAGCTTGTGGTCTCTCAAATAACTAAGCAACAGCCAAAAAAAAAAAAAAAAAAACACACAATAGTTATGTAATGTATGATTTTAGTAAATCTAGACATAAAATATATAATTGTCATATAAGATGAAGCAGTCTGCTGAATTTAGATATTAAAGACAGGATTTAATAACATGGGCTTGTGTATAAAAACACCACTGTCTTAACTTGTCATAAATGACACACACTACATTGAACATCAAGGGGAAGCATGATGATTTTCTTATATAAGTAAATATGCATAACAAGTCATGTAATTGCTTTAACTTGAATTGTAGTTTTTGTAACCCATCTTGACCATATATAATACTTAAGTGGTTACCAAGTTAACTAATGTTTTATACATGACATCAAACAGACAAAGTTGTTCAAGAGAAACAATAGAAGCCTGAACTTGAAATGCCACCGAATGTAACAATCATATTCCGAACAAATAGTATTAAATTGACAATAATCACTCAGTTTAACCTTTGCTGATTATGCAAAATAAAATGTTGCCATTTAAATCTAAAAATGTTCAGTATATGCCATAAAATGGCAATTTATGAATATAGAAATGGAACTTGTAATCATTAATCACGATAAGTGAATTTGTTGTTTGTAACTTATAATTTCACTCATTTTATAATAAGAAATGACATATATGAAAATCCTTATGTGTAGGAAATGGGGGGAAGTGGGATGCACTGATAATTAAAATGCACTAACTTTCATCAATGTTTACATAAAACAAACTTGATGCTTTAAGTAAGTTAGCAACAAACAACATGATTACTTAAATGCTGGCAAACAATGAAATATAACTTCTGATATATCCAGTAAAATACATTGTATTATAAACATTACGTATATATATTATTACCATCTATTTAGATTAAGTAATACGTTTTGAAGGACTTCATCAATAAGGGTGATTATGTTAAATATCTGTGTACTATAATCTTTTACTGAGGTTTTATATATGATACAGCCTACTTTACTATGATTAAATTGCTTGTTATCTATCTTTCATGAAAATATTAATTGCTTATACAATAAGGAGACATTTATATTGCATTAGAATTCTGTATAATCTACAATAGTACTATATCTGTTCAAAATAATATAAATATTGCTTATTCCTATTACAAATATTCTCCATATGATAATTCAATTTATGGCGCTCAGATGTTCTGGATTGTCAAGGTATGAGAGATAATCTTATGGACTTAAGTTTAGCCATCAGATTAGGAATGATTTCCATTCCATAGCTAGTGCGGATCTTAGTTTTGTTAGCATTTATTAATTTAAATTTGCTATTTCACAAAAACACTTTTAGTATGCCTGACTAAAACATTACTTTATTGGTAAAAACTCAAAGCATAAAACTGATAATTTCCTTTAAAAGCTCAAACATATACTTTATAGTTATCAGAGGAAAATGTTTAATAGTCAGAATAAAACAAAAAAGTACATAGTCTAAATAACCTAAGATGGATTTAACTTTATTATCTTTAAATGCCAATGGCTTAAACAATCCTAGCAAGAGATCAAACCTACTGAAATATTTAAAACTGAACAAAGCACAAATTGTCTTCCTTCAAGAAACTCATTTCAAAACAAATGACAATTACAAATAGAATCCTTAGGAATATATGATATTGGCGCAATCCACTTATAAGACAAAGACAAAAGGGGTAACAATTTTATGGGGAACAAATGTGATTAACCCAGAAATCATTTATAAGTATGAAGATAAAAAAGCCTTATGGCATTAGTAATAGTTAAATATAATAACAGAATATGGACCCTAGCCAATCTATACTGGTTCCCAGGCATTGGATCAGGAACTGTTAAAAACACTTGGATTTTATTTCCAATAATTATAAAGGCAACTTAATATTAGGAGGAGATTTTAACTGTATGTTTGATATTTCTGAAATTACAAATAAAAGACCACTGTGTACATTTGCTGTATCAAAAGCTTTTAACAAGTGGGTAGAATTATTTCATCTTGTAGATACTTTCAAATTTAAAGAAGATAAATCGTTGTTGTTTTCCCGTCAAGATCACAGATTTGGTACCCAAACTAGAATAGATAAAATATTTGCTGCCCATGACTTATACTCTAAAATCATTAATTTCTCAATCACTCACTTCCCCTTTTCAGACCACAATTCATTGATATTAAAACTTCAAAATGGGACAAAAACATTAATATTTAACTCCAGAATTCTAGCATATAACATTACAATTAAAGAGTGCAAACCCTGGTTATTATCTGAATTACAGTTCTTCTTAGATATTAATTACACCACAGAGATAAATAAAATAATTATATGGGACTTATGAAAAGATTACATATATGGTAAAACCCTAACTTGGTATAAAAAAAATCAGAGAATGGGATTCTGAATTATTAGATCTACAATCCAAACCTTTCTCAGTAAAAGCTGAAAAAAATCAAAATCATTTGGAGATGAAAAAGAAAGTAGAAGTATTAAACAATAAATACAATGCAATTCTAATACATAAAACTAATTTAACTTTAGAAAAACTAAAAATTTGTAACTTGGCCACTGCTCCCAAATATCTACATAATTTATCCACAAGAATCAAAATACAATCAAAAGCTAATAACATTAAAAGTATCTTCCATGAAAAGAAAGAGGAAAATATCTTGGATATAGGTGACATTCTTAATGCCTATAGAAATCATTATATGGAACATTTCCAAAAAGAAAATATACATATTGATCAATTAAATCTAGATGAAAAATGTTCTAATATACAAAAAATACCAGAAAATTTAAAACTAGATCTGCAAGCACCCATATCCTACAAAGAAATTACAGATACAATAAAAGAGGGTAAAAATGATAAAGCTCCAGGTATAGATGGCATAATTATGGAAATATATAAACTTTTTCATTTAAAGATACTAGCCCTCATCCATAAAACTCTATTAGAAATTCAGTCACACACTTTAATACTACACTCTTGGAGATATTCCTTAATCACACCAATCTTAAAGGAAAACAAATCCACAAACATCTTTACTTCATATAGACCTGTATCATTATTAAATAATGACTATAAGATATTTATGACAATATTAACTAACAGAATGAAAATGCCACTATCCAAAACAATAAATAATGATCAGACTGGATTTATATATCATAGACGCATGCATGACAATATTAAAATGATAATTTTTGTTATTGATTATGTTAATAAAGAAAATAAAGAAACAATCATAATTGGCTTAGATATAGAGATAGCTTTTTATTATTTATTCAAAATTCTGGTGTTATTTGAATTTCCTCCTTCCTTTGTTCATCTACTAAAGAATATATATACAAATAATTTAATGTATATTAAGCTAGGTCCTTTCACCTCTGAATCTATACATATAACAAAGGGTACTAAATAAGGATGTCCCATGTCACCGATTCTATTTGCTTTGGCTATTGAAATATTGGCAGATTCAATATGTAACAATACAAAAATCAAAGGAATAGATGTTTATGAACAATACAATTCTAAAGTAATGCTCTTTGCTGATGACATATTATTAACATTATCCAATACAAAAGAGACATTAGAAGAATTAGATATTTTAATTGACACATTTTATAGGACTTCAGGACTCCATTTCAATAAATCAAAATCAAAATTTTTATTTTTAAATAAAAAAAAGAATTGCAGACAAAGGGTAATCACATTATAAGGAAACAAGAATCTACATTAAAATATCTAGGAATTGATTTATGCAAGGATAATAATGAATTAGTCTCACAAATCTACAATAATATCATCAATACAATTAAAATCTCTGTGGAAAAGTTGAACAAAATAATATTAACATTTGAAGATAGACTACAGTTAATAAACATGGTTTTACTACCCAAGATTCTATATATAGCTTTGGCAATACAACTGTTACCAGAAAGGAATATACTCAAAAAATAAACTCATGACTAATAAAATTTTTATGGTTTCCCAAAAGGAACAGAATAGCTTTAATACATCATATCAGACTATGGAAACAGGGAGGATTAAACTTTCCCGATATAGAAACATATATAAAAGCATTGATATCTAAAACAATCTCAGATTGGATAAGTCCAAATTATTCTGCAAATTGGAAAGTATTACTAACTGTAATATCAATAAATGAATTTGATTTACAAAAATAAATTTCAAATAACAGATAAAAACAATGTGCCATGGCACATATTATGTATTAGTATGCAATATAACATAACTAAGCCCACTAAAACTCATATGATTAATGATTACATTGACTCATTTAGGAAAATTATTAATGCAAATATAGATTTAAAAATCTGATTTGATCTTTTAACACCATTCATAGTTACAAAGAGCTATCCACATAAAATATACAGAGAAATAATTAATTGCTGGGAACAGAAAGGATTTGTTTGTTGGTTTCCATGTATCAAAGTACTAAAAGTTCTGGATATATAAACAATAGAAACAACATACAAAATTCCACAACAAGATTGGCTAACTATGCAAAGCATTCTGTCATATTCGCAAGATTTATGCAGAATAATTAGTAATTCTTCATTTAAAGAAATACTTAAACTTACGAAATACCTACATGAAATCATATATAATGATTATGACATGGGAAATAGTATTTCAAAATTTTACAAGATATTGATAAATTATAAATCAACACCCAAATCCCCATATTGGAATTATATAAAAAAGGGCACTCGTTACAGCTAACTGAAGAAATTAAATCAAATATTTTATTATCAATAAAACATACATCCTTTACACAATACTGGAAAGTTTTTAATTGGAAATGCTTGCACAGAGCATTCTTAACTCTAGATACAATTACTAAAATTAATTCTTCCACAAAGGGAATATGTTGGAGGTGTGAGCAATTACACAATGCAGATTGGAATCACATTTTGACTGTGTTAAAATTAAGCCATTTTGGAATGGTATTAAAAACATTTTACAAGCTTTATTTAATAAATCATTTAACTTATCTAAAGCTCTAGTATTATTAAATATGTACGAAGGTCCTCATTTGAATGAGTCAAATATGTATCTGGCATACCTTCCAACCATACCGAATTACTCAGTTTTTACCAAGTTTTGGGGTCCAGATGAAGGGGTGTCATGACTCCTGAGTGGCACCCCTTCATTTCTGATTTTTTTCCCTTTTTCCCCCTTTATTTTTCAATTTTCGTGCTGCTGATGACATCATCACATGTGTGATGACGTCAGTGCCATCAGGGCTACCAGCCAGTTGGAACTGAGCTGAAGAGGCTTCACATTCTGCATTCATCATGCCCAGCTGGCGGGAATAGGAACAGAGCTCTATGTGAGAGAATGCAACAGAGTTTTATGGTGGATACTTGTTTATGTGAGAGAATGCAACAGAATTTTATCTTGGATATGTGAGCGGGAACAGGAACAGAGTTTTATATGTGAGAGGGAGTTTTATGGATACTTGTTTATGTGAATGGGACTAAATGCCAACTGGCCGATGCAAATGCTTTATGGAGAGAGCTGATGGTTAAGAACTAAGTAAGGTAACTTGTTTAAGGGGGGGGGTGTGAAAATGCCCCCCATTCAATACATCTGGTGGCTAGAGGTACTCAGGCTCAAACTCTATAACTTCAGTACAGGGTAAAAAGAGCCTAAAGTCCCTAACCACCACCACTTGTGAGCTTTGCCTAGGTTTTTGTGCTAAGAGTTGAAAGCTATAGTGAGAAGTGAATTTGTATTCCCCCAGGTATTTTCTACTAAGAGTTGAGAGCTATAGTGACAACTGAATTTGTATTCCCCAGGTTTTTTTTGTGCTGAGTTGAGAGCTATAGTGAGAACTGAATTTGTATTCCCCAAGGTTTTTTCTGCTAAGAGTTGAGAGCTATAGTGAGAACTGAATTTGTATTCCCCAGGTTTAGGTTTTTTGTGCTAAGATTTGAGAGCTATAGTGAGAAATAAATTTGTATTACCCCCATTATTGGCTTTGTTTGTCCAGGTTTTTTGTTCTAAGAGGTTGAGAGCTGTGGTGAGAAGTGAAAATGAATTCACTAAATGATAGCCAGTAAGTTTCAGTCTTCCTATTTTTCAGGAAGCTGCTGCTTTAGCATAGTGGTATGTTGCTCTGACTGTAGTGCATAGGTTCCTCGGTTCAAGACTTACTAGTGAAATGTATGGTGGTAACACAACATTTTATTCTAGCAACTTTACAAAATTATACAAGCAATGTTTAAAATGTGTCCCTGGGTTTTGACCCTTAGCCACCCACAAAAACAAATGAAATTGAAAATGTCTGAGAAGCTGTGCAAGATGCCTATGACTTACACTGCTGTCTTTCTATTTATAGTGTGGGTGTGGAAGTAGACTTTTATGATGGAAAATGTTCTGAATGGGGCAGTTTTGGCATTATTGGCTCATGCATTTTGTTTCATTGCCTACAGTACACTCTACTCGAAAATGTTCAAACAATAAATTTAAAATGTACTCTGTCTAACAAGTGTGCTGTATTATACAAGGAATATAATTTAATAAAGTCAGGAAGGTACATCAAAGAAAAGAACACATGTATGTTTCTTCTTTTGTGTGTATTGGGCCAATGATGTGAAAACAGCCCCAAGGTAATCTTTATCCACCACTGGCCAGATGCATTTTCTTTGGATGCAGTGTGAGTTTCAACGCTGTTTCAATGAATGTAAGTTTCAAGGGCAGACAAGTTTTAATGCCAAGTCTATTTTCATTGTGAGACAGTATTGTTATTACCAGATATCCATTAGTGTTTGTGTTTTGTTGTGCTGTAAAAATAAAATCCAAGTAATCATTGTAGAAGTAAAGCAGTATGCACACATTAGTGTTCATGGTAAATGGGGTAAAATAGCCCGGTAATGGAACATCGGAGTGGCTGCAGGGGGACTCTGGTGCCATATTTTGGTTGCATGTTCTTCAGTTCCCATTTGAAAGTTGGTATCCCACAATTCCATTAGAGTGGGTGGGGGTTATGTAATTATGCATGCAAATCAGGTGATAATCAGTGTACAGATTTGCGCCTATTTTTCATGGGCCTTGTCCAGATTTTTTATGTTTCTAGGTTGAGAGGTATGGTATCTAGTATGGACAATGCTTGCAATCTCAAGGAAGTGTATAACAAGAAGATGAAATACAAGCACAATACCGACTTTGGAAGACTTCTACACCCTTCTGAAGACCACAGCATTGTTGGAAATTAAAATTAAAGAATTAAGGATTCATCCTAAGGCATTTATTAACAATCCATGGAAACAAAGCCTTATCATTGATTGATACTTTACAATAACTGAACAGATACACTCTGATAACTGGATTGTTACACCTATAAACTAATTGTATATATTGAGCTCTGTTATAGTGTCAGGCTGATGTAAATTGTGTACATAGTTATTTAAGATGTTATATACAAATACTATGGAATTTATTCAACTGTATTTAAAAAATAAAAAAAATTGAGAAAAAAAAAAAAAGAAAATGCTGTAACTGCAGGTTTCCAATTAAGTCTGAAGAAAAAATACAAATGTAGTCAATGCAAGTTAACAGGCTCATTTAATAAGTAGTACTCACAGTATTAACACAGTTCATCTTCCAGATAAGAAACAAATGCACAGCTTCCCTCTTCAGGTTAACAGCTCTGGTTTTCCTTTTGTTGTCCACACACCACACAAATGTAGGGCCCTTAGTATAACATAAGTATTATCATCTAAGTTACCATTCTGTCTCAGTATGAACTAAAGTTTCTGCCATAGAGCTCCTCCTAAACCTTTCAAATCAGAACTTTGCTTCTCTTCATTCTTCATATACTCCTTGAAGCATTGCCCTTTATCTGTCTTTACTAACATGCCCTCCCCCCCAGTAAGTGTAGTCCCAGTTTTGGTATATGCTTATTTGCTAATGTAAGTTTTCATCCCAGTTCAGGAGCTTCTGTGCTACATGACACCTCCAGCTCAGAACTCCTAGATCTGAAGTAGGCAGACTTCATTCGTCTGCAACCTGTGGGTATCGGATCCGATCTCGGATCAAAGCTTAGGCTCCGAGCTCCTAGCTCCTCCCTCTTACCCATAACCCCTTGCCAGCCCTGACTGACCTCAGATTTCATTAATTCTAGAGCTCCTGGCGTGGTTTGAGATAAGTGTAGTTTTTCTGACAGGAAAAATTTTCAATTTCTCTATTTTTGTTATTAATATAGTTAGAGTTGTGTGTGGTTAAGGCTTTCCTCCCTCTTTAGTTAATTTTTCCGGGTTTTCGTAGTTTGTTTGTGTGTGTGTGTGTTTAGGCCTTAGGTGTAATGTCTGAAGCCCTAAGGCTGTTTTAGTGTGGCCATAAGCTGTCCCCAGCAGATGGCCGGGTTGAACACCTGTCTTCTGGTTGTACCATTTGTGCAGGGTTCGGAGGTGAAGTTGGTGCTGGCGGGTCTTTTACCCCAGTGCCCCTCCAGTCAGCAACCTGTTGCTGTGAGTTCTCCCGGCTGGGACTCAACCTCCCTTAAAGTTGCCGGAGGAAGGATTCTTCTAGGGAGAGACAGAAGGAGAGGCACAGGGAGAAGCACCACAAGAGAGCTTCCAGTTCGGCTCCTCCATCTAAGCGGGCCTCCCTGTGCCTTCTCCTCCTCCTCGCTCCACTCCCTCGGTTCTCTCCTGGACCCGAGGAGGAGGCTAGCCCTTCCAGGAGGTCAGCGAGACGGCTCTCTAGGTCCGCCCGTGGCCTCCTCTAGATCGACCTTTGCTGATATGGACGGATGATGAGGAAATTCATCCAGGCCCAAATGCAAAAGCTGGCTCCCCTCGGCTTTCAACGTTATGGAAAGGGCACTGTCGAGGACATCCGGACCCCGGTCCCCACGGCTCCATCCGCACTCCATTGCAGTTGGGCCAGGCCCCACCAGCGGTCCAGGGACAGCCCGCCTCGATGTCCCAAGTGGTTCCTTGGAACATCCATCTGCTGATACTACTACTCCCTCGCCCCCCCCGAGTACCTACGGGCGCGCAGCAAGAAGGAGAGGCATGGACTCCCCTGAGTCCGTCACTGAAGACGGACTTGGATGAAGGGAAGGCTCCCTAGGTCACCCCTGAGGACGTCTCATTTGGAGACATCATGGAGATGTTAAGGATCAGGGGGGGCTTCAGTCTGTGTTCTTGGAGGCCCTTCTACCTCTTGGGTGTCCCTCCTGCTGACCCCTGGTAGATCTTATATCTATCAGGGCGTGGAAGGATCCGGACACCATTGAGCCTATCCTAAGCGCCCGGACCGCATTCTTTCTCCTCCATCAGACCGCACCCACTGGAGTAAGGGTCCCCAGTAGATGCCATGATGATGGCTGCAGCCACGAAGAGGGAATTGGCCCAGGAGAGTCCCTCCGTCCATCCTCCGGGCAAGGAGTCCGTCGATGGATAGTTTTTAGTTCAGCGACCTTCTCTTTGAGAGCTGAACTACATGGCACATGTCATTAGGATGCAGATCTGATTAACGCTGCATCTCCCCGAGTCCATCTCGGTGAGGATAAACAGGTTTACTCGAATGACCACTCTCAGATCTGTATCCAATACATCTCGGCTGCTGTCTCATGCTACTGAGCAGGCCTTGTCATGAGGCGACAGGCCTGGCTCCGCCATTGTATATTGAGCCCTTTCAAGGCGGACCTTCGCGAATGCCCTTTCGATGGTTCTGCCTTGTTTGGCAAGACTGTTCGAGACATTAGTCAGTCCGCTTCTCAGCTCCCCGGAGGTCCTTCTCTAAGAACCAAAAGCGACAGAAGAGCAGTCCCAACCTGCTCGGATAACCAGTCCTTCCGTGGCAGAGGAGGTCGTCGGGGCCTGCCAGAGGCAGGGGGCTCCTGGCAATTTTGGGTCCAGAGAACCCTTCTCTGAGCAGCCCTGAAGGGTTGCCCGGCTGTCCGTCTCTGGAGGCACGATGCACCTGACTTCTTGGGAGTCCATAACAACAGACAGTTGGTTGCTTTGACTTATATCCAGAGGATATTCAATACCCCTGATCAAGATTCCCAAATCCGCAGCCTCCCAGATGTTCCACCCGACCAAAAATCGAGCAGCTGCTAGGAAAAAGAGCCATCCAGCGTCCCCAGATCAAGCGGATTAGGGTTTTACTCCAGGTTCTTTTGGTGCCAAAGAAGACGGGGACTTAAGACCAATTTTAGACCTTTCCCTGTTGAACCTGTCAGTAACCAAGCAAAAGTTCCGGATGGTCACCCTGCAATCTATACTCCCCTCTTGAGGAAACGACTGGATGTGTTCCATAGACCTCAAGGATACCACATTCGGATGGACAGATGATCCAGGAGGTTTCTTCGCTTCGGCTGGGAGCCAGTCATTATCAGTTCAGGGTCCTCCCTTTGGTCTCACCTCAGCCCCAGGGTGTTTACCAAGGTGTTAGCGGTGGTAGCGGCCCACCTGAGGCTCCAGGGATTACAGGTCTTGACTGGCTCCGCATCATCAAGGCATCTTCTGTGCTCAGCCAGGGATTACTTCCTTCAACTAGCACCAAGGCTGGGCATCACGATCAACTGGGAGAAATCATTTCTGAATCCAACTCAAATTATAGATTTCATAGGAGGAAGACTAGACACCAGATCAATGCGAGCCTTCCTCACCCCCCAGACGTATCAGTCCCTGAGGTGTCATGTGACAGCAATCCTTCAACCATCTCCAACTGCAGCTTGGTCCTGAGGGCCCTAGGTTCTGGCGGCAGGCTATCCGCTTCTAATTCATGCCCTTCTTCAATGGACCCTTCAAGTTCAGTGGTCTCCTCTTTGTTCGCGGTCAGCAGGCGTGCAGGGACTCCCTTCTGTGGTGGCTTCTTTCTCCGGGCCCCTAGCAGGAAGACCGCTGCATTTCCCGAGCCACAGTGACCCATTCTGCGGGAAAGATTGTCCAAGACACGTGGAATCCCACAGAGGCGTCATTGCATATAAATGTCCTGGAAATGAGGCGGTGCTCTGCAAGCACTTCACCACGTTCTTCCCAGGGACTATTGCGATTCAGACAGACAACATGTCCGTAGTCTGGTATATCAACAAGCAGGGAGGAACCAGGTCTTGCCATGAGAGTCTGGGAATGGGCAATTAAAGTCCAACATCCTTGCGGACAAGCTCAGTGTGGTCCTCAATCTTCAAGTAGCGAAGAAGATTTTGCTCTGCTTCCCCACCAGGAGTTCGAGGATGCTCTGGTGCATCCTACCCTCCACTTCCTCTGATGCAGAGGTTTCTGCAGAAAGCCAACAGTTTGGGGAGCAGAATGATTCTCATTGCCCCATTCTGGCCTCGACAACCTTGGTTCCCATGGTCTCACAAAATCAATCCACCATGGATTCTGGATCCAATTGGATCTCATCTCTCACCCTCTGGATGCAGTTCCCAATCCTGCGGACCCTGAAGTTGACAGCTTGGCTGCTCCAATTCCAACCTTAATTAGGACTCCGGTATCTCTTCACCGGTCAAAGCCATTTTGGTGGCTGCTCATAAACCTTCCACCAGACAGGTTTATCGGAGTAAATGGAAGAGGTTCTCTATATGGGCAGGACAGAGAACTGTGGATCCTTTTTCAGCACCTATCTCTGCGGTGCTAGATTTTCTAACAGACCTCTTTCATCAAGGGGCTAGTTCTTCATTAAGGTACAATTGGCTATCTCGCATTATCACATTGGCCAGGACACAGCTCCCTTATGACAGCGAAATTATGCAAAACTTTTCTCAAAGGAGTTTTTGTTAAGGCCTCCAGTCAAGGAGGTTGTAGGACTTGTCTTTAGTCCTGCAGGCCCTTACTGCTCCTCCTTCGAGCCTGCAGCTTCTGCTGATTTAAAATACCTTTCCTGGAAGACTGCCTTTCTGGTAGCTATCACTTCAGCCAGAAGGGTGTCTGAGCTTCAGGCTCTATGTGTCAAACCGCCTTATCTTTCTTTCTTCCCTGATAGGGTGTGCCTCAGGACCAATCCATCTTTTCTTCGAAGGTCTAATATTAACCAGTCAATCAATTTGCCTGTCTTTTTCCCAAGTATTCAAACAAAGGAGAATACAAATTGCATTCATTGGATGTTCATAGACAATTACGTTTTATATTAACAGGACAGCTGTACAGGAAATCAGATCAGCTGTTCATCTCCTTTGCTAATTTGCTCTGGGTAAAGCAGTGTCTAAAGTCACTCTATCTAAATGGATTGCTAATTGCATTCTGCAGGCATATGACACTTCAGGCAGACCTGCTCCTCAGAGGGTTATGGCTCATTCTACCTCATTACAAGGTGGATGTTGTTTCTAGAGGAAGAGCATCCTTTGGCTCAGCGGTGCTCGGAACATCCTTCCATGACGCCGCCCAAGATTCAGGTAGCTAGGGACTCTGTCCATGAAGTCTGCCTACTTCAGATTTAGAAGTTATGTACTCACCATAACGTTCCATCTGAGTAGGTGAATTCATTCGATCCCCTGACCTTTATAGCGAGTATTTATGCTGTTTTAGTATACTGTGGTCAGTATTTTGAGGCAAACTCAATCTGAGGTCAGTCAGGGGGTTATGGGTAAGAGGGAGGAGCTAGGGAGCCTAAGCTTTTGAATTGCCGGCTCGGATCCGAGATCGGATCCGATACCCACAGGTTGCATCCGAATGAAGTCACCTACTCAGATGGAACGTTATGGTGAGTACATAACTTCTAATTCTAGATCCAGCAGTGGAATGTTGGCCTTAGAAAATCCAATACATTCATAGGGAGGTGGCCCAGGCAGTGTAAAGTCTTAAACTGAAAGGGCCTCAAAGATAAAGCCCACCTTGCAAGTCTCTTGGTTACTATAATTATGTTTATATAGCCAATGGACTGGAGTGCTGCATGGTCTGTAACTAGCAAAAAAATGCCTAATAAGCAATACTTGAGGTTTGGGTACTTTTCCGTTATCGGGGCAACAGCTGTAACTCTCAATGATCGCACAGCTGTTAA
The DNA here is from genome assembly GCF_019279795.1 of Protopterus annectens. NCBI lineage: Eukaryota > Metazoa > Chordata > Ceratodontiformes > Protopteridae > Protopterus > Protopterus annectens. Next base: position 1,628,051,210 of record NC_056726.1, on the reverse strand, counting down.
CCCTGAGAATGATATTAACTGCCATTTGATGATTTTGTGTGCACCTGAAATGTTTCAGTCATGCTAAAAATTAAAAGACCCTTCATACAAGAGGGATAGAATTAGTGATCTTCCCCTGTTAGGGAGGGTCATACTAAAATGTCAGCTATCGTCAGATGAATACATTTTGACTTTGTGCGTACACTGCAGAATGGTCCCTTCAGGAACATGTTCACACACGTCAGCACTACCTGTGCATTTTAACAGGATTTGGAGGAGAAAGGGTTAGTTTCATCCTCCAACAACATGTAGGCTGTGGAAAAATTCAACTTGTATAAGAAAGAACAGATTAAGCAAGAGTGTAAACTGGAGAGAGAGAGAGAGAAAACGAGTGAACTGTGGAAATAGTTTGTTAGGAGGAGATTTGTCATAAACTTTATTCATGATCATGTGATGAAGATTTGTTTCAGCAGAATATTGTGCTTGTAATTCATCTTACTGTCAGGGTCCAGAATATATACCGTATGTAATAGTTCTCACCCAACTTCTTTATTTTTCGATTAAAAAAGCTACATTATGTGCACGGTAAATGTTGTGCTTGTGTACTATATTGACATGTCATGTTACTTATCTTTCTCAGGGCTAAACACGTAGGATGTGGAATAATTCTGCTGATATAAGAAACTAAAGGTTTAGCAAGAGTGTAAACTGTACAGAGAGAGACAGAAAATGAGAGAATGTGTAAAATGTCATGGTTGTGTACTACACTGAGATGTCATGTTACATTTCTTTCTCAGGGCTAACAGCTGTGCGATGATTGCATGTTATTAGAACTGTTGCCTCGATAACGGAAAAGTACCGAGGTTTGTTAGAACCCATTTCATGGTTAGGTACTCTTGTCCATTTGCTAAATATCTCCTTTCAGTGGTAGTAAACTTCCAACTTAGACATGAAATTGTATGTTTACCCCTCCCCAATCTTTTGTGCCAATATTTCTCATATGCCTAACTCTGAGGCATTCATGAAAACTGCAAACTGTTTGTAAGAAGTCCAGGGCCTGCATGACAAGCTCTGAGCATAGAAATATAGTATTTATTTTAGCTTCTGGAATGTCTGGCTTCTCACTTCTGTCTACTTTATAGAGACCCTACCATTGGTCATCTCAGTCAGGGAACATGTTATAGTGGCAATGTTCATGATAAAATTTGAGTAGTAGCTGTTCAAACAAAAAAAAAATGTCTTAATGCCTTTTCATTGTGGGGTATGAGCTAATTCCCAATGGCTTCTGCCTTTTCTAATTTTGAACTCTTTTCCTAACATATTACTTAAATGTCACACTTTGGCATTGTACAATTTATACTTTACATTGGCTGTTAATCTCGTTTGATGTAAAGAGTTTAGGACCACTTCCATCTTATGGAGATGACTTACCCAATTTTCAGAGAAATAACTACATCATCAAGATAGGTCTTCCAATTTTTCCCATCCTGTTTTACAACTTTTCACAGCATAGATTTCAAAGTTTTTTAAGAGTTTAACTAGCATATCTGTTTGAGGGTGGGACACAATTTTTTTTAACTTCTTTACTTTAAAGAGCCAGCAAGGTTCATGTGTTAGTCTGTGGCTTTTTAATAAAGACTTTTTTGCAGAATTCACACTCTAAAAAACAGTAGTACCAATTTCTTTTGTTATTAATTTGTATCAACCCCAGTTAACTATTATGAGTATATGGGAGATGTATAATGACATCTGCAATAATTGGCCTACTGCTAATGATCATATTTGCTTTTCTCCAAAATTAAGATGTAAGTGGGAGTGTAGTGTATAGTGCAGTATGTCTTGATGTATCCCATAAGGCTAGGATGCATGCGGGATGTCATATGATGGTGTCTGCTTCTTCAGTTGCCGTTTACTCTCTTGTTGGCTAAAGAAGATGTAATTATTCATAGGGGACCCCAGGAAGACAAACATAAAGATAATAGAAGTGGATGAATGTGACTGCACTTTTAAATGGCTAAACAGTGTGGGCATATTAATGTCATGATGCTACTATGGAAGGTGGGAAGCTTATAAAGAACTGATTCTGTTATACGTCTAGTGACATCCTAAACAAGAGTACAATTGCTGCTGTATGTATTGGGCACCAAAACACAAAAACTGTTGCACAACTTGGTAGCACTAGCCAACTTATACGAAAAAAAAATCATTCAAAGAAAACGAGGAGCTTCTAGAAGTAGTTGATTCTGAACTGCTTGCTAATTGCTGTTTTACTTTCTCCAAGAAGAAATCAAATATGACATGAAAATATGTCATACTGCAGAGTTATGTGCATTAGCAGATCACAGCCAGAATGAAGAGGGGCTGACAGGGGTACTAAGAGAAAGATTTGTGCATGTGGTACAGAGGATAGCATTGTTACCTCACAGCAAGAGGTTCTCTAGTTCAGTTTTGACCTAGGATGCCTGCTGTGTGGAGCCTGCATGTCCTCCCTGTGTTTGCTTGTTTCTTCTGGGTGATCCTGTTTCCTCCCATATTCCAAAGACATGCAGTAGGTGGATTGGACACTAAACTGGCCATAGGTGTGACTGTGTGGTGTGGAAGAACTACCATGGCAGGGACCCAGTGGTGTAAACCTTGGCTCTAGATGTTGTCACAGTTTAAGTGACACCCTGACCCCATGTGCAAAAAAAGGGCTATGGATGGATGGATGTTTTGTGAAAATATGTAAAATGGACTGCCCTCCAATTAAAATTTGACACTTGACCAAGCATTAAACATAACAGCATCAATGAAAACAGCAATGAAAGGTACACTGGAATTATAGCGGAAAGCACTAGAATGTTTAGTTAGCAAAGGAAGTCAAATGGTAGTTATAGATCACTAGCCATCACTAGTTATATTCAGCCCAGGAAAACTGATATCCATAATGAGTCTGGATAAAACTCTCATCCATCTTCCAAGGAGGACATATTGAGTATAACAGAATGCCGTGGATGCATTGTGGAAATCCCATGAAACAAACAACCTTGGATATAATGTATGTATGTGTCCCATCAGTCATTACGTGGTTACCTATGACAAATGCTGAGTGGTGTAGTGCAGCAGTTAGCGTTGTCACCTCACAGCAAGAAGTTCTTCAGTTCAATTCTCAGCTAGGGTGCCTTCTGTGCAGAGTCTGCATGTCATCCCTGTGTTCGCATGGGTTTGCTCCAGTTTCCTATCACATTTCAAAGACGTGTCTAAAGCCTTTCTTCCCGGGCCTCCACTGAAAATGGGCTCTCTCCCAGTTGGACTTTCCTGGTTAACAAATAATAAATAAATGTTGCTATGCAAAGAGAATCCAAGAATAATCCCTTGTTCTCACAAGTATATAACTTAATTATAAAGGATGGCTTACAGGTAATACTTGGTGCACCCTGATTTTGCTGGTAGCAGCAGTGAAAACATAAAGGAATTTTATATGAAGTTTTTGAGTGGTAATTCAGGCAAGCTAAAAGCTCCAGGATGTTGAAACTGTATATGAGGAGCATGTGAGGATGTTGAACATGAAGTTTCTTGCTTAATTTGTTGTGCAGAGGCCAAATATTGAGAAGGGGCTGAACATTTATTAGCTGCAATTGTTATAAAATGGTCAAAAATATATTGCCATTAGCACACAGGCATCCTGGGAAATGACCATCTAAACCAGGTAACATATTTATAGTGATTTTGTGGGTACCTTTACAGATGTATTTTTCTAAACTGCAGTGGGTACACTCTCAAAATGACTAGAAATAATCTGCATGAAGTTAACAATATCTGAAAAGACAGCTGCCGTATTAAGAACAATACTTGTAAGAAATGGCTTGCCTAAACATTTTGTTACTTTTAATTATGCACAGTTAAAATAGGAAAAATAATGATACACATGAAGTGAAATGGCATTAAATACTTTATGCCTATGTGTAAGTACCTAGACTGATTATGCTGTGCAAAAGCTAGGAAAACTAGCACAAATATTCAAGAAGCCATTGACAGCTATATGCCCAAGTAGAAAATCTCCCCAGTTCAAGGCATAGAGTATATCATCTTCTTTCAGTTGCTACAATAATGTACACATAACCAACTGTTCTGCACTAACAGTGTTGTTCTCTAGACCGGACTTCGTACAAACAGGTGGGCAGAAAGAAGCACACAAAACTCATTTTCAATATTTGAATAAGAGGCCACTAAGAAGTTCCAGCTGTTGACCTGATAGCAACTGATCAAAATTGTGGTGGTTAGTATTTCAAGTCCTCTCAGTGTTAAAGCTGACCTTTTTCAAAGTGTTTCCCCTGGATTCTCAAAAGCTTGCATGGCGTGCATGCTTAGTGTAAGAGGTAATATTGGCAATATGGCGGCTGAGCGATCCACGTACATGCTTGTTTGATGTGCGTAAGTGCTCTAGCACTAATGCTGCATGTTCTCAGCCCCTGTATGCAAATTACCCCATTTGCAGGTGAAAACCATGCAGAGGTAAATCTGCTATCCAGGAAGCTGGAATCAGGGTGTGCAGGACTAGCGTAATAAGCAGAAATGTACTCGGTTAGTAATGGAGTACGGTTCTGCAGAATCCAAAACGGGGACATGACAGCTCCAAATAAAGGCTGCATATCATTGAGGAAGCATGCCAATGACCAAGTATAAGGCCACTGGCATTGCAAACAATGCAAAATGTCCAAAATACAACTTTTATGTTATCACCGCCGATCACGGCTGTTTAAGCATAGGGCAGCAGCACACAAATGGAATCGGTGGGAAAATAAGAAAATAAACCTAAAGCAAGCATTTCAACTAAAATCAGTATTCTGCCATGCAAGTCAATGGCAGGCAAAAGACAACCCAACCAGTGAATAGTGGTTGCTAAGGTGGGGAGGCTCAGTGTGACACATGTAACTATGCATTAGCAGGCAATCCTATGCAAATGAGTGGAAGGATAGTGAATCCCAGTTTCCACCAGCATGTGAGGCAGGTCCGAACAGTGTAAGAGTATGAATAGCCGAGTGCAGGATATGATGTAGGTGACATCATGGGTGGGTGTGTCAGGCATACTGTAAGCGGATTGGAGCCCTGTGGCTCAGAGTTGCTCCTAGTTTAGCACAGCTAAGCTAAGGGGTGTGTCTAAACCTGTCTAGCACTTATGACAAAGTGTAAGCAGGTGTGCGTGCTTTGTACCAGGATCTACAGGAAGATAAAGGAAGTGAGACCAGGAAATAGCAGCAGTGTGCACATTGGAGTACACCAACTGTGCGGGGTGCCCCCAGGCTGAAATAGAAGGGCAATGGGAAGGGAAAACAGCAGTAGGAAGGTAATCAAGGGGTGCTAGGTTTGCTGCCAGGTGAAACGTATCGGAACCAGCCAATTACACAGGCAGCAGATCAGCCCAGCCCAGAACACTACTATAAACTATGCAGCATCTACCCCTCTGGTTTTTCCCACACCCTACACCACCGGTGTAAATAAGCGGGGAACTTTTAGCACTCACAACAACAAAATGTTAGGGGCTGCAATAGCTATCACACAACTTGTGGAAGAGGCTGAGTGTGGTGAGGATATGAATGCTGCTGACCAACCCACAGTGAGGAGACAGAGAAGAGTGTACAGACCCAGGGTAACCTGCCAAGGGCTACATGAGCTGGAGATAGTGGAGCGCTATAGGGTGGACAGGGACCTCCTACAGCAAATTGTTGAGCTGTGCCAGCCACACCTCACACACAGAACTAACAGAAGGGAACCCATCCCAGTGGATACCAAGGTATGTGTAGGCCTAAGAATACTAGCTACAGGTACCTCAAAAGGCCAACTGGGGATATGATGGGGATTTCACAGGCATCAGCATCCAGGGTACTCCACCAGTTCCTGGATGCCATGTCAGTACATGTTGGTGAGCACATATATTTCCCCTTCACCCGTGAGGCATTGGCCAGCAATATGTGTCTCTTCCACCAAATTGCAGAATACCCTAAGGTAGTGGGTGCAATAGACTGCACGCACATATGCATCAAAGCACCACCCAGTGAGCAGGGTAGGGTCTACAACCACAAGGGCTCCCCCTCCATCAACTGCCAGGTTGTGTGCGATGCCCATGGCATAATACTGAACGTGTGTGCTGGCTGCACTGGAAGTTATCACGATTCACACATCTAGCATCTGATGCAGCTGTACCAGAAATTTGCCAGTGGGGACATCCCACATGGTCACCTAGTGGGGGATGCGGGATATGCACTGGAACCATGGCTGATGACACCTATCAGAAACAGACACGCACCCAAACAAGAACTTCATGAGGCACGCTCACAAACAAGAATCATAATAGAGCATGTGTTTGGTATGCTCAAGTCATGGTTCCGGTGCCTGGACACATCCAGTGGAGCCTTGCAGTACTCACCAACTACATGTATCCAAATTGTCCTTGTATGTGCCATGCTACACAATATGCTCCTGCAGAAACAGCTGCAACAGGAGCTGCATGGGGCAGGGCCACACAGCCCCCCACCAATGCCAAGGCCTGCACAGACACAGAGTGACTCAGAGGAGGAACAACCTCACCCTGCCCCAGTAGGCAGAAGGAGGCATGCCCAGTATGCCCTGGCCCTGGCATAGAGGCAACACATAGCACATACGCTGACAAAGGGGCGACCCAGGGAATAGTAGCTCTCTCTGACTCTCACATACAGTAAAAGGGATGCCAAACATTACACTACCTGTGCTAAACCATGCATAGGGAGTGTACTATGTGCATCCAGCATAGGCAGCCCTGCAGCACCACCCTCAATACTGGGACACCCACAAGATAAGGAGACTCACACCAGTCAGGAGGGGGGGGGTTACATATCCAAAAATAGTCACAGCCAGCAGGACAGGTGTAGACAAACACAAACAAATGCTGTACTATGGCCTCTGAATGAGGGCTATGGGTAACCACCCCGCCCCATACCTACACAGACAGACTACGGCAGGCCAGGTAGCGGGAAGTCAGTTGTGACAGCAAGGAAGTCAGAAACTAATGTGTAGGTAAACAAAATATAAGAACTGTAGTACACTGGTATGGCCTAGCCAGCACAATAGGTAAGACTACTGACTGAAATGGGGTACATGACATACCAGTACAGTCCTAGCAAATGTGTACAAGTGTCAGGTGTGCCCCCCCCCATCCTACATAGAAATATAGCAACAGTCAGGTGCAACCCCCCTAATCCTGTGTAGAAACATAGAAATAGTTAGTTGCTCCCCCCGCTATGCAGACATGTTGCAACAGTCAATGCCAAATGATCGGTGGATACTCTGCAGACACAGCATGCTACCTGTCGGTGTACAACACAAAGATCAGCACTGCAGTACAAACCACCAGACATCATCCACACATGCAAAATAGATGGCCTTACTGGGCATACTCACACACTTAGGTTCATAGGTTTATAGGTTGGTACGAGGCTATCAGCCCTAGGGCCCATACAAGCCTAGCCATAACAATTCCCTGGCTATTTCTTCCCACACTATTTACTTCCCTGGACCCCTGTCTAGCAGGGCGACAGACGTGATCCCCAGGGTGAATTTCCTTTCTCCCATCCAATCGTCAAGATTCCTTTTGACGAGGGCCAAAGAGGCACTCTGCTTGACATGTATGGGCAATCTATTCCAGAGTCTGGGGAGTCTCTGGGTCAGGAACCTATCCCTCCAGCATGTTTTGTTTATTGTGATGACAAGGTTTAGATCCTTGGAGAGTGTGGCTCTGAGGGATTGGGATTTCTTTAAGTGTAGCATGTCCAAAAGCTCTGGGTTTGACATGGCCTTGTATGTTAAGCAGAGATCGCCACTGCATAGACGATATGTGACAGAGTATAGCTGAAGTTTTTTAAGGCAGTCAGCATAGGGCATCTGCTTTAGGCCTGTGATTCTTTTAGTGAGGTATTTCTGCGGCCTTTCCAGTTGTTGCAGATGTCTTGAGAGGTACATACCAAACGGGGCATTGTATTCTATAATGGGTCTATTGAGGGATGAGTACAGTGGGACAATGACCTCCTTTTTTCTGGATGAAAAGCCCTTAGTGATGAGGTGTGCCACATAGAAGGATTTCCTGACTGTTGTGGCGATGTGGTTATTGAAGGTGAGACCACTGTCCACCTGTGTCCCTAAGTCTCTTATCACACTTTCGGTGTTTAGTGTACTGTCACCTATATGGTAATTCATGGGTAAATGTTTTTTCCCAAAGGGGATAACTATACATTTTTTGGCATTGATCTTGAGCCCATGGCTCTGGCACCAAGCATCTGTTTCTGTAAGGCCCTTTTGTAGAGTATCCACATCACTTGGGGATTCAATAATGGCTCCCAGTTTGCAGTCATCTGCAAACATTGTTAGCCAGAGTCCCTTAGTGTTGGCCTGTACTTCAGAGAAGTAGATGCCAAACAAGAGCGGTCCCAGGACTGAACCCTGAGGTACTCTACTTATCACTTGTCTGAAGCTGGATTTGAAGACGGATACTTTTACAGTGTGGGTTCTATCAGTAAGCCAGTTAGCAACTCATTGGGTGACGTAGGGATTAATGCTCAGCTTAGTAAGTTTATCTATAATTTCAGAGTGGGGGATGGTGTCAAAGGCCTTGGCAAGGTCTAGATAGGCTGTGTGGACCACCTTACCCTTGTCCATGGCTCTGGAGACTGATTCGAATAAGTCAATCAGGTTCAGGAGACAAAATCGGCCCTTCAGGAACCCAAACTGGGTGGATCCAGTGTTTGAAGATTGCCAATGTCTTTGTTTGTAAGTTCCATAATAATAATATGCTCCATGGCCTTGCAGATAAGGCTCGTCAGACTGATGGGATGGTAGTTTCCGGGATCCAAGGTGGATCCCCCCCTTATGGAGTGGGATAACTGTAGCTCTGCACCACTCAGTGGGCACGAAACCTGAGGTAAGGCTATGATTAAACATGACACTCAGGTAAGGTGCCAGTTCATATTGTAGTTCATGTAGTACACAGCCTGGGATGTCATCTGGTCCCATGGATGCTGTATTCTTAGCTTTGGAGAGTACGTTTTTTACCTGTGTGGCTGTTATTACCGGAATATGGCAATCGTCCAGTATAGTGATGGGCCATTTAGGGGGTAAGAGGGGGTGAAGTTGGCAATGAATCGATTTGCCAGGATATTGGCAATATCCTTGGGATCAGTATATTTAATGCCATTCTGTTTTAGCTCAGAGCAGATCTGAGCATTGCCATTTAGATTCTTGACATAGTTATAGAATGCCTTGTGGTTGTCTTTGGAATCTTTGGCAATTTTATTTTCGTAACTAACTTTGGAGGATTTTATGAGGGATCTCAATTTCTTACTGAGGCTGGTAAGGGAGTTTTTTGCATCCTGGGATTTTCCTCTTTTCTGCAACAGTTTCTGCCTTTTGTTGTAAAGTTTGTTTATGGCAGGGGACCACCAGATTGGCTTCCTTTTTTTGGATGAGAGCATCTTGGTTCTATTTGGGATGGCACGATTCATGCATGAGTGGATGTGCTCGTACAGTGCCTTAGTGTAGGATTCAGCAGTTGCACTTTCAGTTCCCATCTGCATGGGTGCCATGAGGTTTGTCACTTCTGACTTGAGTAGCATGAAGTTGGCTTTGGAGAAGTTTTTTATGGAGGTTTCCTTACTGGGGGGTGGGGTTGAGATGTAGATGTTAAGGGTGATTAGCTTATGGTCAGACCTGACTAACGCGAGCATGACCATAGGTGTGGAACATCGATTTCCCATGTTGGTAATGACCAGGTCTAGGATTCTTGAGCCCCTGGTGGGACTATGGCTTAGTTGATCCAGGGCATTGGAATTTATGAATTCCGAGAACCGTTGGGCAAAGGTGTTGGTACATGAGTAGTTTTCCCAGTTAATGGCAGGGTAGTTACAAATCAGCCAGTATTAGGGTGTTTGGTTCTATCTTAATATTTTCCAGTATGTTTAGAAAGGTGTAGTGAGAATCTTGGGGTATGGTGGGGGATCTGTAGCAAGCTACAGTTTGGATTGCAGTCTTACCTAGTGTTAGTTGCACCCGGAGAATTTCAGACGCATTGTGTTGGGCAACTAGCCTGTTGGTGTGAATATCCTTGGTGAATATTGACACTCCTCCACCTTTAGTGTTTCAGTCCTGGTTTGGTGGCCGAAAAGTGTGGTAAGAGTTGTAGCCTGTTATTGCAGGGGTGCTCTCTGGAGCCTTGAACCAGGTCTCAGTTACTGCACAGATATCGATGTTCTCCATTTAGAGAAATGAAGGCAGTTTCAGTCATCAACATGCTGAAAGGCCATACTGGGCAACATGAAGCCCATGTTTGCAAACAGCAGTGGACCAGACACATCTGGCAGTTGCAATTGTTAGTGCAGACACTTGTCAGTATGCACCACTCATGCCTTGCACACACATTGGATAGGAATAAAGACATATATGTAAGGATAACACACTATAATAAGCCAAAGGTAGATGGACATAGATGTGTGGAAGAGGGTGACCATGACTAGGAGCCATCCAGGCCTGTCCCACCCAGCACACAGCCAAAGGGCCCCAAGCACATTAGGTGCAGATGTCACTCACTGCAGATACTAGCGACCAGTACCTGTCAGCACCACAGACTATGTGGTCCATGTGCCAGCTGTGCAACATGACTGTACAAGAACGTAGTCATCTAGTAGCTGTATATACGTACATGTGACATATGACCCCGTGTGTGGCTGCATGTGGCGTGTCACCCCTACGTGAATGGGTTATGGCCCATGCACACACCGCCCACCCCATAGCGCTACTCTGACAAGCCTGCTGAGGTCATCCAATGTGAAATACACCTTTGGGAGAGTTGTAGCCCAGTAATCACTGTGGAGCATCCCATAACTGTGTACTACTGTAGTGTGATAAACTTGTTATGTAGGAGTTCTAACCACAGACCTGGCAACTGTGTGTGTCAGTGTTTGTGTGCGTGTCTGTCTCTCTCTGACTGTGGAGAGAGCAATGCCTTTTAGGCTACTCACACCCCTTACAATTCATATACCCACCTTTGGCATGGCTGCTGATGTCACCCACCTAGAAATACTCCCCTGGGAAGGCTGTAGCCAAGTAATCTCTGTAGTTCATTCCATAACTGCGTACTGCTGTACTGTGATAAAGGTGTTAGGTAGGAGGTCAAACCCCAGACTTGGTAACTGTGCATGTGTGCTTGTCTGTCACTAACTGTGTAGAGAGCTATGCCTTTTAGGCTGTTCACACCCCTTACAGTTTACATACCCAACTTTGGCAAGGCTGCTGATGTCACCCACCTAGAAATACACCTCTGGGAAGATTGTAGCCCAGTAATCTCTGTAGCGCATCCTGTAACTGTGTACTGCTGTAGTGTGATAAACTAGTTAGGTAGGAGTTCCAACCCCAAACCTATCTACTGTGTGTTTGTGTGCATGTCTGACTGTGTAGAGAGCAATGCTTTTTAGGCTACTCACACCTCTTACAATTCACATACCCAACTTTGGCAAGGCTGCTGATGTCATGCACCTAGAAATACACCTCTTGCAAGGCTGTGGCCCAGTAATCTTCATAGCATGTCCTGGAACTGCGTACAGCCATAGTGTGATAAAGAAGTTAGCTGGGAGTTCTAACCCCAGACCTACCAACTGTGTGTGTTTGTGTGCATGTCCGACTGTGTAGAGAGCAATGCTTTTTAGGATACTCACACCTCTTACAATTCACATACCCAACTTTGGCAAGGCTGCTGATGTCATGCACCTCAAAATACACTTCTGGGAAGGTTGTAACCCTGCAATCTCTGTAGCACATCCTGTAAGTGCATACTGCTGTAGTGTGAATTTGAACCGTGGTAGGGTTCCACCCCCCATGGCAGTTCTAGCTGTATTGTGTGTGTCACTGTCTGTGTAGGGAGCAATGCATTTTAGGATAGTCTCTTGCAGTCAATTTCAAATGCCCTACTTTGGCAATCCTGCTGATGTCAGTCATTCTGAAATACACTTTTGGGGAAGAGCTACTCCAGTAATATCCATGGCATGTACCATAACTGCATAGTACTGTAGTGTAATAAACTAGTTAGATAGGGGTTCTACTCCCAAACATGATAGGTATGTGTGTGTGTGTGTGTGTGTGTGTGTGTGTGTGTGTGTGTGTGTGTGTGTGTGTGTGTGTGTGTGTGTTTGTAACCCGTATCCTGTGTAGAGGTTGTTGTGACTGTGTGACACCTGTGGCCATTGTGGAGTGGGTTTTGCATATTTCTTATATGGTGGCCCTACTATATATATCACAATGTTCACCGTACAGGGATAACAGATGTTAAATGGCTGAGAGGCTGGGGTACAAAGCCATACCCATACATGTGACATCAAGGCCAGGCAATCACAGTTTGCAACCCCAGTATTACCCAGAGCACACTCTCAACCATGTGTCATACACACACACATGCCTAGGTAATAGCCAATATGTGGGTAGTACACTGCACATTGGCCACTGATAGTAACTATGGAGTGACAGCAGTGGGCCACAGAGGGCATGCCACCCTGTCCATTTGTCCAATATGTATGTACGTGCAGACAGTGCACCTCCCCTATGTTCCCCAATGGACACCTGCAACACCTGTGGTGCCATCACATGTGACCCACAATGGACATACCATGCCTGACAACATGCCTTGTTTGGACAGATGCCGCTGACACCAAGGAATGCTGTTAGCATGCTCTCAATGTAGGTGCAGGGTAAAGCTGCTGCCATTACCAGTTCCCGGCACAGGTGGTGAGGACTGGCACATCTGATGATAATCTGTGTTCAAAACATGAGCCGGACACCCCAGGTACAGTTCCACATGTCACTGTACATGCATGTGGGAGGTGTGCACATCCCAGACACTGTCCATGTCATCAACTAAGGAACACATGCATGGCAAGCGATGCACAGCATTGGCCACACACAATAGTCACCCAGGTGACTGGATGGGGGATACAGTACCCACCTGTGTGGGCAAATGCAGACACTATATCCCTGAGCCACAATGCAGACCATTGTCACATGGCCTGATGCCAAGGTACACCCATTGCCTAGCCTTGGACAGCCATCTGGCACAGTCGAACACCACACACCCGTGTGGACATGCACCCATGCATGTCAGTACTGGCACCCTGTGTGTTTGTGTGTGTGTGTGTGTGTGTGTGTGTGTGTGTGTGTGTGTGTGTGTGTTGCATGCTGCCTTTGTTCACATCCACACTCCCTACAACCCCCATGGGCATACTGCATCATGCTGTCTAATGTCAGACACCTCCCCATACCCTTTGCCCATACAGCCCCCGTATGACCTGTGTGGTGCATGAGATACCTGCACAATAATGTGATGTGGCAATCACACTACCAATGTGTTGTAAAGCTGGCCCAGCCATGTGTGTCAATATGTGTGTGTCTCTGTGAGAGTGTGGCTGTGTTGACGCTGCCACCTGTTCATGCGGACAGGCACGTGTATGTCACCTAATGTACAGCTACTGTATCCATGTTGCAGATGTCACTCACCATCACATATATGTTCTGAGTGCTCCACAACAGGTAACCCATGTGGCGCATCCAATAACTGCATCGAACTGTGATAGCACTACATAGTTGTCAGGGGTTTGATACCCTGTGCTGGTAGGTGTGTGACACAAACATGCTTCAGTTTTACCCTCCCACCCCTCCCTGACGTATATTTGCCTCTGTCTGCCTCTACCACCCCCTCTCTGGTGGATGTGAAGACCTACACCTGCTTTACTTAGGCAGAGGCATGTATATTTTAAGTGATGCTCATGATCAGCTGATGGCCTCTGCACAAATTGCAGCCCTCTCCTAGCTGATTGCATGTGAAACAGCTGTGGTAACATTCCCATAGCTAATTGTATGGAAACACACTCCAATATCTAGGAACATCATGGTGGTGTTGGCCCTTTTCATCAACTGTGAGCAGGAACTAGATCTGTTGTGTGGCAAACAGCATTTCAGATGGATTGGGGTTTACTTCTAACAACATACACTGGTGAAACAGGAGGGGGATGTGCCTGACCTGACTACAGACTGTAAGTGCTGCTATACTGCATTTGGTGTAATGTCAGTTTAACAGTGTTTGTGTGGATATGGCCGTACATGTCTCAATACCTGCCATGTCAGTTCCATGTTTATGAGGAATCCCCATCTGCAGGGTCATCTGCAGCCTGTGCAGTGTTGAGTCTGTGGTTTCATGTGTCACCCATGGAGCATCTCGCTGTGGACTGCAGAAGGTAGTGTGAGGATTGCAGTCAGTAAATGGTGAAAGCCATGTTAGTCACTGATGTCATATCCCTCATAGGACATATGTTGCAACAAACCCTGTAACAACAGTAAATGTATGCTGTTATCACAGCAACATGTCAATATTGGCCCTGTGTATGTCCTTCCAGACACACACCTCTGTCAACCTTTGTACATATGGTGTGCATGAAGTGGTGCATATGTGCTGTACACCATAATTAGTGTCATCATATCTGAGAACAAGCCACTGGTATAGCCGACTGGTACACATGTTATGTACAGTAGGGGTTACATTTCATGACATTACCTGCACATTCTGTGGATGTACGTACAGTACTGAGGTCTGTGTACCTATGGTGAATGTCGACAGTGTGTGTATTGTCAATATGTACCTTAGCCTGTGTACAGGCTGTGGTAGATGTTATTGTTCTAGTTCTCCTCCTATCAGATGTCACATGCTGCCCCACTGTATGGTACTGTATTGGTGTACATGTTTGTAGGGCCTTATACACGTGTCCCATACCACAGACAGCCATCAGACCAAACTGTGTAGCAACCTAGTATATGTAGGATCAGTCTGTGAGTGGCACATATGAGATGGTGTAGTCCATATACTGTACTATCAGGCTAGATAATCATATGTGGCTGTACCTGTGTTCACATTGGTTGTGGATATGCACTTTCACACAGGTGTATCTTACCATGTGCTGTGACATGCCTGTTGAGCCTGCTTTATATGCAGGTACATGTGCATTCCCCCATAGGAGATATAGGCCATTGTTGAACCAGTCTGCCTGCAGCCTGCACAGTGCATTGTTAAATGCCTAGCAGCTTAGTGTACTTACCCGGTGGGATGTCATGTGCAGATACTAGTCAGATGCACTGCTGCCGGGCCTCCCTTAACAGTCATGTATGTCAGACAGGGCAGTGGGATGCAGTGCAGATGTATGTCAATATCTATTGGGTAGTATGTGACCATGGCACCTCTGTACCAGCGGTCATACTGTGTCAGGCCAGACAGGGGTGTGTGAATGCATGACCTATGGTGGACATTATATACCAGTTGTTATGTGTTATACCCATCTACATGGCCATCTACATCCATATTGTCAGGCATGGTACACGTGTGTAGCACTAAGGGCTTATGTGTATACCTCTGGACTGTAGAGAGTGTGTCAGACTTTCCACATATATTGGCCAATACCTCTGCTGCAGTCCACAGCGGCATTATGTGCTAACAGCAGTACTGTACAATGATGTACTTAGGATGTCTGTCAGTAGCCAATGGCACACGTTATAAGCAGATGTGACCTCCCACACACACCATGTCTGTGAAGACAATCCCAATGACAGTAGCAATAGTCTACTAGTATACCTGCTATACATACCTGACATCCCCTTCAACTACAACATTGGGATCATATGGGCTGGGGCTGGGCTACACTTCATGTCCAGGACATATGGTGAGAATATATGTACATATACTTATCCAGATAGCCAGATATACATGATTACACATGTGTACTACTCCCAATTAATACTGTCATGGCAACCACCTACTATAAATCCCCACATCATGTGTGCGTGGTCCCTTTACATTTCCTGTGTGATGGACATCTGTCCTGTGTGTGGGCAGCAGTGCTACCGACAGCAGGTGGCAATACCCCTTACAGGAGAACCGGCACACTCAGGGCAGTCACATATTTGTAGGAGGATCAGGAACTACCGACAGACTGCAAGTAGAGTTGTGTTATACTTTGTATAGTACTGGTGTTACAGGGTGTGAGTGTACATACTAGTTCATCTTGGAATGCAGTCCATCATCATAACACACAACTGTGGGCCTATCCTCATGCTAGCCAGAGCTATGCCTATCATGTCTTGTCTGTCCACCACACAGGTACTGTGTCAGATATTACACTGGCAATATGTGTGTTGAGTGTTATCGGTACATGGCTACATCCATGACTGTTTCTAACCTCAATTCCCTGAGTAAGGGTATGTTACAGACTATCCTATAACATCAGCACCTTGCTTAGTGTATGGCAACAGTTCTGCACATATGTGCCTGTATTCCAGCCTCTGTCCATCACCTACATACCAAGCTTTGCACATATGTCATGATGTTGGTGGTTGTTCTGTAGTGGGCTGTGAGTATATCACACTGCCATTGCTGCCATCAGTCCACTGCTCTTGTACCCCCCACACATATGGTGGGGCTGGGGCTATATATGTGTGGGCATCACCTACACAATACATGAGTGCCCTTATGCACTCCAGAGGCTAGTGTATGTAACAGTGGTATATGGCACTGTATTACTGAGTCTAGGGGGTAGCACCATAAATGACCTAGGCTGCTACAAAATGTGGGGGTATCAGGGCTGAGTTGCCTTAAGGCATCTGGATGTACAGTACCATATACGTCACCTATATATACATTACTGACACGGATCTGGTTAATGCAAGATTACTGCCCCCTGCCATACACACTGTTCTGTTTGTCGGTGTGCTCGTGATGGTGTCAGTTATGCCATGTTATGTAGCAGTTACAACCCATGTAGTCAGATGATGTCTTTACCACCTACTGAGTTTGTACAGGGTGTAGATAGAGGCTGCTGAACTATACACCTGCATTACATACTGTTGATTGTTAGGTATCCTGTGGCCCAGTTTGTCTTCCCTATTTTACAATGTGAATGGGTGGCCTGGACAGCAGCAGCTGTGAACCTTTCCAGACTACTGTATTACTGTAACTGGTTCACAGTTGCATTACTCTGTTTATATAGTTGTCAGTGTCTGAACAGCTGTATGGCATGGCATATAGAACTGTAACAGTACACGATTAAAGGTTTCCATGTCTGCAAACCTTTGGGTGGTGTTTTACCTATGGCCTCTCTGTGGATATATGTTACAGGCAACGATTGTCATTTGTATGGGTGGCCCATACAGTGTCGAGTCTTTCAGGGGTTAACTGTAGGCATAGTGGCTGTTCCATATTGTGTGCATGTTCTACTTATGTATCTTACTGTACATATAACTGTGTACATATATATATATATATATATATATATATATATATATATATATATATATATATGCATATCTGTGTCTGTGTATCTGTATCCTGGGGATGTTGATGGCTTCCACATATTACATTCCCCATGGGAGCCAGACTGTACTGCATGGTATGTTACCAATACCAGCCTAACATTATACAGGTGGGATGTAGTACTGGTAACATCATGTGCTCATGTTGTCTCGGGTCCTGGTTATGGGATCTGCAGCACTTGGTAGTGTATTGCAGGGCAGACATGTTTGGCTGGGGGGATGACTATTTGTACAAGACATATAGTGTGTGGGGGCCGCTCAATCCCATTAATGGTGCATGAGGACATATGTGTCATTTGTTAATCTGCCATTGCTATCTACAGATGTATGGCCATATATACCTGTAAAGACATATATATCTGCTAACATATATATATATATATATATATATATATATATATATATATATATATATATATATATATATAAAACTATGTCTGTATATACCTACATAGATATATATCTGCGTACACATATGTAATTTGCTGTGTATATGTAGAGATATAGGTGTAGACACATATATGTGTCGATGTAGGCATTTGCATGTACATATGTTTGTTTGCGTCTTTCGGCTTTTCCCGGTTAGGGGTTGCCACAGTGGAACTCCGGTCCGCTAATGATTGGCAGTTGATTTTTACGTACCAACTTGCCAGGCCTGATGCACAACCTTCAACGAAGGTATGCCCATTCACGCATGTCTCCACGCAGAAGACGCTCTAGCTGAGAATCAAACCGGACAGCGTCTTACTGTGAGGCGACAATGCTATGGCAGCACCACCACTGCGGGTATATATATATATATATATATATATATATATATATATATATATATATATGTATCTAGTGTCAGAAATATATATATGTACAAATGTATATGTTGCATCTGTGTAGATATTTATATCTGTACACAGACATACATCTGGATGTTGGTATACATTCTCTGTACTATTGCACAGACTGGACTGGATGATATGTTTCTGAAAACATCAGATATATTTGTATCTGGCATGGCTGAGTGGTATATCACCTTGTCTATGGTGTGCAGTGTCCTGGTTTGAGCCATGCAGGAGCTGTGTCTTTTGTTGCTGGGCAGAACACTGCCCATTGGATACAGTGTGAGGAAGGCAATTTTGAGCAGTTGTACGCAGGTTTGCTCAGCGGTAAGTTACACAGGTTAAGCAATATAGAAGCCAACTGAGTGTATGATACTGTAAGCGGAAGGTCCATGTTCTGCCCAGCAACAAAGTAAACAGTGTCTGCAAGGCTCAAACCCAGGACCCAACACACCATAGATAATGTGACTTACCACAAATCCATGACAGATATACATACATCAGCTGGCTCCAGAAACATGTCATCCAGCCCAGTCATTCAACAGTACAGTAAATGTACTTTAACATCTGGATGTATGTGCATATATATATATATATCTCAGAACAGATGTATATACCCCATTCTCTCCATGCATACATCTACAGAAATATGTCTACATATATATGTCAAGATATAGATATATATACAGCAAAAAATATATATATATATATATATGTGTGTGTGTGTGTGTGTGTGTGTGTGTGTGTGTGTGTGTGTGTGTGTGTGTGTGTATATATACAGATATATGTCAATAGATATTATAGAGAACATGACAAATACATATATAACCACAGGCACCGTTAATGGGGATGAGGGGGCTCAAGTAACATATGTCTCACATGTAGTGACATCCCCCCTGCAATACATTACCAACTGTTTCAAATGCCATAACCAGGACCTGACAATACATGGCCACACGATGTTAACAGTAAGCCATCCCACCTGTATTAAGTCACATGGGTATTGAAAACATATCATGCTGTACAGTCTGTCTACCATAGTGAATGTACAATGTGTAAGCAATGAATGGTCCTATGATACCTATTCTCAGACACATGTATGCAGATACTCATATGCAGATATGTATACATATATATATATATATATATATATATATATGTGTAACTACACAGACACACACAGATGTATGTCTAGGAAGATACATAAGAGGGTGCACAACATACTGAACTGCCAGTATCCCTACAGTTGCATCCTCATCCGATGGACATTGTATGAGTCATCTATACCACAGACAAGTGTTGCCTGACACATATACCCAAAAAGACGTCAATGGATGTAACACAACAGATGGGTTGGTATACATAGGGAAGGTTCATTTGTGTACTATTACAGTTGTATATGCCATGTCATATAGCTGATTATGTTATGACATACACACAGACAGAGTAATGCAACACTCAAACATATCCTTTAGGACAGTAGTCCAAAAGCATCACATCTGTTGGTGTCCATGGCAAGGCCTTCAGGTAATCCAACAGAAAAGACTGTTGTGGCCACAGCATAACAAACTATCCACAGTATGTCATGCAGATGTATAGCCCAGTTGCTACTAAATACACTCTGCATGCAATCCCTAGGGTGAAAAGACCTGGGTTGACACTAAGGGTGGAATCTGTCACATAACAATGCATAACTGTAATCATCACAATCACACTGATGGCAGTCAGCAGTGTTCACAAGGTGAAATGTATTGTAATGTACATCCGCATACCGTAAGGCACCTTACTACTGGTGGTCCTCACATGTTGTAACACTCTGGTATACTTATGGTGCATGCCCCCAGTACACTTTCTTACAGGGGCATAGCACACTGTTAGATACCAAAGAAAAAAGATGAAGGCAATGTAGGAACACCAGTAAATGAAAAAAAATTGCCCAAACACCACAAGGGAAGCCCGCAACTCAACTGGAAACTCAGAATGTTTATTGCAGTACAAAAATAAAAATAACGCTATAATCCAAATACGTTTTCGATCACAATCTTCGTCAGAATCAATACAAAACACACAGTTGAAACTAATACTGAATATATACCTTGTCTAATTAACTAATTGGTTGTCAATCAATTAAATCAGTTTAAAACTAACAAGCAATCTTTCTAAAAGAACATACAGGGAAACACTCGTTTCTAAACCCAATACTAAAAAGATAATAAAAAGTAGTATTGTCTATCCAGATTTAATATTAAAAATATATGTGAAGCACAATTAATACATGTTGTTAATTAATGAAACACTTGAACTTCATTATACTATATATCAAGTTAAAAACACACTAGATAATTTTACACAACTCCAAGGCAGTAAAGTGTATGTACACAAATGTGTGGGATAGTATTGCCACCTAGTGACTTTGATGGGTAAGTACAAAGGATAGCTCAAAGTTTAGCTGATCTCAGTTTCAAAACTGGCTTGATAGACAGAAAGTCATTTAAACCAGGGGGTTTATTAAATTCCAAAACTATTTGCCAGTATAACTCCTTGTATTCCAATTTGTCTTCCCATAAACCTCCCCTTACATCCTTGGGTACAGAATCCAATACAAAAAAGGAAAAAACTGCTTGAGGACAAGTAGTCTGATGTCTAAACAATGCATTATTCATATTCTGTTTTTTAATTTCATACAGATGTTCATAAATGCGACATTTAAATTTCGTTTCTGTTTTCCCCACGTAAAAGGAGGTACAAAGGTTACAAGTAGCCAAATACACTATTCCACAACTATTACAATTAAAGGTACCCCTACTGGTAAGTGATTTATTCCTAGCTTCCAAGAAAATCTGATTTCTGTTAACTACCCTAGGACATTGGGAACAAAACCCACATTTATATGTTCCCACCCCACGTGGACCTATATTTTTGACCTTGGGACCACCAAATTCAAAAATTTGCTTAAAATTGGTGTCCTTCTGGTAAATAAATTTCAAAGGGGTTTGGTTATTCAGTGGTAAATCCGTAATTTGGACAAATCTCCCCCATTCTCTAGAAATCAACTCCTTAATTAACTCTTGTAATGGAGGTAAAAATTAGAAAAAGTTTTCTTACGATGTATACTAGAAGAAAACCCTTGTTCAACCTTTTTAAGTGTAATATCCAAATGACCCAATTGTTCTGCATTAACCTCAAAGGTAAAATCCAAGAAGTTGGTCGTGCCCTTCACATAATCCAGGAATTCAAAAAATCTTTCCTCAGTGTCTATCCAAAAAATACATATATTGTCTAAAAACCTCTTGTACAGGGACCAGCATTTAGTAAATGGACAGTCCAAAATGAATAATTTCTCCCACCAATTCAAAATGATATTGGCATAAGTTGGGGCACATTTAGCACCCATGGCAACACCCTTGTTTTGTCTAAAGAATTCCCCCTGGAAATACATAAAATTATTTTTCAAAATAATCTCCATAAATAAAAGGCAATTGGTAAAATCGCCATGGGAAAGTGTACCATTATCAATCATGGCCTGTTCCAACCATAAAAGTCCAGTCTCATGTGGAATAGAGCCAAATAAGTCCACTATATCCAAAGTAACAAAAATGAGATCTGAAGAATAAAGATGTGTTCTGACACACCTCAAAAAATCCCATGAGTCCTTGAGGACAATGTCCCCAGAATATGATAGAATCTTAAGTTTGTCATCCACAAATTTGGCCAGAGGGGTAGTAATGGACCCCACTGCTGAGACAATTAACTTTAAAGGTGGGTCCATGGGATTTTTGTGAACCTTAGGTATGCCAAAAATGGTCGGAACCCGGGGTTGTTGATTGAACAAAAAGTTGAATTGTTCCTTGCTAATAGAACCATCCAACAATAAATCTTGTAGCATTAAATGTATTTTGCTTTTAGCTATATTAACCTCATTAATTGAGGCCTTAGAATACTTACTGGTATTATGTAAAGAATCTTTCATCTTGGATTCATAAACAATATTGTCCATGAGAACTGTCCCCCCACCCTTATCTGGGTACATCACTCTCAAATTCACATCCTGTTTTAAATCGTTTAATAATTTTTTCTCCACCTGGGTTAAATTAGGATTAACATAATGTTTTGCAATAGTGTTCCTTATCTCCCTCTCCAACAAATTACCAAAATTCCTCAATTGGGGATGTAGGGGGGGGTTGAAAGTACTGTTCCTTTTAAGAACAGGAGTTGAAGGTGTAACCATTTCTTGCCCATTGAATAATAAGTGTAAATTTTGTTTTCTCAAAAATAATTTAAGATCTATAATAGATCTGGGAATGCTAGCCTTCCTGTTAGGAACAAATTTAAATCCTTTGGAAAAAAGCTGAAAATGTTCGGGATGTACCTCAATGTTACTATAATTGAAAATCTTATAGTTATGAAGTTCTAAGGTATTACCCTCACGGGTGATAGTAGAAATAACATCTATCTCCTGTTGTAACCCCTCTGATTGTAGTAAATCTGATTCTGGTTGCGAATCCAATTGGACCGACGAAGCAGGGGTCCCTGATCTAAAGGGCATTCTTCATCCTGAAAGGGAATATCACCATAATCTCCCCTTTTGACTTCATCAGGGGTGTATGGCTGGTAACCAACTTGGTCCTTGGTGGTCCTTGGTTCACGAAACCTTGAAAAAAACCTGGGTTTCGGATATGCTAAATTGTCTCTATATTCTTTGAGGTCCCTTGCTAACTTACCCCATTTCCTATTCATGTTTAAAGTGCAATCGGAGTCAATTTGCAAAAACATATTAAAATACTGCTTCTTCTCTTTTTCTACCTGGAATAAAAGGTCATTAACTATCTGGTCATTAATGGTCTCCATTTCTTTTAAAATGCCTGCCATAACTCTTCCATTTTCGTTTATTATTGCTCTGATAACCTCAAACCCACATTGGTCAAATATCTTTATTAAATTTAAATGAAATTCTGACCCCTCTTCAACCTTATTGGGAAACTTGGAAACTGGCCAAATTTGTGGATGACAAACTTAAGATTCTATCATATTCTGGGGACATTGTCCTCAAGGACTCATGGGATTTTTTGAGGTGTGTCAAAACACATCTTTATTCTTCAGATCTCATTTTTGTTACTTTGGATATAGTGGACTTATTTGGATCTATTCCACATGAGACTGGACTTTTATGGTTGGAACAGGCCATGATTGACAATGGTACACTTTCCCATGGTGATTTTACCAATTGCCTTTTATTTATGGAGATTATTTTGAAAAATAATTTTATGTATTTCCAGGGGGAATTCTTTAGACAAAACAAGAGTGTTGCCATGGGTGCTAAATGTGCCCCAACGTATGCCAATATAATTTTGAATTGGTGGGAGAAATTATTCATTTTGGACTGTCCATTTACTAAATGCTGGTCCCTGTACATGAGGTTTTTAGACGATATATGTGTTTTTTGGATAGACACTGAGGAAAGATTTTTTTGAATTCCTGGATTACGTGAAGGGCACGACCAACTTCTTGGATTTTACCTTTGAGGTTAATGCAGAACAATTGGTTTATTTGGATATTACACTTAAAAAGGTTGAACAAGGGTTTTCTTCTAGTATACATCGTAAGAAAACTTTTTCTCATTCTTACCTCCACTACAAGAGTGCCCACCCTTATTTTCAGAAGAAAAACTTAGTGAAGGGTCAATTTGTAAGGGTCAGTAGAATGACCTCGGATGACAATGAATTTTTAAAGGAATGTAACAATGTGTGTAACACGTTGGTTGATAGAGGTTATCCAAGGTCTTTACTGGAGGGTGTTTTAGCAGAGGTGGTTCAAGCGAGGCATAAGAGATTTGCCCCCATTTTGGGACAAAGTACATCTGCCTCGACTGATGAATTAGGAAATAAAAATCCCACCTTTCAAGATAAGGCATATATTCTTGATTATTCAGGTGATTCAGGACCTATTAAGGAGTTGATTTCTAGAGAATGGGGGAGATTTGTCCAAATTACGGATTTACCACTGAATAACCAAACCCCTTTGAAATTTATTTACCGGAAGGACACCAATTTTAAGCAAATTTTTGAATTTGGTGGTCCCAAGGTCAAAAATATAGGTCCACGTGGGGTGGGAACATATAAATGTGGGTTTTGTTCCCAATGTCCTAGGGTAGTTAACAGAAATCAGATTTTCTTGGAAGCTAGGAATAAATCACTTACCAGTAGGGGTACCTTTAATTGTAATAGTTGTGGAATAGTGTATTTGGCTACTTGTAACCTTTGTACCTCCTTTTACGTGGGGAAAACAGAAAGGAAATTTAAATGTCGCATTTATGAACATCTGTATGAAATTAAAAAATAGAATATGAATAATGCATTGTTTAGACATCAGACTACTTGTCCTCAAGCAGTTTTTTCCTTTTTTGTATTGGATTCTGTACCCAAGGATGTAAGGGGAGGTTTATGGGAAGACAAATTGGAATACAAGGAGTTATACTGGCAAATAGTTTTAGAATGTAATAAACCCCCTGGTTTAAATGACTTTCTGTCTATCAAGCCAGTTTTGAAACTGAGATCAGCTAAACTTTGAGATATCCTTTGTACTTACCCACCAAAGCCACTAGGTGGTAATACTATCCCACACATTTGTGTACATACACTTTGGAGTTGTGTAAAATTATCTAGTGTGTTTTTAACTTTGTATATAGTATAATGAAGTTCAAGTGTTTCATTAATTAACAACATGTATTTATTGTGCTTCACATATATTTTTAATATTAAATTTGGATAGACAATACTACTTTTTATTATCTTTTTAGTATTGGGTTTAGAAACGAGTGTTTCCCTGTATGTTCTTTTAGAAAGATTGCTTGTTAGTTTTAAACTGATTTAACTGATTGACAATCAATTAGCTAATTAGACAAGGTATATATTCAGCATTAGTTTCAACTGTGTGTTTTGTATTGATTCTGATGAAGATTGTGATCGAAAACGTATTTGGATTATAGCATTATTTTTACTTTTGTACTGTAATAAACATTCTGAGTTTCCAGCTGAGCTGCGGGCTTCCATTGTGGTGTTTGGGCAATTTTTTTTCGTTTACACACTGTTAGATACACTGACCTCAAGACTGCAGAGGTGCACACACGTGTTGTGCAAATGAAACCCACATATATATGGTGCATATGGGCTGTACACCATTAGTTATTGACAGCATACCTGATAACCAGCCAGTCAGATGACAGACTGCTGGACATGTTGTGTGTAGTAGGGGCTGTGTCTGAGGACATTACCAGGACCTGCTGTGTATGTGTGTACAGTACTATGGTCAGTGTATGCATGGCAGGGGTCTGCGGCCTTCATTATCCAAATAGCCATTCCTGACCCCTCACCCACCAAAGTAATGTCACCGGGGGATACAAGAGCTACCTGACATCTACAATGAAGATAGCAGAGCATATACGGTCCCATATATGGTAATACTACATATAATATAACCACGTGTATAACAATAACATACCTAACATATGCCCATACCTGTGTTGGGATGGCTGGGTCTGTGTGTGTGTGTGTGTGTGTGTGTGTGTGTGTGTGTGTGTGTGTGTGTGTGTGTGTGTGTTGTGTGGTAGTGTGTCCAGTAATCCTTACAGGCACTACTACAGGGCTGAAGAGACACCTGTGGCTCCAGTTCCGCAGGTTGCAGACCTCTGGGTTAGGATGATTGACAACTGTATGTGTATTGCACTTATGACACATGGGCTCTGCACAGACTGTGGTAGATGCCATTGTTCTCTGTCCAGTTCTTTCTGATGTTACATGCCAGTCCAGCGGTAACCTTGTGTATCATATGTGGCTGTGGCTGCATTGCCATTGGATGTGGGTATGCATTTATTCACAGGTGTCTGCTATGCTGTCCTGTGACCTGCATGTCGAGCCTGCTATAATCGCAGGTATATGTGTATTCCCCCATACACTATGTATTCCAGAGTTGTGGCAGTTTGCCTGTAGTTTACACAGTGCTTTGTGACATGCCTAGCAGCCAACTGTAAATACCTAGTGTGCTGTTATGTCCAGTTATTTGCAGGGCATATTGCTGCCAGGGCAGCATAACTGTTGTGTATTCCTGACAAAGCTGTGGTATGCTGTACAGATGTATGTCATTCTCTACTGGGTAGTATGTGGCAGCAGCAGGTTGTATGTGTCTGGACAGACTGGCGTGTGTGTGCGCACACACTGTCTGGGCATGTGTACCCCAGTACTGTGATATACCCATGTACATGGCTAGTAACATCCACATTGGGAGGCATGGTCCACATGTCTCACATGAAGGGGACATGTGTAAAATTCTGGACTGACCACAGAGTGCCACACTGCCCACATATAATGGTCATATCCCTGCTGTAGTCCACAGCATCATTACTGTGCTAGCAGTGGGTCCATACCATGCTGCCCCTAGGATGTCTGTCCGTAGGCAATGGTGCACATGTCTACAGCAGATGGGACCTCCCACAACCAACATGTTTGTTAAGACACCCCTATGACAGTGGAAACAGTCTACATATATACCCGCAATACATCCGTGATATCCCTTTGCACTTTGTGTTGGGATTATTGGTACTGAGGTAGGACTCTACTCCATGTTCTGGACATATGGTAAACTGAAATGTGTGCACATATATCCACATATCTATGTAAAAATATACACATATACATATATACATACATATATGGCCATATACATATCCGCATACATATATGGGGATATATATGTACATATATACATATAAATAACACACATATACATATACACAGCACTGATTTCAACAAGTGGCTTAGCATCTGATGTCATTCAAATGGGATCTGTTATCTGTCTGCCTGGCGAGACATGATGTACAAACCACAATGCTCTGGCAGAGACAGACTGCACGTGTTGCCCCTGGGATTCAGGTTACTGGCTACAGCTCCTGGCACCCCCATAGTGCCTAATCTAGGCAAGGTTCAAAGGGCAAAATCACCACTGTAACAGATGCACGCATGCAAAACTGCCGGTAATGCGACTCAATGTTAGATGTCTAAACCTAAACAGGCACTCTCCTGAGCCACACATACAAATGAGGAACATAGATATCTGAGCAGTACCTGGGGCCAGGTGCAATGCTCCAGAGAGCACACCTGTAATACCTGCCTTCAATCCTTATCACTCATGTTGGGCAACAAACCAAGACCACAACACTACAGGTGGAGGAGTGTCCGTATTCACCAAGGTCATTCACACCACCAGCCTAGTGTCAAACACAATGCATTCGAGAATCACTAAATGCAACTGACACTATGTAAGACCGCAATCCAAATTGTAGCTGCCTACTGATCCCCCTCCATGGTCCAAGGTTCTCACTGCACTGTTATAAACACACTGGACAATATTAAGATACAATCAAACACCACAATACAGGGTGATTCCAAATACTCTGTCATTAACTGTGAAATCACCTCGTGTACCACCACCCTTTACCAACAGTTCCAGGAACCCATACATTCCAAACCCCTGGATCAGCTAGTCCATTGTCCAACCAGGGTCTCCAGTATCATAGACCTGGTCATTACCAACATGGGTGCCAGATGCCCCACACCAATGGCCACCCCTCATAGCTCAGGTCTGATGATTAGGTAATCACCGTTGATATTCAGATCCCACCCCCACCCGCCAGTAAGGATCCTCCATGAATACCCTCTGCAAAGCCTACACCATGCTACTCAGGTCAGATGTGACAAACCTCATGACACCCATGGAGATGGGAGCTGAACGTGCAACTGGTGATTCCTACACTAAGGCACTGTGTGGGCACATCCACTCGTGCATGCATTGTGCCATCCCACATAAACCTGAAACACTGTCCTCCAAACAAGGAAGCCAGTCTTGTGCTCCACTGCCATGAACAGTCTATATAACAGAAGGAAGACACTGTTGCAGTTAACAGGATAATCCCAAAACAGAAACTGCTCCCTTACAGCCTCATTAGGAAGCTGCTATCCCTCAAAAACTGTCACAGCTTGTTACATAAATATAATTGCCATAGACTACAAGGACAACCACAAGGCATTCTATAGTTATGTCCAGGATCTATACCGCAATGCTCAGAATTGCTTTGTGCTACATGGCATTAAATATACTGATTCAAAGGAGTGTTCCAATATCCGGGCACAGATTTAGTGCCACAATCAGCCTCCCTCACCCCCTAAAGGGCACATCTCAGTAACAAAAGGTTGCCACATTCCAGTAATCATGGCCACACAGGTGGAATCTGCTGACTCCACTGCTAGGAACACAGCAGCCATGGGACCAGATGACATCCTGGGCTGTGTAGTACATGAACTACTACATAACCCTGCATCTCACCTAAATGCCATGTGTAATCATAGCATTACCTCAGGTGTCTATCCCACTGAGTGGTGCACAGTTACAGTTGTCACACTCCACAAGGGGGAATCCACCTTGGATCCAGGAACTACTGTTCCATCAGTCTGATGAGACTTATCTGCAAGGGCATGGAATGCATTATCATGCAACTCATTAACAAAGAAATTGACAACCAGTAAACACTGGCCCCCTCACTGGATGGGCTCGTGAATGGATGATCCTGTCTCCTGACCCTGTTTGGCTACTTTGATTCAGTCCCTGGAGCTGTGAAGGAGGGTAAGGTGGTGCACTTAGCCTATCTGGACTTTGCCAAGGCCTTTGACAACATCGCCCACTCTAGAGACATAGTTAAACATGCAGAGCTGGCCATGAACACCAGTGTCACTCGATGGGTTGCCAACTGACTTACTAATGGAACCCAGGCTTTAAACACAGCCATGTCCAATCCCTGCTCCAGACAATTGACTAATTTGAGTACATCAGGGTCGGTCCTGGCACAGCTCTTGTTTGGCATCTACTTCCCTGAAGTACAGGCCAACACTACGGAACTCTGGCTGACAAAGTTCACAGATGGCTGCAAACTGGGAGCCATTATTGGATCCCCAAATGATGTGGATATTCTACAACAAGCCTTTACAGACACAGATGCTTGGTGCTAGAGCCATGGGCTCAACCTTAATGGCAAGTAATGTACAGTTATCCCCTTTGGACATACCATGTACCCATGAAGTACCACATAGGTGTCAGTACACTAAACACCAACAGTGTGCTGACAGACATAGGGACACAGGTGGACAGTGTGGTCTCACCTTCATTAACCACATAGCCATGACAGTAAGGAAATCCTCCTTAGTGGTACACCTCATTACTGAGGGCTTTACATCAAGAGAAAAGGGGGTAATTGTCCCACTGTATTACACCCTGTATAGAGTATAACACCCCATTTGGTATGTACCTTGCAAGACAGCTGCAACAGCTGGAAAGGCAGTGGAAATACCTCACTATAAGACTCACAGACATCAAACAGATGGCCTATGCTGACCATCTAGACATCCTCCAGCTTTACTCTGTGGCATACTGTCTACACAGAGGCTATGTCAAACCCTGGGAAATGACATCTGTAATATGTGTATGTACTGCCATGTACAGTACATGTGTCTATGTATTCTCAGTACTGTAGCAAAGGGTATTGAGTGTCATGTCTGGGACACACAAGTATATGAGACCTGCACAGCACTGTTATCCATGTGAATGTGTGACATGCAGGGGTAGCAAACCACGGTATGTGCTGTCACACAGGCATGCAGTGTAACATGGCATTACTACTGTTGACAGTGCTGTCCTAGGGAAGGGTGCAGTGCTAACATTACTACTGACAACAAGCACACCTGCGGGCATAGCTGCACTCTGAGGGCTCACTGTCGTGTACCTGGTGTGTGGGCTGTGTCACCATATATATGCCCTTCTGGATGATACTCAGACATGTGGAATGTAACTGTGGAGTACTGTCAGTACAGCACATGTTAGTGAGGGCTTACAACATGTAGTAATGGCATACTCATTGTTGTCAAACATCCATCTGTTGACACATTCATCCTACTGCATAGCTACTCACCAAACTAGTGTCTGTCAGTCCCTCTATAGATGTGCAGATGGCAGGTCTCCAGCTGGAATACATACAGACAACCTATGCTTAATTGACACAGACATGTGTGGCCAGCTGTGTACTACCTGTCACATATAGGAGACATCACCCTGTATGGGCCACATGCCACCGGTACCCACACTATACTACCACAGTCTACTGAACATGCTTGCATACAGGTCTCCATCACAGACACTAACCACGTGTTGTACGACATGTTGCATACATGTCGAATGGATCACCTTGGTGGCCATTTGTAGAAGGCACCCAGAGGATTGGATGATGCATGTCACTCTCACCCAGCCAGTCACTAATGTGGTGTCTGTCAATAGATTGCCTGCTGGCACATGGCAAGTGGAATGATACCAATGTACACATACCCCCTACACATCCAGTCCCTCCATGTACAACAGCCAGGTACACAGCTATGACCACCTGCAGCAATGCACCACAGTATTGACATCTGTACGTGTGCATTACTGAGGATAGCATTGTTTGTGTGTTAGTACACCTGTAGTTGGAAAGTCCATGACTGCCTTCACAACCACCACCACTCCCATTGCCATAGTCAGATGTGGCCGCTGCTGTATTGGACATGGCATGTAGTCTGTTACACTCCTCTCCCTAACAGCTACATGTGCCTTGCAGTACCAGCACACCAGTGTTTTACAAATGGGTCAGTAGGCATAGGAATCCCATTGAGGTCTGCCATGTTTGTGTATGTGTGCATGTCTGCATATCTGTAGGGTACACTACTCCGAGGCCACATACTCCTATTACAATACACATTGCTATACAGTAGTACAGATATTGTTGTCACCCATAGGTGTGGCATCACAATGCAACACCCTACTATGCCTGTGGCATGTGCATTACATGCATATCCCTGTGGTACCACTGTTGTGATATGCATATGGGTTGTTTTGGCATCATGGGCAATGTGTGATAGTGGGTATGTCAGAGTATCAAGATGGGTTCCAGTGTGTAAAATATCCAGTGGGGGATGTGGGTGCTGTGTACACTGTCATTACACCATGGCACACCGGGTATATGGCCCACATACCACTCTCTGGTGGCCACTGTCACCATTACCCATACAGGTAACCAATAACAGGATACAGCCCAGTTACACATGTGCTGTGTGCAGCTTACCTGTAACACATTGGACACATGGACTAGTTAGTTAGCAACAATACACCCAGGTCTCTAAGATGTGTGTCTGCCTGTTATGTGTCAGTCAATGTGTATATGATGCTATGACACACTATGTATTCTCCATATATAAACATTAAATCCCCCATTACCATATAGTACATGTCTGTGGATGTTCTGCATATAACATGTGACCTGGTACACACCTCATCCTACAGATGGTGTCATGTGTGCAATGACAGCCACACAGTTCAGTAGCACTACATACCTGGGTAGGGGGTCTAGACTCAGTGTCGCCAAGTAAGGATGTGTGTGTGTATGTGGATGGGTTGCAATAAGGGTGCAGATAATACATGTACCAGCAGGCCACCAGGCAATATTGAATGGGCAATAACTGTTATACATACCTGTGACATGTGTGCAACTGTACACCAGATATGTCACGGCCATGGTGTCACCACAGTGACATGCCCTTGTGGTATATGACTGCAGACCATCCTCCTGCTGATACATGTACACCTACAACACAAATGGATAACAGTATGGAGATAAAAATCAGTGTTACCAACAGTTGAGATTCATCATAGCTGCATGGCTACACTACCTGACATGTATGCATTACACATTACCCCTGACAACATCTTACACTGCAGTACATTGCAGCACTCTATTACAGTCACTGTGTGCATCAGAATCATATTAGCCTGTCCCAGCATCAATGTTATGGATGACAGGGATGTGGCACAGGTATCATTGTATGCACAGGGTGTGAAATGCATCATAGCTGCATGGCTACAATACCTGACATGTATGCATTACACATTACCCCTGACAACATCTTACAATTTAATACATTGCAGCACTCTATTACAGTCACCGTGTGCATCAAAGCCATATTAGCCTGTCCCTGCATCGATGTTATAGATGACAGGGATGTGGCACAGGTACCATAATATGCACAGGGTGTGTTGCTGGTGTGCCAGAGGCTGAGGGTGGTCCAAACATGTGTCACCATGTGTGTGGGTGAGGGGTATGGTTCTTTGATTGGGGTGTGGTGATGTGGTGTGTGTCAGTATGGGGTCACCCTAGGTGTGGTTGCATAGTGTGTGGGTATGCATGCACACAGCTTTGCCATGTGGCTGCCCTATATGGGTGTTGTTGGACAGCTGCAGATCATACCTGACAGGGTGTGCAGTTCACTGCCTCAGGCCACGGACACACTGTGCCTGCCAAGGGTTCCATGGGCACATGCAGGTACAGACCTTGAGGTGTTACACTCCCCTGATAATGACAGATGTCCACTGGAACCATGTACTGCCTGGGACCAGCCAGGGCCATGTGCATGAGGCCTGCTGTGGTGTGGTGTGGACATCACCCCCAGTGGCGTGCTGGGGATGGTACTGCCACTACGGGAGTGGCTGGGAGTCCTGACACATCCACATTGATCACCAGCTGCTGGTGTTTCTGGCCTAAGTCCACGCAGCTTCATACCACTCCCACCACACATTCAAGCACACACATACCACAATCGAGGAGGCCCACCATCTCACCCCACCGTCTATTCATAACCTTGGTCTATTTACGGCGGGCGACAGTGAGTTCATAGAGGTTGCCACTTACAGCTGAGAAAGCAGACCTCTGCAGCCTCAGGCCCTGTCTGTTGTGCATTTCCATACATGCCTGTGCCTCCATTACAGCCTGAAACATGCTCCTGGTGGTACTAGTTGTGGCGCCTCTGCCAGGGCCATGATGACCTGCCGCCCTCCCATGAGCACCATGGCACATCTGCTGATGTGGTGGCCTTCCGGACATCTGGTTATGCTGACTGTGACCCAACACACTTGGCATGGACACCACACTTTCCTGGTCACTACCACCAACTGCCAACTGTCCCACTGCTATGGCCACATGTGATGGGGTTTGTAGGGGCACTGTAACTGTGTGTGGGCTTGGGGTGGCTAGGAGGGTGATGACACATGGTGCAGTGTCGGCCTCTGACAACCCCACCTGTGCCTCAACTGTACCATCATCATCATCGGTGTCTGTACTGACACCTACCTCAGTTTGCATGTAGAAGGGACCATGACCCACCTCGCCACTTGTGGGAGAAACAAATACACACTTTTAAGACCTGTACAGCATTGCATAACAGTACACACACACTCACACACACTCACACTGACAGTCCACCTTACTACCTCCCTTTCCCTGGGTTTACAGACAGTCCCACATTCAGTTACATATGTTCCCCATCCTGCATGGCACTTGCTAATATACACTAATTACTACTACCCGTTAACATATCATTCCTCTCCATGCCTACACGTGTGATTACAACACTTGACCTGTTACTCCATCTCCTCTCTGAGTTGGGTGGAATAGGTTGTACATGGCCTCACTGCTGTCATCCCGTATTACCCTGTGTATGTGCAGTCATGGTGTACATGGCCCCTATATGGTTGGGGCTGCTACATTCACTACATATGTCACACACCAGAGACTCATACTACAGTCTTGTTCAGTCCATGCCACATCTGCTGCACAAACGACCCATCATGCGCACAACAGTAATACTTGGATAAACTCACTGATGTACTGTGGTAGTTCCCCATTGAATTTGTAGTGCTGCATATGTGGGTAGCAGGTTATCTGTCTGCTGCTGGCAATATGATATGTATATCTGTTATGTACTTTCCCACCCAATGCATGTTCCATGCTACAGACCTTGTTATGATATCAGCTGTCCTGTGTTCACATATCAGACAGGTTGTCCTGGTGTCCCATGTATCACTCCATGTACATGTACAGCACAATCCCAAGGAGAAGTACTGCCATGTGATCAGTCTCACTATCGCCTGTGCATACATGGACACCCACACACACAGACACACATGTACACACACATCTGACATGCATCGACCACACTCCACTAGATTGCACTTACAGACACAGTCAACACACACACACACACACACACACACACACACACACACACACACACACACACACACACACACACACACACACACACACACACACACACACACACACCACACTCCTACATGTGGGTTTACACAACTTTTGTACACTCAGTCCTCCCATTACCCTTCTGTCAGCATGCATTACATATGGTGCTCAACAGCATGCAGTGCAACTATACTGACTTCATGCTAGCGGCAGTATACATGTGTGTGATGCATGGGCTGTGTTGGTAGGTGATGGCCCTTCCCCTTGTTAACACTGCACCCATGTACAAAGTGTTACTGTGGACCTGTTCTGCACCCTGCCTTGTACTTTGCACCATACCTCACAGGTGTAGAAACCATTGCTGTATGTGTAGTACTGCATCAGTTATGTCAGCTCCAATGCTCACAGCCCATATGTGTTATAGCGACTCATACCGGGAATGATATGTGAACAGATATCATTTGTGAATGCCTTATGTCTGCTTTACAGATCACAACATCAGCAGTGCATGTATGACCAGTACAAGACTATTACACTAACAACCAGTAGACCTTACCATGGCTGTGGGAGGGGGGATCCTACACATGTCCCAGACCTTTGCACGTTTGCAAGGTCTACTCATGTGCACATCCCTTGGAGTGAACACACTGCTGTTATTAGTGCTGTGGGGTCAGGGTTATGTCTGCCACATTTACTTAACCTAATTGTGTGCAGCTACAGCCATGGTGGTGTTGATTCACACATGTCCCTACTGTAGGCTGTGTGTCCTGCCACTTCACATCCCGGTGGACACATTGCCAGGATGTTAGTTATCTTGCATGTGTTTGTTGTACCCCTCTGATATCCCAGCATGGTCTCTACTGTGATGCAGTGCATTTCACAGCAACAAAACGTGAACGTGTACAGCATGCAGTATGGGTAGGTGTGTTAGATGTGTGCATGGAATATCCCATAGCTATTACATGCCCAGTGTATTATCATGCTTGAACACGAACCATAATCACCGGCTATGGACTTCTGCCATGGTGGTATCCTGGAGGGACCAACATAGGAGTGTGAGAAAGCTGATGTCAGTGGCCACAGCTGTGGCATTCATAAAGGGTGAGTGCACCATTACATTACATCAACAGTAGAAATCCACAATAATACAGCTTATGCACAACTGTTTATTACTACTACACAGCAACAGACTATGTATATGACATCGCAGATTTGCATGATGTACCTGTACAGATGCAGATGCATATACAAGAGTGGTGTACCAATGTACCCTGGGGCCTTACCTACACTCTCCTCAGCTGGTGTGTCGGTGGCACCCACCTCCACAATGTGCCCTGCCAGGTGTTGTTGCTGCAGGCAGGCAGGTGCCACACGACTGCTGAGAAGGTCCTCCACACGGGTGAGGGGTAGATGGGCAGGTTGTCCCCCTGTTATGAGGTGTTCCCCCAGTACGGCAGCTGCACGCCAACATAAATGGTGAAGCAGGTCAGTGCAATGATGCCGGACCTGCTCACAGCTGCAGTTTTGTAGTCTGACATTATTGACCCTATGGACTAGCTCATTCCACAGGGTGGTCTTCTCCTGCTGATCATGGGCTGACCGGTCAAACAGCTGTTCATAGTGCTGTACCAGATAGTCTATAATCACCTTAGTTTTGACAGAGTTGTATGATGGCAGACGTGTGTGCGTCATTTTCCCTGGAAGATATAAAGATGGAAACAGGTCTGAGCCACTCATACAGCAGGATTACCATAGTTCTTAATACACATATTTGTCTCCCCCCCACCACATCAGCTACAACAAACCGTTCACAGAATGCAATTGGTATGTCGGCTGCTTACCTACCATTGGGACATATGTTGTATTGTACCAAGCTTTGTGCTATGTGTTTGTAGCCATGCTCCCTGTGGGGACACTATCTTTGCTGGCCTGTTACAGACTATTTCACCTGCATGCCATTGTCAGTGCCACTATACATATATATATATATATATATATATATATATATATATATATATATATGTATATGTATATATATATATATATATATATATATATATATATATATATATATATATGTGTGTGTGTGTGTATATGTACATATAAGTGTAGATATATCTTGTAAGTTGTTGATATAGCTATATCTATATGAGTGTCTGTGTATCTGTAGACATACATGTCTCATTCTGTATCACACAGATATTTATCTATATGTGGGGTGCATACAGACATCTGGTCCGCATTCTGTAACTGTCTTTCATTCACAGCTGCACTGTTCTGCCTTGTTGCAACACAGACAGGTGTCACATGTGAACACAGACTAACATTAGGGTGGTATATATGGTGTGAGATTGCTGGTAAGCCTATTATACACCTATGGCATTTGTACATGCTACATTACACATTAACATGACTGTCCTGCAAGTGATGTGCTCTGATACCCATGTGTCTTTCATGATGGCAGTACTTCCACCACCAGCTATTGCCCACACTAACATAACACACACAGATATTATGGCTGACATCTTTGTCATTCATTGCTGATCTGCACAGTTGGCGGGTATGTCCCACTGCCTACAGGGACAGGCAGCATTGTCCAGAGCAGTTGTTCAGCAGAACATTATTACAGGGACAACTACAGATGGCACATATCAAACATTCAACATAATATATCCTATTAATCTGTACCACATACTACATTAAATTACATACATTTATGTTTTGCATACCTTTTTTTTATGAAGGGTGTGACACCTTTCTGGTTTTGGCTTTTATAATTTTTTTTTCAGTGTGTGTCTGTGTGTGTGTGTGTGTGTGTGTGTGTGTGTGTGTGTGTGTGTGTGTGTGTGTGTGTGTGTGTGTGTGTGTGTGTGTGTGTGTGTGTGTGTGTCTCTCTCTCTCTCTCTCTCTCTCTCTCCACTAGAGTGATTGAGCTGGTTTGAATGGATTGCAGCGTAGCTTTTGTAGGTGATGCACATGATCAGGTGATGGGCTCTGCACTAATCAGTGTGCAACAGTTGCTAACTGCATGCAGCCTGCTTGTAGTGATTCAGATATTCAGATAACCACTGTCATGGCAACCCAGTACTATAAATTGCTGACTCATGTGGGCGTTTTCCCTTAACCTTTCCAATATGGAGGACATCCTACCTGTATGTGGGCAGCAGTGTTACAGATGGTAAGTTGCAGTACCTCTTAAAGCAGGACTTGCAGACAAAGGCCAACTACACATTTGTAAGAGGTTCCAGACCTACAGACAGAGTGAGTAGTGTTGTTATGTGCTTTGTATATTGCTGGTCTTGCAGTGTTTGCATGTACATAGTAGTTTAGGATAGAATGCAGTCTGTCTGCATAGCTCTCAACTGTGGGCCTATCCACATGATGCCCAGTGGATTGACTGTTTGCTTTTGCCTGTGCACCACACGGGTCTTGTCCTAGATATATCCCCGGCAATCTGTCTGTTACATGCTAACAGTACATGGCTGCATCCATTTGTGTTCCTGATGTCTTATTCCTGCATAAAGGTATGTTGCAACAAAACCTGTAACACCAGCAATTTCCAGGGTGTGTAACAGCAATATTGCGAGTATGGCCCTGTGTTCCTGCCTCTGTCCTCCACATATATAGCAGACTTTGTCCTGCTGTGATACTGTTAGGGGTTGTTAGGTAATGGCCTATCATTATTTACTGCTAGCATTCCTGCTATCATCCCAGTCATATCGTGGATTCCCACAACATTTGTTGGTCATGGTCCATACGTGTGACAGATACATTGACATTACCACAAGTAATACATTTCCCCCTAGGGCTTGAATACAGGGTGTAATTGGAGGCTGCTAAACTACATCTGTTATTGTTGATTGTTACTTGTCTTGAAGGCAAATCTTTTGTCTACTGTTGTACGAATTGAAGGGCTTGGCCTGGACAGCATAGTATGATATATGCATCTACTGTTTGTGTGGGCATCACTTATTAAGTGATTCAAATTCTATGTGCTGTAAGTAATGGCATACATTATTGTATAGTACACAAATAAAGGTTGTCTATGTATAGATACCTGTGTGTCGTGTCATGTCCTTTGAAATGTGAGTGGGTGTATGTGTAATGCAAGTATTCCCTTTGTGGGAATGGTTGCCACACTACACATGTCACAGGTACCACTTACAGGGCTTGTGGCTGAGGGATATACTTTGCACCCAGTACATCCACACTTCATCTATATATGTATGACTATTAATACCTTTTGTCTGTGTATATGTGTATGTACCTATATATCTCATATATATATATGGGTCTATATTAGAACATCAAAGTTTCCCAACTTCGAATGTTCTAATATCGACTATTCAGAACACTGAAAATAGCGAAGCTGCAGAGCACTGAATTTCTTCCTAGGGAAGGAATTTGGTTGGCCGTTCCTGTGGCTTCGCTATGTTCAGCACTGTGGTGGAAAGTTACGGGTCGGGATCAGGTAAGTGTGTGATTGTGTGGACATGAGGGTTAGGATGTGGGGTAGGTGAGTTAGGGTTAGGGTGCGGGTGAGGTGAGTGTGTGATAGTGACGGACCTTAGGGTTAGGGTTTGGGTTAAGGTAAGTCGATAGCTAGTGGTGTGTGTACAGTTTAGTGTAGGGTTAGATGTAGGATTTTAGGTGTATGTGTGTGGATTGCTGTATGTTTGGTGTGTTTGTGTTGTGTGTATGTGATTTGGAACAGCAAATTATTTCCCTGGGAAAAAAATCACTGTTCTGCATGTTCAATGTTGTCAGCGTTCGCTCAATGGGGTTCAATATTAGAACATTCGACGTTTTAAAAAGTCGATGTTCTAATATAGACCCTCTATATATATGTATATATATATATATATATATATATATATATATATATATATATATATAAATATATATATATATATATATATATATATATATATATAGATATACCTGAACATAATTGTCAGTGTATAGATGTGTGTGCATATCTGTATCGTTGTAATGTGTACCCCTTCCACATTGTACATACCCTACGGTAGAATTACTTTTCTGCATGATATGTTACAGATATTGCCCTGACATGCACAGGTGACTTGGATTACTGTTGCAGCATTGTAGCTGTGTTGTGGAGGGTCCTGAAGTCAAGTACTGCATGTGCTGGATATCGGATTGCACAGCATATCCATTAGGGCTGGGCGGGTTACATAGTAGTAATTACCAGGTGTCCCTCATTTGAACCCCACCCCCATTAACTGTGCTTATGGTCTGTTATGTTGTACTGAGTGGTTCAGGATTTTTTTCCCATGTGGAAATGCTATACACATGTCTATCTGTAAATATCTCTCCCTCTCTCTCTCTATACATATATATATATATATATATATATATATATATATATATATATATATATATATATATGTATATCTGCATAATTATATATGTGAAACCCCCATATATAGAGAGATAGATATAGACATTGATATAGATCTAGATATGTATATGTACACATATATATATATATATATATATATATATGTGTGTGTGTGTGTGTATATATATATATATATATATATATATATATATATATATATATATATATACACTGTCTGCATCTACTGTTTGTGTGGGCATCACTTATTAAATGATTCAAATTCTATGTGCTGTAAGTAATGGCATACATTATTGTATAGTACACAAATAAAGGTTGTATATGTATAGATACCTGTGTGTCGTGTCATGTCCTTTGAAATGTGAGTGGGTGTATGTGTAATGTAAGTATTCCCTTTGTGGGAATGGTTGCCACACTACACATGTCACAGGTACCACTTACAGGGCTTGTGGCTGAGGGATATACTTTGCACCCAGTACATCCACACTTCATCTATATATGTATGACTATTAATACCTTTTGTCTGTGTATATGTGTATGTACCTATATATCTCATATATATATATATATATATATGGGTCTATATTAGAACATCAAAGTTTCCCAACTTCGAATGTTCTAATATCGACCCCTATTCAGCGAACACTGAAAATAGCGAAGCTGCAGAGCACTGAATTTCTTCCTAGGGAAGGAATTTGGTTGGCCGTTCCTGTGGCTTCACTATGTTCAGCACTGTGGTGGAAAGTTACGGGTCGGGATCAGGTAAGTGTGTGATTGTGTGGACATGAGGGTTAGGATGTGGGGTAGGTGAGTTAGGGTTAGGGTGCGGGTGAGGTGAGTGTGCGATAGTGACGGACCTTAGGGTTAGGGTTTGGGTTAAGGTAAGTCGATAGCTAGTGGTGTGTGTACAGTTTAGTGTAGGGTTAGATGTAGGATTTTAGGTGTATGTGTGTGGATTGCTGTTTGTTTGGTGTGTTTGTGTTGTGTGTATGTGATTTGGAACATCAAATTTTTTCCCTGGGAAAAAATTCACTGTTCTGCATGTTCAATGTTGTCAGCGTTCACTCAATGGGGTTCAATATTAGAACATTCGACGTTTTAAAAATTCTAATATAGACCCTATATATATATAGATATATATATATATATCTATCTATATAAATATATATATATATATATATATATATATATATATATATATATATATATATATATATATATATAGATATACCTGAACATAATTGTCAGTGTATAGATGTGTGTGCATATCTGTATCGTTGTAATGTGTACCCCTTCCACATTGTACATACCCTACGGTAGAATGACTTTTCTGCATGCTATGTTACAGATATTGTCCTGACATGTACAGGTGACTTGGATTACTGTTGCAGCATTGTAGCTGTGCTGTGGAGGGCCCTGAAGTCAAGTACTGCATGTGCTGGATATCAGATTGCACAGCATATCCATTAGGGCTGGGCGGGTTACATAGTAGTAATTACCAGGTGTCCCTCATTTGAACCCCCACCCCCATTAACTGTGCTTATGGTCTGTTATGTTGTACTGAGTGGTTCAGGATTTTTTTCCCATGTGGAAATGCTATACACATGTCTATCTGTAAATATCTCTCCCTCTCTCTCTCTCTATATATATATATATATATATATATATATGTATATCTACATAATTATATATGTGAAACCCCCATATATAGAGAGATAGATATAGACATTGATATAGATCTAGATATGTATATGTACACACATATATATATATATATATGTGTGTGTGTGTGTGTGTGTGTGTGTGTGTATATATATATATATATATATATATATATATATATATATATACATATACATATATAAATATGGATATATACACTGAACATATTTATCTATGTACAATTGCTGTTATATGATTATTTGTGAGTCATACATACACATATATATATATATATATATATATATATATATATATATATATATATATATATATATATATATATATATACCTATAGCTGTCTATCTGTCTACATTTACAGATATATATCTGTCCATATGTCCATGCATGTTCGGCTTATATGTTTGGCCTGTACCTCATTCTCTTGGCAATTGATATGGATGATCTTAGGATTGAAGTCAGTCACTCGTACCGACACGTTCATGTTTCAGACTTTTCATCTCCTTCAAAATATGTGTTCTAGTACATATAACTGTGTAACTTGCAATGTTTTAAGTGTATTAGAGCAGTATTTGACAGATATCCCGATTTGTACCGACATTTTGGCATACTTTGTCCAGAATTCTTGCATTAAGAGGTTGTGTGGTATGATATTACTACATTTCCTGTGCTGTTGACTGATTGTGCTGGATGATATGTTTGTGAAAATAAGAGGGTTGTGTACATCTGCCATGGCTTACTGGTAAATCACTTTGTGTATGATGTTCAAGGTCCTGGGTTCAGGCCTTGCAGAGGCTGTATATTTTGTTGCTGGCAGAACACCGGCCATTGGATACAGAGTGATTAAGGGACATTTGAGCAGTTGTATACGGGTGTGCGCAGGTTTGCACGGAGCTAAGCAATACTAACCTCTGGATGCTTTTTCTTACACTCAGTTAGCTTCTACT
This sequence comes from Protopterus annectens, assembly GCF_019279795.1. Classification (NCBI taxonomy): domain Eukaryota; kingdom Metazoa; phylum Chordata; order Ceratodontiformes; family Protopteridae; genus Protopterus; species Protopterus annectens. The sequence goes on along the minus strand of NC_056726.1, from coordinate 1,628,008,835 downwards.
TTGCTTAATCTGTGTAGGCAATGCTTACCCCTGCACAAACACTCTTACACATGCTTACTACTGCTTATCTATGCTTGCTACTGCTTATTTGTGCTTACACCTGCTTACTAGTGCCCTATTCATTATGACACTGACACTTCACATGTGCATTTAATGCAGTACGCTTGTTCAAATATAAATGTGATTTTGTAGGTTTATACAGCAATACGATGTTGATATAAAGATTTTTACATGGAAACTAGAATGTGCTGCAGTGGGACTCAAACCAGGAATGCGTGCACATTAGGCAGATGCTCTGCCTACTACACTATTGCTGTTCTGCTTCATTTGCATATTTCTACCATAATGTCATACCCATGTTCCCTTTCTCCAGCCCCCGAGCTCCACATACACAGCATCCATCCATTCTCCAGTTGCTAGCCCTGCCATACCACACCTCCACACATTTCCCTCTCTGCACATCTTGGTACTCCTCCAGTATACTGTCTCGACCCAAGCGTCTGCAGGCTCTTCATCTGTTTAGTCCATGTATGTACAAGCCTTCCCTTGATCCTCCTTCGATACTGGTGGAGACATTGATGTGACCCACAACTTTTGGTTCGTCCCACCAGGGACGGACCTGTTGTTGTGTCAAGAGTGGACGTAGGTGGTCTACACTCTTTCTCCCACTGGCTGTATCCTGCCAGGATTTTGAGAAGCAGCAGTTTGCTCACACATCTGGCCAGCGTCATCTCCCGAGTCCGCTGAACCAATGCCCCAGGTGTGACATTCTGTGCATGAAGCACGCCCCCACGGTGTGCACCGTTATTCATTATTCTCTTCAGTATTATGCAAGACTACTGTTATCATAGTATTATTGGATAGGCTCTGTTCTTTGATGCACATCAACTGCTGGTAATACTGTGGTTGAGCAATGTACATATGTTTAACCAAACAAACTAAGTAAAACTAAGTAAAACTTGTAAAATGAAAAGAAAATAACACACCGAGACACTTAATATGGTGCGCGCTTTCGTTTAGTACTTCAGTAAACTTCTTCAGACAATTAATTACAAGTGAAGGTAACATTTATATACAATCAAAACTATGACATCATGGAACAATACAAAAAACCAAGCCCACAAAATAAAAGGGCCAAACTCCCAAATATAAAATGGAAACTTTGAAATATAAAACAAACATTACTAAATGTATTATAAATGTAAATTGCTGAAATATATTCAAAAGACCAAAGTTAAAAAAATATAAATTATCTCATCAGAGCTCTCAATTTTAAGATACTTTTGAATGAAATAGCTTCATTCAAACCAGGCATTGTAGTTGCATTCAATCTTATTTGCCATATTAATTCTTTCTCCTCAAGTTTTAAATCACTTGGACCACCCCTTTCGTTATTTGTGACTTTTTCTGACACCAAAAATTAAATTCATGTAAGGGATTAGAATAAATGTGTCTTGCAAGAGCATTATTCAAGTTTAAACAAATAATAAAGAAAAACACCACTAGCAAGTAAAGGCACCTGCACAGATCAAAGAAAACGAACACTATAAAACGATAAAAATAATATCAGTGCAGAGTCCACCCAGACGGTCATTCGGCCCAAACCGAACAATATCTCTTCAGACCTCTTAGTAAAGCGTAAATAAGCAGTCCAAAACAACACCTCAGTACTTTATAACGTAAATTCTAAAGTCTTTTCAGACCCACAAACACTTTCCAATGAGTTCGTCAAATAATCCAAGTTCAAATCCAGAATAGAATATCAAAAACTTTTATTAACTTGAATAAAACATGGTGGTAAGCGCTTTCGCTATACAGCTTTATCAAACCTTAATAGAACCACTCTCAAAATTGATGAATATATACAGATATTCCCTATTACCATCAATTAAGCAATAAGGCAATAAATTAATCAACCTAACCTCCACTTTTTAAAAAAGTACTAAAACTCCAAAAAACATGCTGACTCAATAAATAGTTTAAATAAAAAGTTAAAAACTATACATGTATTCATAAATGATCATTAAACAGAATATATAAAAAATAATATGTAAAAATCGTTAAATTTAAAAAAAATTGGGCAAAAATCAGATAAAAAAACACACTAATTAATCATGTAAATACTCTAATGTAAATAACAAGCTTATTAGAAAAAAACAACACCATGTATTAAAACCTGTATTTAATATTTCTCCCTTTCAGTGTAGGTTTTAAAGGAATTTTTTCATTAAGTCCAGGGGGATTATGTGCCTGTAACCTAATTATCCAACCTGCGTCTAATTGTTCAATGTGATTTCTTACATCTCCCCGTCTTTGATTAGGTATATTGATTTGCATAGCCATAAACTTAAAGGAATGTGTAGAACCTTTCTGTAATACATGTTTTGAAAGTGCATTAACCTCAGATTTCATTCTAATCTGATAAATGTTCTCCCTTATTCTGTTCTTCAACTTCCTGTCCATTTTACCTACATAAAACGCATTGCATTCCAGACAGGTGACCAAATACACTAGATGTTCTGTATTACATGATGCATTAACATTGAAAGTATAAATCTTGGAGGTAAGAGGGTGCACAAACAAATTACTATTATTAATATATGTGCAAAAATTGCATCTACTACAAGGTTCAGTTCCATGATATTCTATTAAATTAGTTCTTGAACTATCTGGAAAGCATAATAGTCTATGGAGATTCTTTTTATTTTTATATATAAACTGAGGTTGTTCACCCACTAACTCCTTAATTTCAGGGTCAGTTGTCAAGATATCCCAGTGTCTGCAAAACACATCCTTAATTGATTTTATGTCCTGGGTATAGAATAGAGTTACTTTCTGCTGCTTCCTATTACTTTCACTCTCCTCTATAAATGCCTCTGTATAATAACTTCTACCTCTATCAGAAAAATAAGGACACGCTTTATTTTCCCTTTCTTTGCACACATTCAAGAAACCTTCCTCAACTTCTGTGTGTTTATATTTACGTACTAACAATCTCTTGTTCAAATCTTTTAGCTCAGCCTCATAACTATTCTGCAAAGGGTTCAGCCTAGAAGCTCTAATAGCCTGCCCTTTAATGATGTTGGTAAAAATATGCTGGGGATGCATGCTGTTTCTATGTAGCAGTGTGTTCTTATAACAAATTTTCCTGTGCACCCCTGTGTTAAAACCCCCATTCTCTAAATGCTGTACAGATACATCCAAAAAGGCTATATTATCCTTAGAACTAGTCATAGTAAATTTCAGAAAAGAAGTTGATGAATTCATCTCTCTAAAAAATCTATTCAAATCATCAATTGTACTGGCCCAGAGAAAGAACAAATCATCTACAAATCATCTGTAAAAACAGACGAATCTTTGAAACATTTCAAGGTGAAAAAGTTTCTCTTCTTCCCATAATGCCATTACTAGGTTGGCGTAGCTATTAGCACACGAAGTGCCCATAGCCATGCCATCCTTTTGTAGGTATAAACACTGTTCAAACAAAAAAACATTGTTTTCCAGTACAAGTTTAAGAAATAGACAGATAAGATCTATACGATGCTCTGACATATTAGAATGTTTGATAAGGTACAATCTGATGCTCTCAATCCCTATTTCATTAGGTATATTTGTAAACAATGAATTGACATCCATGGTCACCATAGTAACTGAATCAATGTCCTGAAGAATTCTAGTCTCACCATATAAGAATAAAAGGAACTGTTCAGAGTCTCTCAAAATGAATGTGTTTAAATTAACTATAGGTCTCAACATCTTCTCAACAAACACTGATAACGGTTCTGTGACCCACACTCGACCAGAGACAACTGGTCTCATGGGAGGGGCAACTGGATCTTTATGTACCTTGGGTAACCCCTGGATCACCGGTATAGTTGGAGTGTCAGTGAACAAAAAATTATACATATCTAAGTCAATGGTATCTGTCTTATACAACTCATCCAAAACATTGTATACTTTAATAACATGCACTTGAGCTTTAGTAGTAGGCAAGGATTTATAATAATTGGTGTCATTCAGCATATCAAACATACTTTTAGCATATAACACCTTATCCATTATTACTATGGGACCACCTTTGTCTGCCGGTCTAATTGATATGTTTCTACCACTCCTCAAATTCTGTAATGCTTTAAGCTGTCTTGGTGTTAAGTTATGTCTCCTATGACTTACTTGAGTATCATTCTTCATTTTAAATAAATCCTTCTCTACAATTTTACTGAAAGCATCCAATAGGGGATGTAGAATGGGCACAAAAGTACTAGGTCTCTTAAAGTATTTCTCCGTTATCGTTAATTCATTATCAGCATACAGCATTTTCAGTTGTAAATTTCTAACAAATAATTTAACATCCAGAACTGTGTCAGTAACATTGCTAAATTTGGATGGAATAAATGAAAGACACTTGTTCAGAACTTCCATTTCATATTTATTTAGGGGCCTGTGGGAGAGATTCCAAACTAGGTAATCCTCTTCCACATTTTCTTTATAGTTGGTTCTTTCATTTCCGTCCCTGAAGCCTTTCTCTTCTGTCTCCCTCTGCTCATTGAGCGATTCCTCCCCCTGACAGATGTTTCGGCTATTGGGAAAGGGTTATGAGTTTCCAAAATAACACTACTAGAATGTAAAAACGTTTTATTACGAACCACTAAATCATTAGAATTACTTCTTATCTTATCCTTATTATTTGCATTAACTTGAACATCAGTTGATATCAAATCTGTTTCACATGACGCACTGCCTGTAATAGAACCAGCTGAAACAAGAACACCAGCAGACGATGATATATTATTATCAGCCTCTGTAGAAGGCATAGACACACTCTCTCTAGTAACAACACTAGTTAACCCATCTGGGTTTACACTACTGACATTTAAAACAGGTCCTGTTTGGCAGTTAATTTCTACTGTATTATTTCTGTTATTATTATCAATATTGTTAGATACATTTCCATTGGTGTTGCTACTACGAGAATTATAAAATCTTTCATGTCCATTTCTAATTTTTCTAGGCCAAGTAAAGACTTGGCCATTCCCAAAATCATATAAGTCTCTCTACAGTTTATGTTTTTTCTGTTCTAGGAGCCTTTTTCATATAAACACACCGAGTCTAACAAACGGTCTAACAACGGTTCAATTATACTGAATTGAAAATGGCTATAAAAGTCATGTTGTCTTTTCTCTATTGCTTTTTGTAATTTACTTTCTTCCAGTAGAAAAAACTCGTTTAATAATTTAATGTAGCTAATACTTAACTCTATGTTCAATTGTTGCCACCAAAATAAAAGTTCCGGATAAGCGTTACCTATGGTTGGCATCTTAAGGATCCTAAGACCCCTGGGTATCACTTTCCTTTGGACACAGACCTCAAAATGAAAACGCTGCATCTGAAGTCGTTTGAGTTTCAACAATTCTGACTCCATTAGAGACAACGTAGAGTTAATATCCTCAAAAATCCGTACTGTTCAATGTCATGCCATTACTGGCCATTACCAGCTCGAGTTGAAGAAGCGGATTGATGTCAGCAGTTACACAGCTTTGCAGTTTGAGATATACCATTCTCGCGGGTTGAATATTGATAGGGTTATAGTGTAATTCAACATTATTCTCCAAAGAATCCACCATGGTCAGCTCGTGGTGTTGTGAAGAATGGAAATCCAAACAAATAATAAAGAAAACACCACTAGCAAGTAAAGGCACCAGAACAGATCAAAGAAAACGAACACCAGAAAACGATAAAAATAATATCAGTGCAGAGTCCACCCAGACGGTTGTTCGGCCCAAACAGAGCAATATCTCTTCAGACCTCTTGGTAAAGCGTAAATAAGCAGTCCAAAACAACACCTCAATACTTTATAATGTAAATTCTAAAGTCTTTTCAGACCCACAAACACTTTCCAATGAGTTCGTCAAATAATCCAAGTTCAAATCCAGAATAGAATATCAAAAACTTTTATTAACTTGAATAAAACACGGTGGTAAGCGCTTTCGCTATACAGCTTTATCAAACCTTAATAGAACCACTCTCAAAATTGATGAATATATACAGATATTCCCTATTACCATCAATTAAGCAATAAGGCAATAAATTAATCAGCCTAACCTCCACTTTTTAAAAAAGTACTAAAACTCCAAAAAAATGCTGACTCAATAAATAGTTTAAATAAAAAATTAAAAACTATACATGTATTCATAAATGATCATTAAACAGAATATATAAAAAATAATATGTAAAAATCATTAAATTTAAAAAAAAATGGGCAAAAATCAGATACAAAAACACACAAATTAATCATGTAAATACTCTAATGTAAATAACAAGCTTATTAGAAAAAAACAACACCATGTATTAAAACCTGTATTTAATATTTCTCCCTTTCAGTGTAGGTTTTAAATGAATTTTTTCATTAAGTCCAGGGGGATTGTGTGCCTGTAACCTAATTATCCAACCTGCTTCTAATTGTTCAGTGCGATTTCTTACATCTCCCCCTCTTTGATTAGGTATATTGATTTGTATAGCCATAAACTTAAAGGAATGTGTAGAACCTTTCTGTAATACATGTTTTGAAAGTGCATTAACCTCAGATTTCATTCTAATCTGATAAATGTGCTCCCTTATTCTGTTCTTCAACTTCCTGTCCGTTTTACCTACATAAAACGCACTGCATTCCAGACAGGTGGCCAAATACACTAGATGTTCTGTATTACATGATGCACTAACATTGAAAGTATAAATCTTGGAGGTAAGACTTATGCTTTCCAGATAGTTCAAGAACTAATTTAATAGAATATCATGGAACTGAACCTTGTAGTAGATGCAATTTTTGCACATATATTAATAATAGTAATTTGTTTGTGCACCCTCTTACCTCCAAGATTTATTGCCTTATTTATTATGATGCTGACTCTTCACATGTGCATTTCCTGCAGTACTCCTCTTCATAAAACTGTATGTTATTTAGTGAGTTGTGCATTACAAATATTGTTTATACCATGCTTTGCCATGTAAAACAGGCTGTGTTGCACTGGGACTTGAACTGGGAATGCCTGCATGTTAGGCGAACGATCTGCCCACTACACTATTGCTGACATACTTCATTAGCATATATCGTCCTTGTTATCGTCTTCATCCTTTTAGTCTGCTTTCACCGTGGCTAAGCAATGGCACACTTGCTCACCTACGGTTAGCTGTACTCAGTGCTTTAGACACAGATATGGGGGTTTCTTCTTTTGATTTTTATGTCCTGTTGCTGTTGTACACATGGGGGACTGTTGGTGGGGATATGTGGACACCTATGAGGGGTATCGCTCATTTATTTACACTTTATGCTGTTCAACATTGCAGGGGCGTGTTTCTTCTGAGGGCTCTGCTCTCAAACATGTCCCCTGCACTTGTACACGCTCCATGTAGGCCTGAGGGCTTGGGCAGCTCACCTTTATTACTATGCATGGCAGGCTGCCATCCTGCTCTTAAGTGGCTGCTTCTGTGCAGGCCTAGACTAGTCCTGCACGGAAGATTAGTAAATCCGGGGGTTTGTTTTTTAAGTGGTCCATGTATCCCCTAACTCTGTATGTACTAACTATGGGGCAATACACTTTTAGGTACGGCAGAAAAACTTACTGTGAAGTCTCAAAATTCTCATTTATGTTTTTTTTAACTGTGATCTGACCAGATGCTTTACATCTTCCAGATAACAATAGGGTAGAATAGTTTCAGGGAAATGGCCTCTGATGCATACTACTATTATGAGGAATTGTCTACAAGAAGGCTTGTAAAAAGTAAAGATGTGCTCAAGAAACTGATAGTCGAGATCAATTTCCAAGGAAGCTGAGTTTTGAAAAATCAGGTGATGAGTATGATAGTAGTGGTGACTGCCTCCATCCCACCCTTGGTGGTAAACATTTTAAGATCTTGATATCCTCCATACCTCTAACCAAAAAAGATGGATGGCAATGAGAGTTTCCAGAGGGAAATGACATATTAGTTCCTGATTCACAGAGAGATGGCAATCAAGACCTGTGATTAAGCAGACAATGAGGAATGAGCTGAAGCATTTCTCAAGTGACCAGGATATTGGTGATGTGGGATTCATCTAGATGATATGCCCTAGGGGCCTGTTGAGGGTACTATGGAACAAGGGATATTTTCTTGAACTAATATAATGAAGGTAGATTACTAACTTGGGAAGAAAAAATGCTGGTGAAATGAGTATCAAAAAAGTACTGAATATTGTACAGGAAATAAAAAAACTGGACATGGGATCTTTAGAAAAAGGAAGGAGCAAATTGCATGGAAATAAATGGAATGTGTGGTAACAATACATGCAGGATACTGTTCAGGAGGAGGAAGAGTAAAATTTAAGAATGCAAAAATTGAGAAATTTATGTAATGTTGGAGTTAATGAAAATTGTTAAAACGTATACTACATGAAATTAAAAGTAAATAGCAGCATAGTTTGTTTTATTTTCTATTACTGTATATGCACCTATGCCACTTCCTAAAAATGTAATGTTTAATAAAGATATTTAAAAATATTATTGATAGCTCACTCCATGGCAGAGCAGGGTACTGTCCTAAAGGCAATTCAGATGACCTAGGATTGATTAGTGTCCTTAGTATTGTAAAGGGTAGGAATGGATGGATAAAACCAGCTCATTCATCCTGGGAAGAGGATGTCATTGTGGTCTGTAGCACTACTGACAGCAGATCAAAGTTTGGTATTGTAGCAGTTGTGATGCAAAGGGCCAGTGATGTGGTTACCTGCTAAGCAGGTCAGGGATGCTTCTTAGGAATGGGGTATGCACAGGAGGAGAAATATTCCCTAGGGGGTTTGCCTTACAGGCAGATTACACCGAGCTGCCATGGTCACTCCAGTAGTGTAAAAAAATGCCCTAACTAATATTTGTGATTATCTGGGTTCATAGGTTAGTACTAAGCTAACTGCCCTTGTGAGCCATTTTAAGCCTAGCCAATTATCCCTTGTGAGACTCAAACTTTGTACCTTGTATTTGTAAGGCAAACACCTTAACCATTAGGCCACCCTGCACCTTGTGTTTGTAAGGCAAGCACCTTAACCATTAGGCCACCCTCCCAACGCCTCAGGTGATAGCCTGTTCTCTGCTAGACTATTGCCTCAGACATCAAGTCACATACAGGTATGGGAATCAATAGGCAATTTATGATGCAGTGATCTGGGGTGATGGGGAATGAATATGTTGAGAACAGCTGATGTTCACCAGGTATGTACACTGGATATAAAAAGTGTGCACACCCCTGTTAAAATACCAAGTTTTTGTGATATAAAAAATGAGACCATAATAAATCATTTCAAAACTTTTCCCACCTTTATTGTGACCTATAACCTGTACAATTCAATTGAAAAACAAATCTGTTAGGGGACAAAATATAAAAAATAAAAAAGTACAATAAGCTGGTTACATAAGTGTGCACACCCTTAAACTAATACTTTGTTGAAGCACCTTTTGCTTTAATTACAACATTCAGTCTTCTTGGGTACACACCTGCCATCAAGTAAAGAGACTCTGATTAACTCCAAATAAAGTTCAGCTGTCCTACTAGGATTTTCCTGACATTTACTCAGCTGCCTGCTACAGTAAAAGCCATGGTTCGCAGAGAACTTACAAAGCATCAAAGGGATCTCATTGTTGAAAGGTATAAGTCACGAGAAGGGTACAAAAAAATTCCACAGCATTGGATATACCATGGAGCACAGTGAAGACAGACATTAAAAAGTGGAGAAAATATGGGACAACAGTGACATTGCAAAGAACTGGACGCCCCTCCAAAATTGATGAAAAGAGAAGATGAAAACTGGTCAGAAAGGCTGCCAAGAGACCTACAGCAACACTGAAGGAGCTGCTGGAATTTCAGGTAAGTACTGGTTGTGTACTACATGTGACAACAATCTCCAGACTTGTTTGTTTGTCAATTGAATTGTACAAGCTATAGGTCACATTAAAGGTAGGAAAAGTATTGAAATGATTATTGTGCTCTAATTTTTTATATCATAAAAACCTGGCATTCTAACAGTGGTGTGTCCACTTTTTATATCCACTGTAGTTTAATGTTATTAAAAATATCGACAGTGATATGACATGCTTTGCTGTCTTGTCTGTGCTGCGTATTTCCAGTTTAAGAAACAGAATCAATTTCACAGTTTCCACATTTAATATCTAATTTGTAAGTTAGTGTACAATATTTGGAAGGGCATTATAAAACATGTTCTCTGGGATTCATGAAGCTTGGCGCAAGGCCGGCGTAAGGCTTGTGTGGCATATATATGGAGTAGTCGCACCATATGCATATTAATGTAGGCTCGCAGCCACCACAGCCACGTGCATAGGAAATGTGCGCGAGTGCAAGGGGAGTATCAAAGTTGCGCAGGGAGGCGTGTCAATGTCGGCTGTTGAGGAGCAACCTAAACTGCTGAATATTATATTCCGCCAGCAATAGTAATCATACCTATCAGTGTCCATGGAGATTGAAACATATGCAAAGCAGAGTCCCTGCGAAAAGAAAATGAAGAATCAAACACAAATGCACGGTAGGGAATAACGGGTCCCTACCCATGAACAAATGACATGAAAACCGTGTACCTGTAGTCCAACGTAGTGTTGATAGCTATACCATGTGGAAGTGAAACGTATCATATGTTAGCGTGCCGCCAGTAGGTACGTCCAGTCCAACGGAGAGGGACACCAGCCGACCCATAATGTGAGGGAGGGAACATAGCTGTGCAGATGTGTCCATAACAAAATACATGAGGAGAAATGTAGATATATGTAGTGACCGTATGTCTGAATCATATCCCACAAGCCATGTAATAGTCACATACAAAAGGTATGTCCATATTTCACATACCAAATGTAATAGGGAATAGCATACGCATGTAAACGAAACAGAAGGAGCATATAAACAGCCATAACAATATGGACACATGTAAGCCGAAAGGAACAGTATGATCCGTACTGTTGACCAAGATTACCACCTGTCCCACTTTGTGAGCGACAGTCCCTCTGTGGGCAGATGTGTCCTGACACAAACATGTAAAACTGGCAAATGTCCAGAGAATATAGGACATAATTCTTCCGTAGACATCATGCAATAGTTGCATTAAACATATTTCACTGGACGTATATTACATAAATGTCATAACAAACAGAATAAGATACCAAAATGCTACAAGAATAAGCTTAGATATAGGCAAGAATTCTAAGTTCTATCTGCCGAACTGACCGTGGGTATGTGTTGGCCTGTAAAATATGCTGTGTTCACCGCAAATGTAACAGTAGGGTTGCCACCTTTTCAAATGGCCAAAGTGGGACATGTTTGGTACAGACATTAGATTTTACAGGCCAACACATACCCATGGCCAGTACAAAGGACAGAACGTAACTGTTTTGCCTATAGAAAAGCGTATTCTTGTAGCATTTTAGTTGCTTATTCTGTTTCTCATAACAGTCAGGTATTTCAGATGCAGAATAACTGCTTAATGCAACAATCACATAAAATATAAGAAATAAGTTTGTCCTAAAATCTCAGGACATTTGCCATGTTTACAATTACATGTCAGGACACAACTGCCCAAAGAGGGACTGTCCCTTGCAAAGTGGGACAGGTGGTAACCCTATGTCACACTGTGGCCAATTGAAAAGGTGGAAACACAACCGTCGGCTGTGGGGAGGCATTGTCCACAACAGTCGGACATGTGTAAGGAATAGCTTGGACATAGGAAAAGGTGCCATCCTACCAATGAGTAGAACAGACTGGCAAAATCCAGAAGGCAGCTGTATAATCTGAACGTGTATGTGACACAGTCGAATGGGTAGTACCTGGATACACCAACCAAGTAATGAAAGTGAAGTATGGGCGTGTACCTATGTGCGTGAGGTATAGCATGTGGAAAGCAAACATGACAGGGTAGTTCACACAACCATAAAGGTACCCGACACATGTAGGGTAGTCAATGTGTAACTCTGGCCGTGTCATGGGCCAACAACCAAAGTAGTGCTCTATGGGGTGTGAGGAATTCGCGTGTGAGGGGTGGGTGTTTAATGGTAAATTCCTCAAAGGCAATACTGTGTCGTATGGAGAAAAGGTGAACCGGAGGTGTACGAGGAGGCAGCGGGTGAAGTGGAAAGAAACACAACCTCATGTAGAAACAGCTGCAAGACAAGCAGACAGGCCATAGTGTAGAACACAATCCCACAAACATATGAATATGGAAATATGCGAGACAAATGTATAGATACGGCACCATCACATACCCACAGATGGGTCCTGATGGAACTGGCCATAACAAATGCAACACACCTGGATGCATAATAGCCTACCCAGCATACCCTCCACAACACACAACCTGCCACCATACCAGAACGTCCACCAAATCCAGCCGTACTTGGTCCACTGATTTGTTGCAGAAACAGCTACACACAGTGACCCTTACGCATTTGTAGTAGGTATTGTCACCCTAGGCAGTGTCAGGATTGCAAACCATGTATCCCCTGCATGTTTTCGTGAAACCACAAAAATCTTCGTTATCTAACTTGTTTTGTCTAGTCCAATTTTTGGGATATCCCTCATGGGATGACCAACTTGTGTAAATAGTAGAATGGGTATGACGACATGATGTCCAATCCAGTAGATATCTGGACACAAGTCATAATGTGCAGTGGAGGTCCATGACACTGTCCAGCCCTAAGTGGGCATGCATAACCTACCACCTAGGATAAAATACCTTCCCGTGATGCATGTGTCCAGACACGAATAGGAGGGAGAATATAATGCACACATTTGCAAAGTGGAAAACGGCATGAGGGTGAGGAAGACACTGACGTAAACAGGTCAACCCTGATCAAGTGTGAGGGACACTGACTGTGTGCATTCATGACTGACCATACCTGTCAACCTGTGTGAGCAAGATATCTGGACACAAGTCATAACGTGCAGTGGAGGTCCATGACACTGTCCAGCCCTAAGTGGGCATGCATAACCTACCACCCAGGATAAAATACCTTCCCGTGACGCATGTGTCCAGACACGAATAGGAGGGAGAATATAATGCACACATTTGCAAAGTGGAAAATGGCATGAGGGTGAGGAAGACACTGACGTAAACAGGTCAACCCTGATCAAGTGTGAGGGACACTGACTGTGTGCATTCATGACTGACCATACCTGTCAACCTGTGTGAGCAAGATATCTGGACAGAGCCGTGAATATAAGTGAGACAAAGGTCCAAAAACAGGGACAATCTGTAAAGATAGCTCTTAGAAATATAGACATTTGATAGAATAACAGTTTGCACATTGGCATTAATGTCTGGAGTATGAAGTCTGAAACCCAACTGTCTGTCAGCATGTTCCGACTGCAGTCTTTAATGCTGAGCTACTGCTGTGCCAGAACACAACAGCATATTACAGAGGTCCGTGCCATACCACTCAACTGTCCAGATATTCGCAGAATGACTAGGGTCACCACCTGTTCCACTTTGTGAGTAACATTCCCTCTATAGGCAGTTGTGTCCTGTGGAAAAAATCAAGACATAGCAAATGTCCTGAGAGTTTAGGACAATGTTATTTCCTAATTTACTTTAATAGTCACATAAAACAGTTATTTTATATATGAATCCTCTATATGTTATGTGAAGTAGCATAAGCAATTCAAATGTTACTAGAATAAGCTTTTATATGTACAAAAAAGGTTAAAGTTCTGTACTATGCACGGCTGTAGGTATGTTTTGTCCTGGAAAATCTGACATCTCTACAGAACATGTCCCATTTTGGGCAGTCAAAAAGGTAGCAACGCTAAGAATGACCACAGGTTCGCCCCATAGTGTTGGTGTGTGCCTCTGACAATCTGCACCAGTGTGGTAAATAGCTGAGGATTGACGTCACTAAATAATGAGAAATATCCTGAGTATAAGACTCCACAACCTGCAGAAAAGTCATGCTAATGCAAAACCTAGCATTCTATCAATGTTCTAAGCTTGTAAGCGCAGTCGTTAAAATGTGTCCCTAATTGTCCCCCCATCATGTAGGTTTTGCACAGGTTTGGTGCTCTAAGAGGTTGAGAGGTATGGTCCGTACATATTTACAGGAACAGTTCTTCACACTTGTGTAATGTACAATTGCATACCTGTAGTCACTTCATGTCCACAAATAATAATCCCCATATGACTGTATACAGGTAATAGTCAAATGTGAATGGGAAAACCCCTCACCGTGGAGTATGGACTGTAACAACCCCACCCATAATATGTAATGCCAACAAAATAAGCTGCTGACAGGTGCCCAAACACCTGTGTCTATAAACACAGGTAAAACTTAAAAATAGGGAGATAATCCCTGTCCATATGCTTCATCTGACATTTGACCTTGGCCAGGGAAGTTCCGTTCAACAGGTGGACAAGCCTAAACCCAGATCACTACATGAACACCCTGACAATCAAAGACCTGTTTGTGGCTGGACTATATGCCTTGGTGTTCTGCATATCCTCGGAGTGATTAACAATGCAGCCGGAGTCCACAGCAGTAGGCAATAGGGAATGTATAATATGTAGCACCACCTTTTTCCCAGCAGGAGAATGGATGCCTGTGTTGTAGGTGAAGTGGTGAGGCGTATGTTGATGTAGCTAAGTACTATGGGTATGCATATCAATGAGGTAGAACACCAGTAGAATACTGGTTCCGGCATCCGGACAACGTGAATGCAGTCCCGGTTGACCTACGACCACTGCACATATAACTTGAAAGTGCAATGAAAGCGTTCATGCTGTACACACATTTAAATATGTAAAGGTGAACGTGTGTTTCGCAGTAGTCCATAAACTGGAATACAGATATGTAACTGTTATGGTCAGAATTATGAAAGTTCACGTAAGCACAATTATCTATGAAACATATGTAACCCACAATAAGGATATGAGAGTGCGACTGCGCGTGTGTAATCTGCTCACAGAATAGAAAATGAATGGTGTTTTCCCCACGTTCTATGTACATGACTCATACCTGTTAACCCCGTAAAGTATGAAACCGGACAAAGCCATGACAACAACTGGTACAAATAGGGACAATCCCCAGATATTGCCCTAACAAACATAGAAAGTGGATAGAATAACAGGTGTGTCACTAGCATGGATTCTCTGAAGGGTATGAAGTCGTAACCTGAAATGTGGGTCATTATTTACCAACGTCAGTCTTTAATGATATGCCACTAACTTGCCAGATAGACACAAGCACAGCAGTCCCAGAGGCAGACATCTAGGTGCGTGTCATCATCTGCAAAGGCAAAGACATTGGTAGGAAACTGCTGTGGTGTGTGGCGTCTAAAAGCAAGACTGAGTCCCCAAGTGGATGGGAGCATACGCGCAAACACACACACACACACTTGGCAGGGCTGGGAGTTGAACACACACCTACCTACCCTAACACACTACAGCATGACGCATTTACAGAATGCGCTACCGAGATTACTAAGCACAGCAGTCCCAGAGGCAGACATCTAGGTGCGTGTCATCATCTGCAAAGGCAAAGACGTCGATAGGAAACTGCTGTGGTGTGCGGCGTCTAAAAGCAAGACTGAGTCCCCAGGCAGATGGGAGCATGCGCGCAAACACACACACACACACACACACACACACACACACACACACACACACACACACACACACACACTTGGCAGGGCTGGCAGTCGAACATACACCTAACTACCCTAACACACTACAGCATGACACATTTACAAAACGCGCTAGCGAGATTACTAAGCACAGCAGTCCCAGAGGCAGACATCTAGGTGCGTGTCATCATCCGCAAAGGCAAAGATGTCGGTAGGAAACTGCTGTGGTGTGCGGCATCTAAAAGCAAGTCTGAGTCCCCAGGCAGACGGGAGCATGCGCACAAACACACACACACACACAGACACACTTGGCAGGGCTGGGAGTCGAACATACACCTAACTACCCTAACACACTACAGCATGACGCATTTACAGAATGTGCTACCAAGATTACTACACACAGCCATCCCAGAGGCATACTTCTAGGCGTGTGTCATCATCCGTACTGACAAGAATGCCGACAGGGATTGTATAGAGTGTGATCAGTCTGAAAGCATACAGACATATTACTGTCCCATGGTACACGTAAACACATGGCAGTGGTGTGATCATGGCAACGTAAGATGTACGGTGCACCACGACAACATGACATAGTCATGGGATGCCCCACAGACAGTACACCCTTCAAGATAGTCGATCAGTGTGTACTCCATAGGCATCCATTGTGACGTTGAAAATGGACATCTGTTGGCTGGATGACCACCATGGCTATACAGGATGTCAACGGCCATGCACAGAGGGTCATCACCAATGCAAGGTGTCACTGGGCATGGCCATATGCTTAGTAATACATGTCTATTCGGACTGTACTGTGTGTCGATCTACACAATGGCGTACTGGGCATGCTCACACACTTAGCAGTTGCAAAGGGCTGTCTTGCATGCGGACA
This sequence comes from Protopterus annectens, assembly GCF_019279795.1. Classification (NCBI taxonomy): domain Eukaryota; kingdom Metazoa; phylum Chordata; order Ceratodontiformes; family Protopteridae; genus Protopterus; species Protopterus annectens. The sequence continues at coordinate 1,627,992,310 of NC_056726.1, read as the reverse complement.
GTGTCTCAACTCGCAAGGGCTCAGTTGGGACTGTCATGTGTGTCCATCTACACAACAGCGTACTGGGCATGCTCACACAGCAGTTGCAAAGGGCCATCTTGCATGCAGACGGAGTCTAGACACAGAAGGGCACAGTAAGGCATAACTGTCCCCATGCACAGAGCGGTCACACACATGCAGTGACCAGCACATGCTCAGCTGCCATCACAGCTGTCACAGGTGCAGATCCCACACGTACACACCGCAGTCTACACTGTAGCCCCCGAGACATCACCATGTCGTTGCTACAGCAGTACACAGCAAAACATTACCACTACACCATGTGACACATGACCAGTGGACTGTACAGAGGTCTACAGCAACTGTGCAGGGTACACATGTACTGACAGGGTTCCAACAGGTGTTATGCATTGCAAGTATACCACTATACATGACCAGGTCATCTCAAGACATACCAGGGGCCCCAGGTGTTACACAGCTGTGACACATGAGTGTTGCTGTACACCAATGAACACGCATGTTTGGATATGTCAAACATGTGATTGTAGTGGATGTGTGCATGGGCCACACACAACACATATGTACATAGCTAAGCCTTTGCTGTCCCCATGCAGAACAGTGGCCTAAGCAATCATACGCACGCAAATGGAAGGTGGGTCCATGTCTGTTGAATGCTCACAGTATAGGAGGTAGCAATGTCGGAGGACACATTCCCCTGTAGTAGTCGCCCATGGCACCCATGATATCATACCACAGTCCATGTGTCATGTATGTCAACATGCATGTCCACCAATAGCAATGCATACAAACATGGCTACAGGAGACACATGTCGGACCAACGCACATGTACAATCTGTACTGTGCATGCAACAACCATGCATGTGCAGTGGCCGATGTCCGTACCACAGCTGTGCCCAACTACAACATGCAGTCACAATGCAACCCCATCATTGACACCTGTATATGGTGACATACAGACAGTACAGTTGGTTGTACATCACATATGGCGGGATCTGTGTACATAAAGTGGTGATCCACCTGTGTAGATGTATGTGTGCTGGGGATGGCTCACAGGTGTGTCACATGCCACCCTACCATGCCATGTGCAAACAGTACGCTATGTCACTGTTACTTGATGGTGATGACTTAACGCATACACAGTGGTCAGGTGTAGCCAACTGTATGTCACGTGACAACTGTATCACTGACATCCACCCGTGTGCACATAGCCACACAATTGCCAGACATAGCGTTGGTACACATACTGCGGACAGTACCGCTGCATGTCTATCAAACAGATCATCATATGGCAGGTGTATCATTCCCAGCACTGTCATGTGTGTCTGCTTGTGTGACCACACATGCCACATATGGTGGGGACTACGTCCCAGATGTAACACATCCCTATACACCGTTGTACAGATCTGTACATACTGCAGTGTGGAAAGGATGAGGTCGGCAGGTGTGGTGCATCAGACACATCAGCTATCCGTACACACATATCTGGACACCACAGTGTGTGTGTATGTATGTATGTATGGCTGTCTGGTGCTTGGTGTGAGGGTGTATGCTACTATACTGTGGAAACAGGATCACTAACCCCTCATGGTGATGCAGTCTACTACCCTGTTGATGCCATCGGTCCCAGCCATACTGGCTACCTGTGCATGTCCCTTCTCTATACCACATTGTGTGGGTGCAAAGTACTGCGAGGGTGATGACCACATAGGCAAGGGTCCAGACATGAACACTATGGGGTGTGTTATAGTGCTGTAGACCCCGTGAATGTGGCCATGTACCTGTACTGTGACAGGGTATTACTGCTACACAGTGTGGCCTCATGCTATCAGGTGGCCTCTAATGTCATCATTGGCCTGACCGCTGTGTACAACCCCTGCACTATGTCAACATACCTGTAATATTTCCTGGTATGTATGTCACATCTCTGTCCGCTGTAGCCTGTTCAACTGACCACATGCTTCAGGTGCAGTATATGTGTGGATATCTGTGTCATGTTCAGACATCTGTGTCATGTTCGACTGTCCAACAGTCGGGTTGAGGGTGCGTTTAGCATGCTGATATTGCCATTCGTGCCTGTGAGTACTCCACAGTTACACATGGGGGACTTCAAACACTGCTACCTGTGGGCACATGCCAGTACACCATAGGAGGGAACCAGAGCATTACCAACATGCTGTTACTGTTGTAACCGAGACACATACTGTGAACATATCACAATGCATGCTGCACCTGGACTACATGGTATTACTGGTGCATTTTGACAGTACACCACTGATGTCACATACACATCTCTCAGTATTCACACACATCCAATGCAACATACACATCCCTCAATATGCATACACAAGTAGTGTTAGATACACTTCTCACATCTCAGTATTCACATATGACCAATACAACATACACATCCCGCAATATGCATACACAAGTAATGTTATACACCTCTCACTATTCTGTTCACCCTGTGCATCAGAACATATGAGCATATCCCTGCACCAATGGTGTGGATGACAGGGATGTGGCACAGGCTTCATCATATGCACAGGGTGATACTGTTTGCCAGGGGCATAGGCTGCACCAATGGATGACATCATGTGTGCGGGTAAGGGCCAGTGATTTGAATGGACATGTCTATTCCGTATGTATGTGGGTGTTGTGGAGCCCTACAGTTGTGTTCACTGTGTGCGTGTATGTGTGCACACAGTTCTGTGTGCACACATACACGCACACAGTGAATGTGTGCACACAGTTCTGTCATTTGTGAGGCCTACACAAGGGTATTATGGACAGCTCCAGAATGTACAGACCAGGTTGTACAGCTCACTGTGACCGGACATGGCCACGTGTCCTGTGCCTGCCAGGGGTTGCACGGGCACTACCAGGCAGAGGTACAGAATGGCTACTGTCTGACGACACATGGTCACTGGAACCGTGTCCCCACCGGAAACGTCCAGGGCCACATCCACATGGCCTGCTGTGACCTGGTGTGGACATCGCAGCACCAGCTGCACTGCTACTGCTACCGGCACTATGGGAGCGGCCATGTGAGGTGGTACACTCATGTTGACCTGCACTAGGTGGTGTAGCTGGCCTACGTCCATATGTCCTACACCTCACCCCTACCAGATGTTCCAGCACAGACAGCTCACGCTCATGGATTGCCATGCCACGGTAGAGGATTCTGACCATGTCACCCAATTGCCTGTCCAGAACATCAGCAAGCTGCTGTTGAGCACCTGCCAATGCCTGGATGTTGTTGTTTAGGGTACTGATAGCAGCCCTTTGCAGCCTCTGCTCTTCTCTGTTCTGCCATTTGGCACGTGCCTGTGCTGCAATTACAGTCTGAAACATGCATCTGGTGATCCCAGCTGCTGCACTATGCCCTGCAGGTGCATGTCTGCCAGAGGTCCTCCTATGAGCAGCACCAGCCACATGCCTCTGTGGCACATCAGCAGTCAATATACTGCCACCATGGTGTGGAGACACACCTTCTGTAGCCACCACACGTTCCTGTTCAATGCTAACAAACGATGACTGTCCTTCCTCTATGGCCACTGTAGATGCAGTATGTGTTGGCAGCTGAACTGTGTGCGGGGAAGAGGGGGACATAGCTGGGATGGCAACCGTTGGCACAGATTCCGCCCCTGACATCCCTGCCTGTACCTCGTGCATATGTTCATCACTGCTAGCATCTCTGGGGACACTATCAGATGGACCACAGGAGGGTAACACACCTACATCACCTGTGAATGCAAAGAAATACTTTACATTACAATAGACACACTGACACACACACACACACACACACACACACACACACACACACACACACACACACACACACACACACACACACACACACACACACACACACACACACACACACACACACACACACACACACACACACACTGACACACACACACTGACACACACACACTGACACACCGACACACACACTGACACACCATGCATGTGAGATGACAGATGGCATGCAGCATGCTTGTGATACAGCTGACAGCATGCAGCTCAGACATCAATAATGTTTGTAAGCATACCCCCTGGAATGCACACTACAGCAGGCAGGTGTCATATCATTATCCATGCAATTCACATGATCATGGTAGTATGCATGCATAACGTAATACACCATGTGGACCAGAACAGGATAACAGTACACATGGCTGACGTGACCTTGACATGTAATCTGCTGACATGTTCATTAACATGCATGCATGCCTGACACAATGGTGTCGTGACACATGTACAGCATCGTACTGGGAATCACATTGCGGTGTTGTCCATATGCCCTACAGATAGAATGCATGTTGAGCAAATGTGCATGGGCATGGTAGGGGACTGGGCCGTCTACATTGCTGTACAGTGTGATGTACAGACACTGTGCCATTGCATGGCATCATGAGGAGTCTATATTGCTAAACAGTGCATGTTATGTACACATTGCATATCCAGAACTGCATGCATACCCATAACATACTTGCGGATTGTGACCTATGATGCTGAGGTGTATACACACCCAACCATGCTGTGTCATGTGACAGGTCACTGGAGAACATACAAATGACACCCCTGCACAATGACTACAGAGTGTTAGCTGCCTGGCAACCATGTCCACACATAGCGGACCTGTCACATCACCATTTCACACATGACATTGATGTGCCACGCACACATGGTGCACAGCTAACAGTGATGTCCTACGGCAGGGGGGAAAAGTACTGTTTCTGTGGCCTGGTGTCACTGTCAGTGGAATCTGTGAAGGTGACTACCATCATGCTATGACACAGACATCATGTTCAACACATCTTATGAGGTACATGTCACTGACACCTCCACTAGCTGTGCACAAGCAGTTATGATGTGCAGCATACCACATCACCTGTACAATCAGTCTAGTACGGCTGTACTTGGACCATGTGTGGACAAAGTGGGATAGGGTGTATCCACATCCCGTATTCTGTGTGGCTATGTGTCTCTGGCATCCCCCATAGCCATGTGTGCACGTGTGTTGGTCATGTATGTGATGGCCGTCTATCACACATGTCTGTGTTGTCCCATATGACATACACCCATAGATGTTGGTTATGTCACCATCCACAGGGCTATGCAGACAACAGGTGTATGTGTGGTAAGTGGGGTATGCGTTATGGGAAATTGTGACAATATTGCAACCAAAATGCTACGTGTCTCGGACATGTCGGATAGAACATCACAATGTGTGAAACCATTGCAGGGGCATATAACACAATGGTGACGCCTGTGGGTTGCCCATATCACAGCTCACTGTGCGGGACTGGTTTGCAGATATGCTCAGAGCTAGTTCAAAATGATGTGAAGATTACTGATCCTACAGACATTGCCAACATACTGGCTGACAGGTTCAGTGCAAACTCCCTCCCCAAAAGGAGAGATATCTATACCAAACGATTGCAGCCCCCAAACATCTCCAGCCAAGTGAGAACTGCTCTCTCCAAAGCAAAACACAGCATCCATGGGACCTGATGGTGTCCGGCTGTGTGCTCCATGAACTCAATGAGGAATTAAACCCACAGCTAGGACAGCTGTTTAATCAAAGTCTTACCTCTGGATACGCATCCAGGAGTGGCGCACTGCAACTGTGGTACCACTTCACAAAGCGGTGCCTCCACCGACCCTGGAAATTACCGGCCCATTAGCTTGACAAGCCTTATCTGCAAAGCCATGGAGAGGATCATAATGGACCTCATAAATAAAGACATAGGGAATTTGCAGACTTTGGATCCAACCCAGTTTGGCTTTGTCAAAGGCAGATCATGCCTTTTAAACTTGGTTGACTTTTGAAACAGTCACCAAAGCCATTGATGAGGGAAAGGCAGTCCATACAGCCTACCTCGATCTGGCTAAGGCCTTCGATACAATACCCCATTCGGGTATCATTGAAAAACTCATCAGCTTAAATGTCAACCCATACATCACAAGATGGGTTGCAAACTGGCTGAGTGACAGAACCCACAGGGTCAGAGCTGCTGGCGCCATGTCAGACTCAAAGCCTGTCACAAGTGGTGTCCCACAGGGCTCAGTCCTGGGCCCACTCTTGTTTGGCATCTACTTTCCGAAGTACAAGCAAACACAGGAGGGTTATGGCTGACAAAGTTTGCAGATGACTGCAAACTGGCGCCATAGTAGAAAACACATCTGACACAGATATCCTTCAGAAGGGTCTCACAGAAACGGATAACTGGTGCCAGAGCCACGGCCTAAAGTTAAATGCCAAAAATGCATAGTCATACCCTTCGGGAAAAACAAGGTTACCCTAGCTACCAAATAGGTGGCAATCCACTGAGCACAGAAGAAGTTATCAGGGACCTGGGGACCCAGGTTGATAGTAGTCTGTCATTCGACACCCATGTAGCTAAAGTAGTTAGGAAGACCTTCTACATTGCCCACCTTATCATGAAGGGATTCTCATCTAGATCAAGGGAGGTCATAGTCTCCCTTTACTCATCACTCATCAGACCAATGATTGAGTACAATGCCCCATTGAATGTATCTGACCCGACACTTGCAGCAGCTGGAGAGGCCACAAAAGTTCCTCACCAAAAGGATAAAGGGTCTCAAAATCTGTCCTATGCTGCCCGACTGAAAGAACTCCAGCTCTATTCAGTCGCACCGCTTGCTCAGAGGTGACCTTTGCCTAACATACAAGGCCATGTCAAACCCAGATTTGATGAATATGCTTCACCTCAAAAATCTAGATCCATCAGAGCCACAAGGGCGGAGACTTAAACCTTGACACGGCTATTAATAGGACGTGCTGGAGGGATAGATTCATCACCCAAAGACTCCCTATGCTGTGGAACAAAATCCCGGTACATGTGAGGCAGAGCACCTCGCTGGCCTTGTTCAAGAGAAATCTTGACCAATGGATGGGAGATCGCAGATATACCCCAGGGATTACCTCAGTGTCACTGCTCGACAGAGGCACAGAAAAATAATGGGTATAGTTCCCCATACTAAAGGGGTGGCCTAAGCCACAAAACGATGGGCTAGGCTTGTAAATGCCCTCGGGCAGATAGCCTAGTATGAACCTATGAACCTATGAACCTATGAACCTATGAACACATTTTGTTCCACTGTATAGTACATATGCCACCATTGTAGAAAACCTCCACCGTTGTATGCACAGCTGGACACACATGTAGCAATGACAAATACTGTAGTTTCATGTCTGTGTATCATTTCAGTTGTATATATTGCACATGGGTGGCCTGTGTGGATGATGGGTGAGGCGACCTGTATATCCATGTATTAACCGGCCACATGGCGAATAGATCTATGCTTTGAAATGCCTGATACTGATGATAGACTCACCTGCAACGGACTCTTGTCTGTGCGGCACGTCAGAGGTACCTGTATAGGGTAACACAGCAGTATGAACATTATCCATGACTGTATGACAGCCACAGGGTGCACAGTGCAGGTTAACACATTCGCCTGTACAATAGCATATAGTCAGCACATGTGTGCATACCATACCTCTCAACCACTTAGAATAATAAATGTGGACAAAGCCTACTATGATGGGGGACATATAGGGACAACTGTGACATATTGCTCTTACTAACCTGGATATTTGATAGACCAATAGGTTTGCATGCACATGGGTTTGCAATGGAATGTGCAGTCGTAAACACAACTGTATGTCATCATTTAATGACTCCATTACTCAGCTATTTGCCAGAAAGGGACAGATATTAAGGGGAACACACCGACAATATGAGGCAGACATCTGGACATCTTGCAATTACCTGTACAGTTCGGAGGTATGGTGCATACACAGGGTAGCATAAAGCATGTGTGTCCACATACCTTGTATATGTTGTTACATTACATGATGTACACTGACACATGCACATACGTGGGATATACTGGCCATATGTTCAGTACTGACTTACTAGGCAACTCCAGGCTCATTGGTTGGGAGACACCCACCTCCATGATGGCAGCTACTGTTTGTGGGGGCTGTTCTGAGGGTGTTCCCAGACTGGCCAGTAGCTCATCCGTGTGTGTGAGTGGAGGCTGGGTTGGTGGCCCACCACCCGTACCACCTTTTTCTCTGGCGATTGCAGTGGCACGCTGTTTTGCATGATGTATGAGGTCCGTGCAGTGTCTGCGCACCTGCTGGTAGGTGCAGTTGTGGCCGCCCACTTCATTGACCCTCCTGCGAAGATCCTGCCACAGGTCATCCTGCTTCTGTGCATGCTGTGGCACATGGCTAAATAACGCCTCGTAGTTCTGATGGAGGTACGGTATTACGACATCATCCTCCTGTCGGCTATATGCTGGTAGGCGTGTATGCGGCATTATCTGTAGGACATGATGAAGGTGACAGGTCACATTTACAGACATGTACAGTGATACTGCTACACATACATCCTAGTACATTCGCACAGTTATCTTTGCAAATCAACATGACACTAACACGACTGGCATGTGTGTGTCTCACACATGTAACACCCAGTATGCATTAGATATCATCCCCATATATGTGTGTCACCTCATTAGTGTTCCTACTGCATGTGATGTCAGTCTCCATGTGGACATGTCTGTTTGCATGCACTGGTGTTCTTACCTATCTACCCATGCCTGATGTATCCATGGTAATGCTGTTGACCTAGATGCTGTGGATATGTCACATAGCAACACAGGCACAGCCTTACTGGACTTGGGCAGTGACAATGCACCAAGTACGCATGGAAACCTGTACATGAATCTGTTTTTCCATAGACATCTACACTGCACAGCTGTTCAACATCCTGCCACGGATCACCTATGTTGCACATGTGATAGACATGGGACAATGGCTAGTCGGACGTCATTCGCAGGTAAGATTATCGGCTATAGCATGTATGGGCTGGGTTTCCTAGCTGTATCTGGCACCCATTACGCCACCACGAGGGGCATCAGTGACACATTACTGAACCAGATAGATGATACTACATCTACCATACGGCCATCACACCATGTATGGCAGGGGTGATATGTGCAGCTATGTGGATAGGGCTGCATGGTATGGTGGGAGTATGTCACAGGTATGGCACAGGGATCTGTCTAGCATGTGGCCATCCTAGTCGTAGGATGGTGGTTGTCCATGACGTATGTCTTTCAGAACAGGCTATGGACATGTAGCATGTCTAACAGCATAGTGTCGCATATGTCTGTATGCAAGGTGGATAGCATGCTGCATACTGGAGGTGAGTATTGTGGAGGCTGGTATCGGCCATCCACTCATGGGCCCTACTCCTGGAGGGTGATGTTTATTCCAATATTGGTCACACGGGTGCTGTGTATGTCTGTCCAATGATCTCTGTGCACATGGATACCACCCTGTCATGTCATGGGTACCTCGGATGACTACCTAAAGGGCCAGGGAGATGTCTCCAGCTCAGGGAGGTGTACTACACTACACCATCCCTAACACAGTGTCCATACTGTTGACCACAGCCTAGGTGCTTCTTAATGGGTACAGGGGTATTCCCCTACTGGTGTCATTGCTGATATCATCCACCAGAATGTGCACATATGTCACACACATCACACACACACAGCCCATTCTGTATGTTGTTCACAACACTGTGACAACAATTGCCCATAGGTCATGGCCATTCAATTCATCACATACACAGATGGCTGACATTTGTCTGTGTGGTATGGGCTACAATGCGGGTGGGGTACAACACATTAACCCTGGTTTACTGTAGCTGACACCGTGTGATATGCACATGTCACTGTAGCACCTTTGGTAGTTGTGAGTCTGTCAACAGGCCACTAGTAGAACACTCCTGTGACATACACAGGCATCTGTAGCCGAACATCCATACTGTCTTGTACATCTGTACTGCTAACATGTACATTGATAATGGTTCATGAACCTGCAGACCATACCCGGCAGTGTTCTGATGCTGTGCCACCAATCATGACTGTTGTCAACACATGTGGGTTGATAGTATACAACACCCTATCTGTAATGTGTGGGCATGCTCAGCACTTGTTCAGAGCTTCTTGGCATGTTATGAGCTACTGCTTAGTTTAGCACCCATTTCACACCAGTCCTCACAGGTACACTGTCTGTCCATACATTTCCAGCTTGATAACTGTACAACAGCTGTCGTACACACATCACTCACATACCTCGTGAGACATGGTGGTTTCTACGGCCTGTCCACCTGCCATGTACCACTTATATACAGGCATGTCCAACTGGCACATACCAGTGCTATTGCCTGTCACTATGATGACTATGTTGTACATGTGGCAATAGAGCTATTCTCATGTCCACAGTCAATGCACACCTCCCAACATACAACTGTACAGCCTGTGGGGGATGCACATATGCAGCCCTGCTGGGGGTTATACTGTTACCAACCCTGACTGTGCTTGACAGTCATGTGGGGTTGTGCAACATTGGCAACGCACCTCACACATCACATGGTCCCACATGATCCCCACTACAGGCCACACATATGGAAACACCTTGTACAGTACCCCTCCATACTCTGTGTGGGCACTGACAACAGCCCACATCGCCAAACACAACCACACCAACCTATAGCCCACAGACATGTGTGCCCATCACATACAGCCAATAGGGTGTCATAACATACTCAACACACCTGTCTTAGGTGACTGTCAGCAGTCACACTGCTGTTCAACTCAGCAGGCTACACAAGGCAATAGTCACTTACATCCTGCTGTCCAGTAACTGGTTCTGCAACATAACCTATGCATACATGCCACAAGTCAGCAGGTACGATGTGACTCCCCTTCCATGTTTGTGTGGCAGACTTTGTCACTCAGGGCACAGACTACGTGTGCAGGGACATGCAATAGCCCACCAGTGTTGTTGCCCTGCTGGTGTGGTCCACGCCCTGGGAAGCATTTTGCGTTCATCTGGACCTGTTACCACTATACTACGAATGACTGTGTCACTCCCAACAGTTGTCCATGCTTCTGCTGTCATTCCACAGGCATCCAGTATATGTCCACTTTGACAGACGCGGCCAAACAACATGATGCTGTGGCACAGTTGACCTGCACCTGTCAGCCCTGGGAGTACAGATCACATGCTGGACTCTTGCTGCTTTTATACTGCCTGTCTTGCACAGTGACCAATAGCAGTCACCACCAGAACGGGAACAGGCTAGCGAAGCATGTGGTCATGTCACATAATGCTTGACATCATCCTCTGTGACGCACACAGGCAAGGCACACCTGATACTGCACCACTGCAATATCTCTGCAGTGACTGGGACCTGCCTCTTGGCTCTGCAGAGCACACCTGCAATGACTGGGTATAGACAGACCGTACCTCTCAGGCACGTACCTGGACTGGCACACCCACAGCTGAGGTGTCCCCATATTCCACTATGTTGTACACATATCCCGGCTGGCTACTTTGCACAATGCATCACAGGTGCTCCACATGCATATGACTGTGTCCGGAACTACTACTGCTACTAATGTGAGACTGACAGTAACCCACACCTAACTGTGATAGCCGCACATGTACTGACACATTAGGCGTACACTGTGCATGAGTCATAACCTCCGCTCAGCTGGTTCGACCCATACACCACCTCCAAGACCAACAGTATCCTTGACATGGACACTACCAACATGTGACTGCTGTTCAACACCTGCGGTTATCCCCTCATTGGTGGAATCTGAACATCTGCTACCCACCCTTGTTAGCCACATACCAGTACCACACACTTCACGGCATACACAGTAGATGAGTACTACAACACCAACTACAGATGTCGTATGACAGCAGTAGTTGTTGTTGTGACACACGTGCAGGTGGACAATGCACATGCAAACACTGAGACATACCCCAGTGCACTTCAATAGCATGTACACGACCATGAGGTTCATGCTATTCCACACAGAGCCATGCAGGTACACACCAGAATACAGACGACACTCTGGGGGTGCAGTCCCATGGACATACTTTACAACAACAGGTGGGGGCTGTTACACAGTGATGTACATTCCCATGGGTGGGGTGACTCACTGGTCAGCCTTGGTAGGGCCACAGGATCCCATATCAGATACACCATAACTAGCTACATACACATTACTGCAACACATTCTGAGATGTACCACAGGGCATTATGGTGGTATGTCAGTAGTTGTATGCAATACCCACATCTGCTCACACATACAACTGTCACTCTGGAACATGACAGTAACAGGTGATGTTGGCAACATTCTGTCTGATTGCTTCATTGCTAACATTACACCCTCTCACTCCCTGCAGGGCCACATTCCTTGCAGGTACATTGTGGTGTACCTGCAGTCACACCTACACAGTACTGACCTGCACTCTATATGTCCTAGGACACAGGCCCCTTGTCACCCTGCAATATCCCAGGCTGTGATGTCCACAGAACTCTGAACAGCATGTCTCCCCACTGGGGCACCATATTCAGTAATAGCCTTGTACCAGACATTGTGGCCCCTGACTGGCACACAGCGACAGTAACACTCCTCACAGGTGGTGCCACACTGCACGACTGGGACTATTGCCCTACACACCTCACTGGTCTGTTATGCATGGCTATAGGGCACATCATCATGGACATCATTCGTCGAGTCTCTGTTGTGCTCCAGTCCTTTGATGCCAGCTGGGTTGGTCTTGTTGGGGCCACAGCATGCCTCCTACACCTGTTGAACACCTTTCCTACAGTTGCCAGAGTTGTTGATGATGACACGGGTGTCCACACAGCCTGCATTGTCCTCTCGCTGCCATTCAGCACCGTTCTCCATTCTGGTATTGACTACATACACATCCACCTGCACATCACAACATATGTCTCTGGATGTTATGCAATGTGGCTAATGGATGAGACACACACACTGAGGGTGGCATACCAAATCACATACTGCAATCCAGTTACACTTGGCTTACCACAGTCCTCAGTCATGGGGCCCTCATGTTTGGTATATGCTTCCCTGAGGTACAGGCTACCATTGAGGGGACTTCCCTGCCTAGCTTTACAGACCACTGCATACTCAGCACCGTTGTTGCTCCACCAGCTGATACAGACCCCATCCATATGGGTGTCACTGTGACAGATACCAGTATGAACATCATGGCCTCTACCTGCATGACACTTGGTGTGAACATCAACTTTGCAGTACACCATCCTCCCACTGGTTATCACATAGGTGTTATTCCCCTACATACATGTTGCATTGTACATGTGTGTAAGACACATGTATGTCGCACACACTCCTGTGATTACCACATTGCCACTGTGGCGTGGATATCCTTCTACGTGTTCACACATGTCTGTCCTGGGTGTGTAGCTGGTACATAGGCACCCATTGTACCTCTGAACACCGGACGTATACACAAATCCATGGGTACAACACCCCGCGTAGGGTGTACCTTACACAACAGCTTTACATACCCCAACATTAAAATGCATGATGTTTATTGAGCTACAACTGGTAACGTATGTGGCTTATGTACAGACACCACATCTGTACACATTTTCAGACTACATACTCAGGGGTGACATCTGCTGCAAAGACAGGGCCCATGTCTGCAAATATGTTTATGGATATACTCTGCATACACGACATACACAATAGCCACTATGACCATGATGCTCATGGATATGTGCTCACACGTGACTGTGTGTGGCATGTGCTTGGGGGTTGCATTCCCAGACCGGACACTCACCATGCTTTGGGACATGTTTCCTATGTACATCACGCATGGACAGTCAGTAGCAGTGTTCATGTGATACCTCGCTTGCTGGATGGTGGACACATGTACGCCAGGGATCACTGCAGTGGCTGTACTGTGCAGTGATGCAGGTTACACATGGCACTGCTGTTCACAGGACACTACCCTGGAGAGGTGCCACTGGTGTGCACACTTTAGTTGTTACACATTGACTTGCCAGACTGCATGGTACAGCCCTTCCAGTTAGATTGGCTGTCACGCTATTACAATGTCCCGTGACGACGGGCCATATGTCTACTGTTATTGTACACGCCAATCATGTTCATGTTTGTCTGTCACATCTCTTCTGCTATTCTAGTATGGGAGTAATGTTTGCGTCCTTTGCAAATGCCCAGAGTGGAGTACATAGTTATTTCATCATAACTGTTTATACATATCTTAATTACATACTACTCACATCACTATATGATACCTTTGTTATGCATCATATGCCTGTTCTTCTGTGTAACATATCTGACGTATCAATCTACTGTACTATACATTACACATGTTTTACATGGTAGCCCATAATTCAACCATTACTTGCACAGAGGGTCCACCTTAGACATGTCATTGATGTTATATGCCCATACACATGCGTACTGTTACAGTATATCTACATATACTATCCCCTGCTATGGCACGTAATTATTGGACATACCATGCCACTGATGGCGGGTCGTATGACATTGTTCTGTTTAACGCCATCATGTTGCATCCCTTGTGGTGTCTGTGCTGTTTACCATGTGGCCCACTGCTGGACGCACATCTTCTACAAGCATTAGTACGATCAGCGAGACATCACTACATAAATACCATTCCCCACTTTATGCATGGTGGACACTGTTAATTACTGCAAACTAGGCTATGCATACACTGACATTACGTAATTCAGAACATACTATACATACAGTTAGTGTTATACATACCTTGATATTGTTCTGGTGTTTCGTCTCTATCTCGCTCCTCTGTATCACTCTTTCAACTGTTATACGGTATGAGCATACAGTTTGCATATCTGGCAAGTCATCGTTATATACGTCTATACCTGCAACATGTGGTTTAATGCCACTAATTGGTGGTCCGGTGTGACTAATTACATGCACTTCAGCTGTGCAGCTACTCCATTCACCAATTATGTGGCAGCAGTGGGGTATAATTGAATTCTCCACCTGGGCGTTGGCCATTTGCCCTGCCTTCGGGGAGACGGCCTGTATTGTGTTTTGCTGTGTGTAATTGCAACTGCTTTGTGTAGAGCCAAGTCTATTTTGGGGTCATGTCCCCCGTGGATTGTGTGTGATTCTACCTGTGACTGTACCTGTCATCCCACCCATCCGATAAAGGACTATTGCAAACACCTGTAACATTGCTGTTTGTTCCGTTATACGATGGATACAATTTTGCATGGCGCCTTTAAATGTCTCTCACAAGGTATGTCAACGGTTCAGCAGATGTAATTGACTAACTAGATGTTTGGGCTATGGTTACGGTCTGTATTGCTATTGTTTACAGTGTGGGGGATGTAGGTGGGTGTATGTAGCATATACGGTTTTGTGGGGCTTGCATTTCTACGTAGTCCATATATATGTGTGGGCCCTTCCTAATTACAGTGCTATCACTTAATAGACTTCTATTACGGGAATTTACTGTGGGCCATTGTTAATTGGTTTTAATATGGTATGCAGGTGTGGTTGATACTTCCATACCTCCGGATGTACGGCGATATGTGCAGGGATAATTGTAAATGAACGCTATCCCGTGTATGTCTGCCCCAGATATTTGCAGTCATTGCAGTGGTGTTGGTGTCAGACCCTCTGTCACATGGCTTGCCACCTTTTCATATGGCCATAGTTGGACACTTGCGGGTCACACAGTGGTGTTTACAGGCTGACATATGGCCATGGTCAGTACACAGGATAGCACATACTTTTATCCTCATTACATACCTATTGTTGTTGGTCCTTCACTACTTATCGGTTTGCATGTAACATTTCCGTTTCTTACATACAGACATGAGTATTTCCTGCAACTATTGCATATTATGTGGGACGTACTAATGTCCTACACTCACAGACAGTTGCCCTTTCTAATGTTTCATGTCAGGACACACTTGCCCAGGGGGCAGGTGTTTACCGCATGCCTACGGATAGCTATACCCGCACCTACCGTAATCATCTACCTCCAAGTTGCCACCTACAGACACACTATGCGGACACACATGACACACTTTAGTCACATGGGAACACACATGGCACCCTCATCACACAAATACACAGGCTACATCACACACAACCACAGTTGTACATGGTACCTACGTGGTCCACACCGCCGACAGTGGTGACTACATGTCCTTACTATCGTCCTATTGCTCGCGGTTCTACTGTTCCAGTACTGTGTTCTTTCTGTCTTTCATCCTCCTGGTTACGCGTGTTGGTGTGTGACACGTTCCATAGTTGGCGGTATCCTGTTTATTTGTACCTCAAAGGTGTTTAGAATGTCGTCGACCTATCTATATATTTGCAGATGCCAGTGACCCCTTGTATATCGACATATATCACACTATCGCCCTTTCTATCTGTATTATATATGTGTATATATATATATATATATATATATATATATATATATATATATATATACACATATCTCGGACAGGGGTGGTGACAGGCACGCTATGCCTTTCATTGTGTGCTTGTCAGTGTATACTGTTTCCTAGATTCCGCATGTTTGTGTCTGTACCTGTCACATTACACACCTGCCATAGGTTAAGATTACCTCCCATTCCACTTTGCGAGGGACAATCCCCCTTTGTGCAGTTGTGTCCTGCGAAATATTTGTGAACATAGCAAATGTCCTGCGACTTTGGGACAAACAAATTCCCTACAGTTTATGTCATAGTTGCATGACACACTTATTCTGTATCTGACTCACCTACATGTTACAGGACACGGAACACGTACCTGCGACCATTACTACACTATAAGCTTTTTATCTATGCAAAACACTGTTGTTCTGGTTTTTGTCTTGGCTGGGTGTGTGTCATCCTGCTGACATCTGGTGTATGTCCCACATTGGTCATTTGAACTGTGGCAACCCTACCATACGTACATCTTGCCTAGCAATAGTGTTGGGTGATTGTGTACATGACTGCCTGTTCCACTCCTGGCAGTGGTCATTTTACCCTTCAGAGCAGGCGCTATTTGTTCAGGGGTGACTAATGCTGGTGTCACCTGTTCTGTACATCATTGACCGTGATCTGCGCAGTGGTCGGTGACACTTAGCCCTGTTTCGCGCATATCCGTATAGTCGTATTTAAACCGCTTACCAGCTGTGGGCAACGCTTATTCCAGCTAACATGTGCTACACATATTCTGATGACCTGCATCAGGACTGCATTACCCGTGCCGTCGGGATTATGTTACATCCCTTGCAGGACGTGGGACCGGGAACATGCATGACAGTCACTACATGTACCACTTGGACATCTGGGGGTTGTACACGAATTATGTCAATTTGTATGTGCAGTACACTACAGCAGTTACTCCACACTACACTCATGTGGATGACTCCGTTAGTTTACAACTTGATGGGTCCAGTTAATGGCATGTCCATGTGATGTTTACTGGCTGTACTCCAGCACTGGGTATGTATATCACAATTAGGTACACCTGATAATTTGCTACACCTTCCTACGACCGTGGATGCAGCATGCCGGGGTGACTACTGCCTGTCATGGGTACATCCCCTGCCTTGACACTACATCCATGATCAATTTTTGTGGAGCCCCTCAGTAACACGGCGGGTAATCCGTGATGACTGTGTGTAGGACAGTGCTTACACACATGTGCTCCCATGATTGCCTCTGCTCCAGTACGCGACAGTTGCTTACTCGATGTTGTGGCGACGGGTGTCACTGTTTGCCCTGTTTGGTGTTTTGTCTCTGACAATCGGGCGTGTACCTACCGATGTACCTGGGAACCTATACACACAGCACCGACAGATGCTGATGGACGCATCTACTGTTCAGGTGTTGACAGTTCCGTGTTCCCATGGCTGTTGCGTGTACAATGTTTGAGGGCTGCCTATGTAGGATTCCACAGTGGGCCACCTATACATCACAATTTACAGGAAGTCATGTTTGTGTGCCATCCATGTTACTGTGTGCAGGTGGGGAGGGGTGTCAGTCCGTGGGAGCCTGCACTGTCAAGGTATGTGCTATACGTTCCCTCTTTGCCAAGGCATAGGCATATTGGGCACGCCTCCGTCTGCCTACTGGGGCTGGCACAGTGTGTCCGTGGTCTGGATCCCTCTGTGCCTGTGTTGGCCTTGGCACTTGCGGTGGGCTGTGAGGCCCTCCCCCATTATGACCCTGCTGCAGTTGTTTCCGCAGGATCATATTATGTAGCATGGCACATACTATGAAGATGTGGGCACACGTGCCTGGAGAGTACTGCAAGGCTCCACCAGATGTGTCCAAGCACCGGAACCATGATTTCAGCATCCCAAACACACGCTCTATGATGATTCTGGTTTGTGCGTGTGCCTCATTATGGCGTTCTTGCATTGGTGTGTGTGCATTTCTGATGGGGGTCATCATCCGTGGCTCCAGTGCATAGCCAGCATCCCCCACAAGGTGACCCTGTGGGATGTCCCCCCTGACAAATACCTGATACAGCTGTGAGGCATGCCAGATATGGGAGTCATGGTAGCTTCCAGGGCTGCCAGCACACACATCCATGATAATGCCCTGGGCATTGCACATGACCTGGCAGTTGATGGAGTGGAATCCCTTGCGGTTTATGTAGCGCCTACCATACTCACCGGGTGGTGACTTAATTTGTATGTGCGTGCAGTCTATCGCACCCAGTACCTCCGGGTAGTTTGCCACATGGTGGAAGTGACGCATATTGCTGGCCAACTCCTCCTGAGTTCGGCGGAAGTGTATATGCTCATTGGCATGTGGTAACATGGCATCCAGGAACTGGTGTAGTACCCTGGATGCCGATGCCTGTGAGAGCCCCATTATATCTCCAGTTGGCTTTTGAAAGGTACCTGTGACTAGTATTCGCAAGCTTACACATACCTTCGTGTCCACTGGGATGGGTTCCCCTCTGTTGTTTCTGGTTCTCAGGCGTGGCCGGCACAGCTCTATTATTTGCTGTAAGATGTCCCTGTCCACCCTGTAATGCTCTACTATCTCCAGATCATGTAGCCCCTGGTAGGTTACCCTTGGTCTGAACACTCTTCTCCTCCTCCAAGGCCTATGGTGGTTGTCAGCATCATCCTCCACAACACCGTCGGTCTGTAACACATGCTGATGAATCACAGCTATGGCAGCTCCCAACATGTACATTTTAAAAGTTCCCCGTCTGTTTACACCTATGGTGCGGTGTTTGGGAATACACAGGTGTGTGTTGGGTGCTTTCACACTTTATACTGTTCTGCTGTGAACACTGATGATGTCATAGGGTGTGTATGTACGATCGTGGCTACAGGGGATCTTCTGTGTTTTATTTATGAAACCGCTATTCATAGGATCATAGGATCATAAGAAATTACTAGGCTATTGGCTCTGAGGCCCTTATAAGCCTAGCCCAGAATTTAGCCCATGTTTACACAAGTCAGCACCCAAAGCCCCTGTCCAGAAGGGACACAGGTGGAATCCCAAGGATGTATTTTCTGTTCTCCATCCAGTTATCTAGGCTGCGCTTGAAAAGGGATAAAGAGGTACTCTGCTTGACGTGGAGAGGGAGTCTATTCCACAGATGTGGGAGTCTCTGGGACACAAATGTGTCCCGCCAACAAGTCCTATTGATGTCACAGACCAGGCTGAGGTCACACGTGCAGGTTACTCGAGTGGAGCTTGACTTGTGGATATGCACCAGTCCCATCAAGGCGGGGTCTGAGATTTCTTTATATGCCAGACACAGGTCACATCTGAGGAGTCTGTATGAGACTGAGTAGAGGGATAGGGCTTTTAGCCTATCTGTGTAGGGTAGATGTTTGAGGCCCTGGATTCTTCTGGTTGAGGAATTTCTGTGGTCTCTCCAGCTGCTGCATATGCTTGTGAGGTACATGCTGAAGGGGGCATTGTACGCAGTAACTGGCCTTATAAAGGGAAGAATACAGGGATGTTATGACCTCCTTGTCCTTGGATGAGATACCCTTACTTATGAGGTGGGCCATGTAGAAAGCTTTCCATACAACAGAAGCAACATGGTGGTCAAAAGTCAGGTTGCTATCAACCTGGGTGACCAAATCCCTCATGACTGATTGTGTGCTTAGGACATTGTTATTAATGTGATGTGTGTGGACGTCACTCTCCCCAAAGGGGACAATGATGCATTTTTTTGTCATTCAGCTTGAGGCCATATTTCTGGCACCAGTCATTTGTTTGGGGGAGATCCTCTTGGAGAATATCCACATCACTTGGGGAAACGATGACCACACCCAGCTTGCAGTTATCCCGAATAACAGAGGCCCCAAGACCAATCCGTAAGGTACACCACTCATTACAGGTCTGCTGCTTAAGGTGGCTTCCCCATTTTGATTAGGTTGGTTCTAATCAGTGAGCCAGTTTGCTACCTATCTGGTAACATATGTATTGATGCCTAGTAGAGAAAGTTTATCTATTATGCCCGAGTGGGGAATAGTGTTGAAGGCTTTGGCTGGGTCAGGGTAGGCAGTGTGCACCATCTTCCCCTCGTCCATGGCTTTGACAACTGCCTCAAAGAAGTCAACCAGATTTAACAGACATGACCTCCCCTTGACAAAGCCAAACTGTGTGGTGTCAAGTGTTTGGAGGTTGCCAATGTCCTTGTTAATGAGATTCAGAATAATCCATTCCATGGCCTTGCAGATCAAGCTAGTTAGGCTGATGGGTCTATAATTTCCCAGATCGGTGGATGCTCCACCTTTGTGTAAAGGGATGATAGTGGCTATCCTCCACTCTGCTGGGACAAAGCCGGTACTCAGGCTTTGGTTGAATAGGGTGCCTAATGGTACTGCAAGTTCATGCAGGATGCAGCCTGGAATGTTATTGGATCCCATGGAGGCTGTATTTTTTGCCTTTGAGAGAGGGCATTGATGACCTGTTCCCTAGAGATAAGGGGAGGGGGGCAGGTACTGGGGATGTCCTAATTTGCTGATGGGGGTACAGAGGGGAGAAGGTTTCACTGACTCTATCAGCCAGTAGATTAGGTACATCTACAGCATTTGTGTATGTGGTATCCTTGACCACCAGTTCTGAACAGATCTGGGTCCTTCCTTTGAGATTGCGATTGCGGACATATGTGAAGAAGGATTGTCTCTAGTAGATGTGGCCAATTTGGACTGGAAGTTGGCTTTAGAGGATTTCACTAGTGCTCTTATTTGCTTGTTTAGGCTAAGAAGAGCTTTCTTCCAACTGGGCAACTGCTCCTTCTTGGTCCTGGGCAGCAATTGTTTCCTTTTGTTATATAGTTTATTTAATGCAGATGTCCATCAGACAGGTTTACTCTTCCTTGCAGAGGATGATTTTGTCCCGTCAGGTATTCCTGAGTCCATGCATCTATATAAATGCTCATATAATGCTTTGGTGTAGTTTTGGATATTGGTGCCAGCTCCTACAGAGGGGAGGAGGCTGTGAAGCTGTTTATACCATTCCTCAGGAGGCTATAATCAGCTTTGGAGAAGGTTTTTTTTGTTTAACCCTAGCTAGAGGGGGGGTCAGGGGAGATGCTGACTTCAAAAGTGGCTGCTTTATGGTCAGATGTTACCAGGGAGGATGATACTGTAGGGGTGCTGCAGTGGTTACTCATGTTGGTTAATACCAAGTCCAAGATATTATCACCTCTTGTGGTGGTATTGCCTAGCTGTTCCAAGGCATTTACATTGATAAAATCAAGTAATCTTTGGCCATTTGCGTTCTGGCATGAGTAGTTTTTCTAATCTATTGTGCTGCCTTTGGTGTTGCATTACATTTGGATGCCGTGAATTACATTCTGCCCTTCTGTTTACATTTGTGCGCGTTACACCTACCATTTGCTGGCATGCATCCAGCTGCCTGCTTTCATTTGTATTTTCCTAGACCTGGCTTATCTTGCGTAATGTGTGCTATTGCCGATCTACTGTGGGTTTGCTTTGCTCTGCTATGACAGTTCTCCTATCTTTGCATTCCAGGTCCTCCACACCTTTCTTTGCAATCCTATGCCTCCCCATCCTGTTTTGCAGGTTCCTGCATGCAGGCTTGTCTATTGCCGTCGATTGGCCACCGTGTGTTGATTGGTGTTAATTGCTCATTACTACGCCAATTACCCTGCTTCGGCATTTCCTTCTTTTCTTCCCCTGACCTTCCTGTTTGTGCTATTGTTCGCGGCTGGTGCATCCGCTTACCGGGTTTTGGGCACGAGTTCATCCCCGTACACATGCGCTTTCGGGCACCATGTGTGCTCTCAGCTAAATGGTTCTATACCCTCCTCCCCACCCCTGTCCTTCAGCTTTGCTTAGCAATGGCCAGGCCAGATTTGCATTGCTCCAATGTGCTTACTGATATGATGGCACACCCCTCTGCTGATGTCATGTATCACCTTTGATACACACCTCGGTGTTATAGCGATGCGCCATCAGGTACATCCTTAATCCGGCGGGATGTTTGCGATTCAGTATTACCTGCCTCATTTGCATGGCATTGACTACTAATTCATAGTTACAGCGCCGAACACTGTCGCGGGCCCCTGGCAACCCTTGCGCCTTGCTTGTGGTGTGCCATGCCTACCATTGCATATTATGGTGCAATCCTAATGTGTCTTTCATTGAGATTTTCTGCCATTTTTATATATTTCCTTTGTATTCCTGTTTTCACACACATGCCCTGTGGTTCTACTGTGCGTTACCGTGGACATGACATTAAATGTTGTTTTTTAGGTGTTGTGCATCTTTTCTTGTGCCATTGGCTGTGTATTTCTCCATTGGCTTATGTTAACTTTGTAATACATGCATGTGGCCCGCTTCCATAACTCCGATGTTCTGTTTGGGAAAATGTAAACCGTGTTTTTTGGTTTACATTTCCATGGGCTTGCGCTACGCCTGCACCACTTCGTGAATCGCTGTATACCTTCATTAGCATGGTGCAACACTGCGCATGGGGTGATTTGCATACCTATGCCGAGGGCTGCGTAGCTCTGGCGTACGCTGGTAGTGCACGTGGGATTGGTTTGTACCTGAATCGCTTGGTGGACATATTTGGTGTTATGCTGCCTACGCTACGCCTGCATCTGGCGCAAGCTTCATGAATCCGGGGGGTTGTTTAAAAGCATAATATTAATATCTGTTTTATAAGTTACTGTTCAACATTTTAAATGAGGTAAAAAATAAGGTATATTTAAATGTATTATATTAATTTATTAATACATGCATGCATAAATCTTTTTACTATAAATTCTGAAGTGCATTAGGGACAGTATTTTAGCTTTGCTCATTAACTTTTTGAAGTAACTGTTGAAATTAGGGAGGAACCTTACATATCTGTGTGTATGTATAGGGAATATGTGGGACCTGGTCTGGTGAGACACATGAAATATTTTGTACTGCAAACAGAAGAAAAAGATTTAGATGGATGCCTGACATGTGATACGTGACATATATTCTATTGTAAGACTAGAAAAAAAGAGTTTTTTGATGACTGGTGAAGCTATCAACCACAAAACTGAGTTCTCTAATCTTGCAGTGCAAGATATTTCATATAATCACATGACCCAGACCCACACATATACCATTTATTGCATACCTGCCTATTGACTGTCAGCTGCCCAGCAAAGTATTGCACTATCCATTTCCTACTATTTAGTATATGACCACTGACATGTGTGAGAACCAACTAGATGAAGCTGGCATCCAGGCAGTCTTGAAGGTTGCTTTATCCCAGCCATCTGCAGACCATCAGACATTTCTGCTGAATATTTATCACCAGGTGAATTGCAGGTCCCACACTGCCTACCATCCAGGTCTATTATCAATATCAAACCCGCCCTGCAAACTCAAAGCACACTGATTTGCTCTCACACCCATTTGCTTCTACTCCACTGATCTCTCCATGGACCCAGACGAATTTCTCATTAAAATGGACAGATGAGTGTTTCTTGTTTAAGTTGCAAACCCTCCTATTGGTGGTTGACGTAGGCAACTACATCACTGCAGGGGTGTGTTACACCTTCCCCATACCTATGTGTGCTAATGCAGATATAAGAAATGAAGGATAATTTAACTTGCTTTTAAAAAGAACTATTGATTACCTGTGGAACATAACTTTGAGCAAAAGAAAATTTGGAAATTAGTTTTCTGTTAGATACAAAACTTGTTAAATGATATTCAGACTTCCACCACACCAGGTGATACACAAAATCCGGATCAGAATTAGTAGATAGGGGTATGTAGGGGATGTCAGGTAATGTGGGAAAAGAAAACAGGTTGGTAGAATGAAGGTATTAGGAAGAGTCAACTGTTAGTCAACATGGAAGAAATATTGCAAGCATATGGCTAACTTATTTTAATAAATATTTGTCCGTAAGTTCATAGGTTTATAGGAGATTACTATGCTAATGGCTTAAGAGCCTTTACAAGCCTAGCCAGTTTTAACCAGATTTTACTAAAATTTCTATCCATAGGAGAAGGATAACAAGGGTCAGGAAATGGGGTTGGTTTCAACAATTTTTATAGACTGCTACTGTCTATAAGGGACTTGGGCATCACACCAGAAGTGAATTTGTGTTTTCTCATTCATTAGTCCACATTTCACTTGAAAATGGTCAGGGCAGGGTTCTGCTTCACATGAATAGGAAGCCTGTTCCAGAGGAGGGGCAATCTCTGGTACACATATCTGTCTCTCCAGCATGATCTATTCATGTCAGAGAGCAGGTTTAAATCCTAGGGGTGGCTGACACTCATGTAGTTAGTTTTCCGAATATGCAACATTTCTCTCAGGGCTGGGTCAGAGACTGTGTTGTAGGTCAGACACAGCTCACCCCTCAGTAATTGGTAGGAAACTGAATACAGTGATAGGGATTTTAATTGGTCCGCATATGACATGTTGGTTATACTGTGTATTTTTTTGGTGAGAAACCTCTGAGAATGCTCCAGCTGTCACAGGTGCCTGGTGAGGTACATGCCAAAATATATATTGTACTTGATTATTGGTCTGATGAGGGCTGAGTACAGTGATACTATGACATTCTTAGATATGGATGCCATGCCCTTACTTATAAGCTGAGCCACCTAGAAGGATTTCCTCACCACTGTGGACATGGCGGTCAAAGTTCAGATTACTATCTATCTATCTATCTGAGCACCCAGATCTCACACCACTGGGTCCACTGTTAAGGGGGTGCTGTCAATGTTGTAATTTGCAGGGGTATTTGATTTACCAAAGGCTATTATTATGCATTTCCTCACATTTAGTTTGAGGCCATGGCTCCACACTAATAGTCTGCATCAGTCTCTTCTGAAGGATATTGATATTATTTCGGGAGTCAGTGATTGGCCTCAACTTGCAGTCATCAGCAAATTTGGTCATCTAAAGTCTATCTATATTTGCCCTGACATCTGAGAAGTATATCCCAAACAGGACAGGGCCCAGCAGTGAGCCATGTGGTACTCACTGATGACTGGTCTCTTGCTGGATGTGGATTCCCCCAGTATAACAGCATGCGTCCTATCTGTGAGCCATTTGGCTATCTATCTGGTGCCATAGGGATTTATGCCCAATTTTGTGAGATTATCTATCATACCTGAGTGGGATACTGGCCAGGTCAGCATAAGTGGTATGCACTGTCTTACCCTCATCCATGGCCATGTTTTCCTTCTCAAAGAAGTCCACCAGACTGAGCAGGCAGAACCTGCCTTTGTCAAAGATGAACTGGGTTGAGTCTAGAGTTTGGAGATTTTCTTTTTTATTGTTAATCAGGTCCAAGATTATTCTTTCTCATAGTCTTGCATATGATGTTGGTCATACCTATGGGTTGGTAGCTTCCTGGATCCATTGATGGTTCCCCCCCCTTATGCAGAGGAATGGCTGTTGCTGTCCTCTACTCTACTGGGACAAAACTTGATTGTAAACTCTGGTTAAATAGTTATCCAAGTGGGTCTGCTAGCTCATGTTTCAAGCTACTTAATAGGCATCCTGGGATTCCATTAGGGCCCACTGATGCCATGTTTCTAGCTTTTGAGAGCACAGTGATGACCTGTTCTTTTGTGATAACAGGCAAAGGAATGGTAGGGGCATTTCAAGGGGAGTGACAAGAGGTGATGAGGGGGTGAAATTTGAATTGAAATCATTGGCCAGCAAGTTTACTATTCCTTCTGGCTGAGTATAGGTAGTGCCATCTACTGACAACTCAGCACATTGTTGAATATTTCCCTTAAGATTTCAGACATAACTAAAAATGTTTTGTGGTTATCCTTTCCTTGGGAGGCTATTTTAGTCTCCTATTTAGCTTTTGATGACTTGACTAGTTCCCTGATTTGCCTGCTGAGACTAATGAGGGATTTTTTTCTCTTTTGTGCACCTTCCCACTTACATCTAGACAGGGGTCCATCAGGGAGACTTGTTTCTTTAGCTAGAACTGGGTTTGGTTCGGTCAGGTACACTGTTTCTGTGCAGTTGTTTAAGTGGTTGTCCAGGCTATTCATGTATACATGTACATAGGCTTTCATGTTTTTGTGGTTAAAGGGAGCTTTAAAATTACTTATGCTATCACTTAATAGAAGGTAATTTGCCATGGAAAAATTCTTTAGGGCTTTAGGGTTTGATGAGGTTTCTACCATGACATTTATTTCAAAGGAGACTGATTTATGATCTGATCTTACCAATGAGGACATTACGCTGGGGGTGGGTGGGGTGGGGGTGCAATGCTTCCCCATGTTTGTAAGTACTATGTGAAGAATATTTGAGCCTCCAGTGGGAGTGCAGACCAGCTGATCAATACCAATTGCTTTGGCAAAGTCCAGGGATCTGTGAGCCTGCATGTTAGTGGTCATGTACATTTCCCAGTTCATGAAGGGGTAGTTAAAATCACCCGTGAGTAGTGTGTTGGGCAGAATGGTAAGTGACTCTAGTAACTTCAGGTATGTGGAGTGGTTTCCATGGTTCATGGTTGGGGACTTGTAGCTAGCGATGATATGGTGGGGGATTTTGTCTGTGTTCAGCTGGACATGGAGTACCTCAAGTGAATCATTCTGCTTGGCCAATCTTGCAGGGTGATTGTTTCTTATGTAAATGGAAACACCTCCTTTCATTATTTTTCCTTTTCAATGGGTAGTCTGAATGTGTGATAGGCATTGTAAACTTGCACTTCCTGGGTGCTTTCTGCAGTCTTGAACCACATCTTTGTAACAGCACAGATGTCAGCAGTCTCCAGGTTGAGGAGAACTTCCAGGGAGTGCAGTTTCTTGTTAAGACTCCTAGCACTGAACAGTAGTACCTTCAGCTTGGCATTAGAGGAATATGTTACCTTGATAGATCTGTTGGTTTGGCACTACCCGAAAAAGGCACTATGGGGGTGGCTAATACCTTGGCCAGTATTTGAAAGCCCAACAGCAATGGGTGCAGATGATCTCTGACAAAGCAGTGTGGTCTGTTGATCATGTTGAACCAGGCTGACATCATTGAATAACATGGATCCTCGTGGAATGACTTCAATTAGTGAAGTTAATCATCTTCTCTTTGTGTTCTGATTTTTTTTATGGGATGAATTCAGTGAAAATGTGTATTAAAATAGACCACACCCTCTCCATTTTTCGGGGCACTGGGTTTAAACCCCAAAAGATTTGTTCCCATATATCCAGCTTTGTTTAAGCCGGGTAGCATGTTGAGAATTAGGGCCCCACAGGATTGACTCCCCCCTTTTTACCAACCCTTTGGGAAGGGGGCCAATAGTTCCAACCCAAAGAGAAAGGTTTTTTTGGGGGCTTGCGGGAGCATTAAATTTTTTATTGTATTTGGTGGTTTTTAGGGGGGAATTGGGAACCCTTTTTTAAGTTATTTTAACCTAATAGGGGGTTTAGTTTTAAAAGGGGAAAAGTCAGTTTGACCCTGTTTGATTTTTTTCATATTGGAATGTTTTTTTTTAATTTTGTAAAAATTGTCCTGTTTTTTTGTTTGGTTTAATTTAATATACATTGTTTTTAAATTCCTAGGATCCCAATGGGCAGAAAATCAAAAAGTGTTTTGATTTAATTTTTTTCTTGGAAACCGGGAAAAATTTTGGGGTTTCGGGACTGTGTTTTCACATAAAAAGGGTCTTATTTTTTAAAACAGCAGAAACAATTTTTCTTTGAATTTGATGTTTAAGAAACAAAGGGGGGGTTTTTAAAAGATTCCAAAATTTTTAATTAAAAGTTTTTGCACATAAGGGATGTAACCCCCATTAAAGCGTTATGAAAACCAATTTTTAAAAATTAAAAAAAATTTTCAACAAACCACAACCATAAAAACCCAAATAAGTTTTAAAGCCCCCCAATAAGTTTCAACCCATTTGACGGGTATAAAAACCTTCAATGTAAAAATGCTTTTTAAATAACGGGAAAAAAATGTTAAAATGAAAACACAAAAAGTTAAAATTAAAGCGTAGTAAACACGGTTTAATTATAAATTAAAAAATGTAACTTTAAAAGGATTCTTTTTAAAATCAAAATCACAAAAAATACTTATTTTCATTTTTAAACTACTTTAAAGCACAATTTTTATCTTTATTTTAAAAACCAAAGATCTAAAATACTAATTAGTTGAAAACATTTTTTTTAGTATAATATAATATTTATATAAAAATATTAAAGGAATAAATTTTTAAAAAAAATTAAATAAATAATAAAAATAATTGGAACAAAGCAATTAATAATAACATTCAAAATAAATAATGTTTTTTATATTTTTAAAAATTATCCCTATCCCCAAAATTGGGCCTAATTACCATAACAAGTGGGGGAAATGGAAAGGTAAAAATAAAACCAAAATGCTTTTCCCCTTCCAACAAATATACGGGGGGTTTTTCCCTTTTTTCCCCCAATAAATAGGGACACAATAAGATCTCAGCCCATATCGCCAGAATAGAGTTGTTTCCCAATAGTGTTCTTCCCTAAGTAGTCCAACAAAAACCCCCAAAAACAAAACCAAAACAACAAAAAAAAAAAAAACCAATTTTTTTTTTATTAAAAACACCAGCCCCCCCCGGGAATGGGCACGGCTCCATTTTTACTAAAATATCCAGGCCCCATATTTATATTAAAACCCTTAAAGGGGGTGCCTTTATTCAAATTATTTAAAAATGAATGGTAAACCAAAAGGGTTTTTTTGGGCTTTTCAATCCCCCAATAATACTCAGATTAAATTTTTCCCTTAAAAATGAATTAAAAAGGTTTAAAAATTTTAATAATTAATAAAAAAGACAACTTTTTAAACGGGTTTAAATTCGGGATAAAAAAATTTTAATCTTAAATTTGACAAAATTAGAAAACCTAATAAATTTGACTAATTTACTAACTAAGAAACCCGTTCAAAAAAAACTTACTTTGGGAACAAAAAAGGCTTATGGTTTTCAGAAAAAATAAAACATTTATTTTTTTTGAAAATTAAAAAATAATAACCCTGTACCTTTTAGTTCTATTTTTTTCCCCCACAAAATTTAATTATAAAAAATTGAATTAACCCCGGGATAAAAAATTAAAATTTCCTAGTAAATTACCCCCGGCAATTAAACATCTAAAATCGATTATATTTTTCAAAAAAGTATTGGTTACATTTTATTCCTTTAAACAGTTTTTAATTTAAAAAACCGGGGATTAATTCTATTTAAAGCAAAATTATCTAAAAAATTATTGCTGGGTACCTTCCATATTTAAAAAATATTATTATATATTTAAAAATTTTAATATATATTTATTTATAAATTTTATATATGTTCTATAATATTTATGGGAAATGTGGGTTTTAAAAACCTGAAAATGTCACTTCCATGGGTTTTATTTTTTAAGGGTTGACCCCGGGATGAGGGGGGAATTTTTTTTTATTATCAAAGATAGGTGCCTGTTGCATTCCTCTCTGGTGAAGGAATTATTCAATGATCTGGTAGAAATCCCTACAGTTGTATTTGTAAATTAGTCTCTGATATAACATGTCGTCCAATAGCAAGTCTATTCTTGAAGGCAATATTAATTTCATTTTTACTCACTTCCGTATATGCCTCACTTAATAACATGTTAGTCATATAAGAAATATAGTCACTGTTGTCAGTGATAACCATTCCATTGCCCTTATCGGGCCTCATAATTCTAATATGCAGATTATTACATATTTCTTTAAATATAGTTTGCTCCTCTTCTGTCATATTGGAATGTATATTATTCTTATATGTTTTGTGAAACATTCTCATATCATATTCACTTATCTTCTCAAAAGTAGCAATGTTATCATTCATGGGAGGATTAAATAAACTAGGTTTGCTGAACTTTTTATGTTGCTTATTATGGCTGTCCATATCATTCTGAAAAAATAATTTTAGATTTAATTTTCGGGTAAACAATTTTAAATCCAGTACAGATTCCACTAAACTACCTTTCTTGCATGGAACATAACTGAAACCTTTTGAAAAAGAAATCTTGTTCATCACTTACCATTCTGGCCACCCTGACCATCTGCCCTTTAACAATGGCTTTTTTCTGATGGTCAGGGTGCCAACTATTAAAATGTAAGTATGAGTTTGAAAATGTTGACTTTCTATAAATCTTTGTTTTTAAACTATTAGTTTCCTTATTATATATAATATTTACATCTAAATAGGTGATGTCATTTTGACTAACCTGATAAGTAAATTTCAAAAATCTAACTGTTGTATTAATATATTCAAGGAACGAATTTAAAACACTCTTATCAT
This sequence comes from Protopterus annectens, assembly GCF_019279795.1. NCBI lineage: Eukaryota > Metazoa > Chordata > Ceratodontiformes > Protopteridae > Protopterus > Protopterus annectens. Next base: position 1,627,961,593 of record NC_056726.1, on the reverse strand, counting down.
GGTCCCAGATGATAAAAATATCATCCAGGTATCTGGTATACATTTTAATATGCTGGTAATATACAGTTGTAAATAAAAAAAGCCATTGTAAAAGGGCAGATGGTCAGGGCGGCCAGAATGGTAAGTGATGAACAAGATTTCTTAGATGAGTTACAATATATGATACAATTATTTACTAATAGGGGCTACCCTGAACAATTTTGTCAAAACATATATAATGAAGTTAAGGAAAAAAGGAATAATGGTACATACAAAGCAATATTAAAATCTGGATTTTCAAAACAAGTATGTACTACAAATACATCTAGGGACGAAATTAAACATAATGATACTCCTGCATATATAACAACTTATAATGACACTTTTGAAATCATTGAGTCAATTATAAGAAGGAATTGGAATATGCTGGTAAGTGAAAAGTAAATTAAAAGAACTTAAAATGGAAGGTGAATATCATTTTGTTACAGTGGATGTATGCAACCTTTTTACAACCATACCACATGATATTGGGCTCATATGGCTTGAAGAACAAATATATGAAACACATTTGTATGAGCAAGATAAAATCAATACGTTTATTAATTTGATGGAAATAGTATTACATAACAATTTTTTATACTATGAAGGTAGTTATTACCAGCAAATTAATGGAGTAGCAATGGGGGTACCTTGTGCCCCTATGTACGCTAACTTAATCATGAGTTACTGGGAAAATAATTATTTATTTAAAACTGTATATTACCAGCATATTAAAATGTATACCAGATACCTGGATGATATTTTTATCATCTGGGACCATGATAAGAGTGTTTTAAATTCGTTCCTTGAATATATTAATACAACAGTTAGATTTTTGAAATTTACTTATCAGGTTAGTCAAAATGACATCACCTATTTAGATGTAAATATTATATATAATAAGGAAACTAATAGTTTAAAAACAAAGATTTATAGAAAGTCAACATTTTCAAACTCATACTTACATTTTAATAGTTGGCACCCTGACCATCAGAAAAAAGAAATTGTAAAAGGGCAGATGGTCAGGGCGGTCAGAATGGTAAGTGATGAACAAGATTTCTTAGATGAGTTACAATATATGATACAATTATTTACTAATAGGGGCTACCCTGAACAATTTTGTCAAAACATATATAATGAAGTTAAGGAAAAAATGAATAATGGTACATACAAAGCAATATTAAAATCTGGATTTTCAAAACAAGTATGTACTACAAATACATCTAGGGACGAAATTAAACATAATGATACTCCTGCATATATAACAACTTATAATGACACTTTTGAAATCATTGAGTCAATTATAAGAAGGAATTGGAATATGCTGGTAAGTGAAAAAACTTGGGGTCAACTATTTCATGGGCAAATTAAGTTTGTATATAGAAAAAGTCCATCATTTAAAAACTTGTTTGAAAAAATAATGAAAAAAATAATGATACCTTGGAAAGATATAATACTAGAATTAAAGGAAATTTCAAATGTGGTAAGTGTTCCGTATGCAGTTATATTCATTGTACTGGCACTGAAGTGGTTGTAAATGGTTGTAGGATCAATTTCAATGGACATTATAATTGTTATACATCAAATGTTGTTTATTTGGCTATATGTCAACACTGCAGGGCCTTTTATGTAGGAAAAACTAATAGGCATTTTAGGGATCGTATTAAAGAACATCTATTAGATATTCAACATCTCAAAACAACAAATGCCTTGGCCAGGCATATTATTAGTAATGTAGATCATAAATTTAAATTTTGTGTTATCAATCAAATAATATATGATCAGCAGGGTAAAATTACACAGTATCATTTGGATATGAAGGAATTGAAATGGCAGATTCTTTTGGACTCTTATAACTTACCTGGCTTAAATGAATACCATACTATAATGCCTATATTAAGAATAAATAAATTAAAAGGGACATAAAAATATATGCATAGGAAATATGTATATTTTACAACATATATACATTTAATGAACTAGAATTGGTTATACAACATACACATTGCTGTTGTTGTTGTTGTTCATTTATAAATTCATTTTAGTACAAATGATAGATTTGTTAATGAAATTTATATTCACATTTATTATTTATTATATACAATATTATACATGTTTGAATACACTGTTTATATGGTATTAGGTTTTTTCCACTATAATTATATTAGTATTTATATTAGAATACTTAGGTAGTAAAATGTATAGTATTTATTATTTTTCAGATGCTTAAAATGTAGTTATATAGGACTATTGAAGTTAATTGTATTAATATATTTAGTGGTATTAAGGATTAAGGTTGCAATACATACATAGTTACATTTCATTTATTTATTTTATTTATACAGGTTTTTGATTATAACTTTGGAGCAGCTTTTAAATGTGTTTTTTTAAACGTGTTTTTTTTAATGTGTTTTTTCAATGTGTAAAACGAAATTAATCAATTAAACTGGTTATGTAAAACTAAATTGCAATTAATTAAGTAATCAACTTGGGAGGGTTTTGTATTTAAGCAAGCTTCACAAACTGTGCTTTGTATTCTGATGAAGTTCGTTGGAGCGAACGAAACCTAGGTAAATAAAGGAGTTATTTATTATGTTTTATGCTGGTGGTGTGCCTTGAAAAGTACTTTTCACAGTAACCGAATATTGGATGCAGTATTATCGCTTGTATATTGCTGTTACTACTCTCCTTATTGGCGTTTGCCTCCATCTCGCTTCAATTGTGATATTTTCTGTATCTGTTAGGCGAATTCGCCAAACCAAGAGCAGCTCTAAGGAACTGAGCTGAGCAGCTCTGAGCTCTGAAGAACAGTATTTTTAGTACTAGTTATATAATAAAAAATAAAACAAGAATCAAACGGAGTAAATGCTCTACAACGGACAGCAAGAAGAATCCAAATAAAAAACAGTAATGTCAGAGACAATGGAGAGAATATCAATAATTCCAAGGTATACTCTGTCCAATGCAGCAATGAATCCCAAAACTTCTGTAGAATAAAAATCAGGTTTATCGAATAGAGGCGTGGTGGCGCTTTTGCTGGAATAGCTTCAGACCAAATTACAAATCATTCCACAATGTAGACAGTTTATATATAAAAAAAGGCGCCAAAAATGACATGGCTTAAAGAAATATTCCTTAAAAACAACTCATAAAAAATATCACTTAAAAAATATATATTTGTATAAAAATGTGCATCAAATTACAAAAATACAATACATAAAATATTTCATTTCATTTAGAAGCATTGAGTCTCCTGGATTTTAACAATGGACGTAGGGGAACCTTGCCATTATTTTATGTATTGTATTTTTGTAATTTGATGCACATTTTTATACAAATATATATTTTTTAAGTGATATTTTTTATGAGTTGTTTTTAAGGAATATTTAAGCCATGTCATTTTGGCCTTTTTTTATATATAAACTGTCTACATTGTGGAATGATTTGTAATTTGGTCTGAAGAAGCTATTCCAGCGAAAGCCACCACGCGTTCTATTCGAATAAACCTGATTTTTATTCTACAGAAGTTTTGGGATTCATTGCTGCATTGGACAGAGTATACCTTGGAATTATTGATATTCTCTCCATTGTTTTGCTCTACGGACATTACTAGTTATATAATAGTTATATATACAAAATATTAACAGAGCAATAAGATCCTTTTGAATACAAAATGTCAATAAATGAAGGTAAAGACATAACCTCTGGATATGTGCAAATGCTAATTAATAATAACATTCTGAAATAGAATGCAATGATTTATTATACTTTTATACAAAATGTGATGCCCGTGCACTGGCCCAGTAATCAAGGAGCCTCAATCCTCACCACTAACACCAGTGAGGGGCGTCCACATCGGAAAGGATAACAAATACACACACAGTAAAGTGCAATTTCCCTTGAGAGCACACAGAGATCAGTCAGTCTGGGGCTGTTTTTTCCCTTTCTCTCCAGATCCCCAATAAGACTCCCCACTGGCACAGCTATAGGGTACAGATCTCAGCCCAGTAGTCAAGCCAGAACCTCCAGAGCTTGCTCTGTCCAACTAGTGCTTCGTGTCCCTGCCCAAGTAGCTGACACACACACACACACACACACACACACACACACACACACACACACACACACACACACACACACACACACACACACACACACACACATTTTGAGATTTGGTTTATATACAAACACACAGACACTCCCCGGGGAAGGCGGGCACAGGTTCTCCAGGTATCCCCCCCTTCTTCCAGGCTATAAGGTAGTAACCACTGCCACCAGCTACTCTTATCAGCTACTAAAAAGGCCCTTACCAAAGGGTGTCCAATTATACTGTGCAATATTATTATCCAAATAGTAAGTGGATGAACAGCAAGGCTTATTGCTGTGGCTTTGTACAGTATCACCAAATACATGCGAGTACTCTAGAGCTTAAATTATCTCTACACAAAACTGCCACAGTTGAAAGGTTTAAAAATATTTAATAATAAATAATAAAAACACAAGACAGATCTTCTCAGTTCAACACAGTGCTAGTCAAGAGTTCAGGGATCACAGGAAAATGCTTAAAATAATACTGTAGAATAGTCTGACATAAATATAGAAAACAGCTAGACTAAATCTGACTGAATTCCTATCTAACTAAGAGCAATCACAGTTCTAAATAAACTTACATATGGAACAAAGGCAGAGTACTGGTGAGTGATGTTCTTCAGACAAAATCCAAACATGCTCTGATTTTCTCTCTCTGAGAAAGTCTTAAAAATAATACATCACTGCTGACTCATTTTAGATTACGTCATTCTTCTCTGGTTCCCAGGCTAACATTATATATGTAAAATCTAGCAATTAACCCTGGCATCAAAACAATATAAGGAATTCCTCAGTCCAGACATTACGTCTCCGAGCTTAGATATCAAACAGTCATACAATACTTGACTTATCAGCTTTCTTCTAGCAAAGTGCACTGTGGTTACATTTTTGCAGTTCAACATTTAACACAGTTTTCCTACATTTAAGAGGACAAGCCTGTGGATTATATTCATATTTACAATGACATAGAATTATCTACAAAAGTCTATCTAGCTAGGGTGGCAGCCTTCACATATCTTCACACAAAATATGATGTATATATATATATATATATATATATATATATATATATATATATATATATATATATATATATATATATATATGTTCATAGGTACATAGGTGTGTACTGGGCTAATAGCCATGGAGCCTTTACAAACCTAGCCCATAGAAGTGCCCTGGCATCTTGCCACCTGGCGTTAGTTCCCATTGCCTTTATCAGGTTGAGCCACTGGAGTGATCCTCGGGGTGAAGTTTCTTTTTCCCATCTACTCATCAAGATGAGGTGCTCTGCTTGGCAAGATGAGGTGCTCTGCTTGGCATGTATGAGAAGTCTATTCCAGAGAATGGGCAGTCTCTGGGTGAGGAACCTATCCCTCCAGCATGTTCTGTTGATTGTAGTAATGAAGTTGAGGTCTCTGGATCATGTGGTGCAGAGGGATTGGGATTTCTTTAGATGTAGCATTTCTAACAGAGCTGGGTCAGATATGGCTTTTGTAAATCAAGCAGAGATTGCCTCTAAGTAGGTGATATGAGACAGAGAATAGCAGGAGTTTTTTGAGTATTTCCATGTAAGACATGTGTTTAATGCCTAAGATCATGTTTGTCAGGTACTTCTGTGCCCTCTCCAGCTGTTGCAGGTGTCTAGTGAGGTACAGGCAAAATGTTGCATTATACCTGATGATTGGTCTAATGAGGGAAGAGTAGAAAGAGACAATAACCTCTTTCTTCCTTGATGCAAAACCCTTGGTAATGAGATGTGCCACATAGAAGGACTTTCTGACCACAGTTGCAATGTGGTGGTCGAAAGAGAGGTTGCTGTCAGCCTTGTCCCCAGATCTGTTATAACGCCTTCAGTGTTCAGTCAACTCCCATCAGTGTGGTAATTAGTGGGAACTGAGTTTTTACCAAAGGGGATGACAATGCATTCTTTGGTGTTAAGCTTAAGGCCATGGTTTCGACACCAGTCATTGGTCTCAGTGAGGCCTTTCTGTAGGATGTCTGCATCACTTAGGGAGTTAATAATGGCTCCCAGCTTGCAGTCATCTGCAAACTTGGTTAGCCATAGTTCCTTAGTGTTGGCCTGGAATTCTGAGAAGTAGATGCTGAACAGGAGAGGACCCAGGACCAATCCCTGTGGGACTCCACTTGTGACTGGTCAGCAGTCTGACTTGGAGTCTGCTACTTTCACACTGTGTGTTCTATCTGTGAGCCAATTTACAACCCACCTAGTGATATAGGGGTTGATGCCTAGTTTGTTGTAATATATATATATATATATATATATATATATATATATATATATATATATATTACAGTTTACTATTGAAATGTCGAAATTTAAATAAAAAACGGCACTAATCAGCAAAGTGTTTCACCGAAAGTACAAATAACCTAATGGCCCTGTTCATAGGTTCATAGGTTCGTACTAGGCTATCTGCCCTAGGGCATTTATAAGCCTATCCAGAGTGTGTGTGGCTTACACCACCCCTTAGGATGAGAATACTACGCCCATTTATGGTTTAGTTTACTGTGCCTCTGTCTAGTAGTGACACAGAGATGACCCCCGGGGTAAACCTACAATCTCCCATCCACTCGTCAAGATTTCTCTTGAATAGAGTTAATGAGGGGCTCTGCCTAACATGGACTGGGATTCTGTTCCAGAGTGTAGGGAGCCTCTGGGTTATAAATCTGTCCCTCCAGCACATCCTATTTATTTCTGTGTTGAGGTTCAAGTCTCTTGCTCTCTTGGCTCTGATGGATTTAGATTTTCTGAGGTGGAGCATGTCCATTAATTCCGGATTGGACATGGCCTTGTACGTCAGGCACAGACCACCTCTGAGTAGGTGGTATGCGACTGAATAGAGCTGGAGTTTCTTCAGCCGGGCAGCATATGACATATGTTTGAGACCCTTTATCCTCTTGGTGAGGAACTTTTGGGGTCTTTCCAACTGCTGCAGGTGTCGGGTAAGATACAACCCAAATGGGGCATTGTACTCAATCATTGGCCTGATAAGAGAAGAGTACAGGGGCACAATGACCTCTCTTGATCTAATTGTGAATCCCTTCATGATAAGGTGGGCAATATAGAAGGTCTTCCTAACCACTTTGGCAATGTGAATGTCAAATGAGAGGTTACTGTCAACTTGGGTCCCTAGGTCCCTGATTACCTCTTCCGTACTTAATGGATTACCACCTATGTGGTAATTTGTGGGTACCTTGTTTTTCGCAAAGGGTATGACTATACATTTTTTGGCATTCAGCTTAAGGCCATGGCTCTGGCACCAATTATCCATTTCTATGAGACCTCTCTGAAGGATGCTTGTGTCCGCTGGAGTATCAATTATGCCGCCCAGTTTGCAGTCATCTGCAAACTTTGTTAGCCACAATCCTCCTATGTTTGCCTGCACCTCGGAAAAATAAATGCCGAACAAGAGGGGTCCCAGGACTGAGCCCTGTGGGACACCGCTTGTGACCGGCTTAGAGTCTGACATGGCTCCAGCAACTCTGACCCTGTGGGTTCTGTCCTTGAGCCAGTTTGCAACCCATCTTGTGACATATGGGTTTACATTTAAGCTGGTGAGTTTGTCTATGATGCCCGAGTGGGGTATTGTGTTGAAGGCTTTGCAAGGTCAAGGTAGGCTGTGTGAACTGCCTTACCCTCATCAATGGCCTTAGTGACTGTTTCAAAAAAGTCGACCAAGTTCAAAAGGCAGGATCTGCCCTTGACAAAGCCAAATTGGGTAGGATCCAATGTCTGTAGGTCCCCAATGTCTTTGTTTATGAGTTCCATAATGATCCTCTCCATAGCTTTGCAGACCAGGCTTGTCAAGCTTATGGGGTGGTAATTTCCAGGGTCCGTAGAAGCATCACCTTTGTGGAGTGGGACCACTGTTGCCGTACGCCACTCTTTGGGTATGTATCCTGTAGTAAGGCTAAGATTAAACAGCAGCCTTATGTGTGGGTTTAGTTCCTCTTGGAGTTCATGTAGCACACAGCCCGGGACACCATCCGGTCCCATTGATACTGTGTTTTTAGCTTTAGAGAGGGTGGCTCTCACCTGGGCATCTGAGATGTTAGGGAGGCTACATTCTGCTGGGATAGATATTTCTCCTGTTGGGGGGGAGGAGAAATTTGCACTGAACCTGTCTGCCAGAATGTTGGCAATGTCTGTGGGTTCAGTGTATTTTGTGTCATTTTGGACTAACTCTGAGCATATCTGGGAGTTTCCACCCAGGTTTCTAACATAGCTAAAGAAGGCCTTGTGATTGCCTTTTGTGTCTTTTGCGATTTTTCTCTCAAAGTTAGCCTTGGATGATTTTATGAGTGATCGTAGTTTTTTGCTAGTACTGATCAAAGATGCCTTCTCTTTTAGGGATTTTGTTCTGTCATGTAGTAGCTTCCTCCTCCTGTTGTAAAGTTTGTTTATGGCTGGGGTCCACCAGACCGGGCGCCTGCCTTTGGGGGAATGGGTCTTGGTTTTATTTGAGATTGCATGATCCATGCATTCTTGAAGGTGCTCGTAGAAGGCATTTGTAAAGGATTCAGCAGTGTGGGTTGTGGTTTCCACTGGCCCAGGGGCCTTGAAGGATACCACTTCAGTCTTAAGAAGTGTGAAGTTGGCTTTTGAGAAGTTCTTCACTGTGGTCTTTGTGCAGGGGTGGGGGCGGGATGTGGATTTCCAGTGAGATTAATTTATGGTCTGATCTCACCAATGAAGAATATACTTCCAGTGTGGAGCATTTTGTCCCCATGTTTGTGATGATCAGGTCTAGTATATTATCTCCTCTTGTGGGAATGGTGACTAGTTGTTACATCGCATTTGAGTTTATAAATTCTAGGAACCTTTGGGCTAGGGTGTTGGGGCTTGAGTAATGTTCCCAGTCTATGTTTGGGTAGTTGAAGTCTCCCAATATGATGGTATTTGGAGAGACATTCATACTCCCCAGTGTCTTCAGGAAGGCTGTGTGGGGTTCCTGAGTTTGAGAGGGTGGTCTGTAGCATGCTACAAACTGTAAGGCAGTTTTGTCTATGGTTAGTTGCACCTGGATGGTCTCTGATGCTTCATGCATTGCCACTAACCTGGAGGTGTGGGTATCTTTGATGAATATGGATACTCCCCCTCCTGTTGTCGAAAATTAGCTTAGGCAGAGTTCCCAAAACTGGATTGCATTAAGATGATTCTCTTAATGCCATAAGACTAAATAAATTAACAAATCTAGAAGCATTCCTACATTTGGAAAACACCCATGTATGCTTAGTTGATGAAACCTGGTTTAAATATAAAGACAGCATTATTTGTACTTTTATTGCCTATAGGATTAACAGCATCTGCGATCACTAGGAATCCAGAAACTCATTGAATTACAAATTGCATTACATAGCATTAATGATCAACACATATCTTGTTACAGATCACCTTGTCTTCTGATGACCATGTAACATTCCCCGCTGTTATAAACAATGTCTCTGTTAGGAAAAACTACGTTATTTTGGGTGACTGCAACTACCCTTCAATAAACTGTGACACCTATTCCTCCAATGTAGGATATGTCCCAAAATAACTTAAATTTAATAAACACAAATTACCTTGAACAGCTGACAAATAATCCTACAAGAGGACACAGCTTTCTTGACTTTTTCTTACAAACAAGGGTGTCTCTTGCACTACTTTGACATCGCCGTCCTCAGTGATGTCTGACCATAAACTTCTGACTGACTCCTTTAAACTCCCATAAGCTCCTACAGCAAACCCTTATGAATTTAAGGATTATGGACATACCACTCTCAGCCTACTATGTGACAAAATATAACAATTCACTTATGGGGCTGCACCTTCACAGATCTTAACACAGCAGCAAGCTTCACTAAGGAATTATACATCCATTCAGAAAAATATGTATAGTGCTAGCTGTCTCTACAGAACCAACTATTATGGGAAACTCAAAAACAAATGACCCTGGTGGTTCACCTTCCTTCCTTAGTTTGTTTATGGCAGGAGACCACTAGAGTGGCTTCCTTTTTTTTTGGAGGATAGTATCTTGGTTCTGTTGGAGATGGCACAATCCATACACTTGGGTATGTGCTTATACAGTGCATTTGTGTAAGATTCGGCAGTTGTACCTCTATTTTCCATCTGCATGGGTGTCGTGAAGTTTGCCACTTCTGTCTTAAGAAGCATGAAGTTGGCTTTGGAGTAGTTTTTGACAGTGGCTTCCTTGATGGGGGGTGGGGGTGGGATATGGATGTCTAGGGTGATTAGCTTGTGGTCTGATCTGACCAGCAAGGAGTTGACCTCTGACGTGGAACACCAGTTACCCATATTGGTAATGACCAGGTCCAGGATATTGCTGCTGCTGGTGGGGGTGTGGAAAAGCTGATCCAAGGCATTGGAATTTATGAATTTCAGAAAACGTTGAGCGAATGAGTTGGTACATGAGTAGTTTTCTCAGCTGATGGTGGGGTAGTTGAAATTGCCCATAATTAAGGTATTGAGTTGTACCTTAATATTTTCCTTTATCTTAAGAAATGAAGAGCAGAAATTCTGGGGCATGGTGGGGGACCTGTAACAAGCTACAACCTGGACTGCAGTCTTACCCAGTGTTGGTTGCACTTGGATAATTTCGGATGCATTATGTTGAACAACTAGCCTGGAGGTGTGGATATCCGTAAAGAATATGGACACACCTTCACCTTTAGTGTTTTGGTCCAGGTTAGGTGGCCAAAAGGTGTGGTATGAATGATAGTCTGGTAATGCAGGGGTGGTCTCTGGAGCCTTGAACCAGGTCTCTGTCACAGCACAGATGTCGATGTTCTCCATTTTAAGTAGTGCCTCGCGTGAGTGCATTTTGAGGTTTAAACGTCTAGCTACTGCATTACCCTCGGAGTTTGCTTGCTTGTACCTGTTATGGTGGTGAATTTAGCATTTGAACCTTGCCTAAAAAAGGCACTATATGGGTGGCAAGAGCCTTAGCCAGTATCCAGAATCCCAGGTGTGACAGGTGCAAGCCATCTCTGGCAAAGCATCATGGTCTGTCGACCATGTCATCCCAGGTAGACAGATACTGGATCTTCTTAGAATGACACCAGAAGCTTAGCCAGTTGTTGAAGTCAATCATTTTGTCCTTGTACTGTGGTATCATTCTGGGCAATTGCAAGATGCTACTCAGGGGTAGGGTCATACCTGCCTGGGCTACAAGATCCGAGAGCTCCTCCATGTCTCTTTTCATGTAGTCATGGGAGGTACATCTCAGGTCATTCACACCAACATGGACAATGACAGAGTCATATTTGTACTTGTTGTGGAGTGACCTGATTGCATGCATTATGTGGCGGATCCTGGCACCCGATAGGCAGCTGACAGTAACTATCTCCTTGTTTAGCCTGGTGAGTGGGATATCAGTGTGCCTGACTATAGAGTCACCTATGATTAGTGTGTTGGGCACATTGTTTTGCCTTATGGGCTGAGATTGAGTGACATACTGATTTTGTGGGCTATGTGTCATTTGGGTAGTGTTGGGGGTGGTGGTTGTCTGCATTTCAGCTTGGGAGGTCTCTGCTGCTTGGGCAAATTTTTATTGAGAGCCTCCATGAATGTGGGTGTGTGCTTTGTGTTTCTATGTGTGGTAGTGTGGGTTTTGAAGGACTATGTGTTGAGTGTGGTGTGGTGCAGGTGTTAACCTTCTCCTCTTGACTGTCTAGTCCAGTCTTGGCAGGAGAGGGCTTGGCTTCCAGTTTGGCTATATAAGTTTATCTCTCACAGGTTGTATTGTTGGGTGGTAGGAGGAGAGGGTTGTCAGTGTACATGGGGCAATTGCTACATTGCCCCAAGATGCCCAGATTCATCAGGTGGACAGGAGAAAACACCCAGAGCTGACACATGGACATGCCTGAATAGGTGCTTATTAATTTAAGTACTAAGAACTGTTTTCCTCTTGACAAGTGAGAAAAGTCGAGTGCTGTAGTAATTTGTAGTTTATTTAGTGCTTACGAGTTCTGAGCAATTGCTGAGCATAAGGAAACAATTTTGAGTGCTGAAACAAAAAAACTGGCTAGTTCTAGCTAAAACTAGCTAGTTTTAGCACCAATCCCAAGAAGAGAAGCAGGCCACGATGTGTTTGGTGATCCGCAGTCTTGTCCCAGATGATGCAAGGGTCTGCAGGCTTGTAGCCTTTTTCTGGTAGATGTCTCAAATAGCAACCAGATCAATCAGGTATGTTAAGCACAGACACTTACTCTCCAACCAGAAAGAGTCAGGAATCAATGCACTCTGCTCCTACTCTCACCAGGATCAGAATATAAGCACAGATTCTAAGCTGTCACCTATAAAGCTGTTATTAAGCATTCTGGTGATCAGCAGTCTCCAGGAAATAATGTAACTGCACTCCTTCTCTCACCAGGAGAAAACAGAAGCACTAATCCCAAGATGACTACTGAGAGGCAGAATGTGGGCTCTATAATAACTGGTGGTCTTGCAATAGATGCTTAAAGGTAAGATGAAAAAAATGGTTTATCCTAAACACTGCAGTGTGCACTAGAGGAGTTATATGCGAAAGTAGGTAACTTAAGTTTTACCTGTCTAAAAGATAAGTTTTAGTGGAGAGTCACTATTTTTTAAAACAGCAAGATAGATTGAAAGGGGATGGCCACTTTTGTATTCTGGTACTATGGAAAACAGTAGGATGGCCAATAAATTTAAATAGTTGAAGGGGAGTGATTTCAACAAATGATAATTTTTGTCCTTACTCACACCAGCCAGTAAAAGCAGAGAGAAAATGAGATATATGGTCAAATTAACATAAGGGGCAGGCAACTAGAAAGACAGTGGTGTTTAAGAATACAACAGTAACCGACATAGCCTTACAAGCTTCATCTGCAAATCCATGAAACAAATTATGATTGACTTTATAAACTGTGATGTTAAGAATGACCCTTGACAGTTTTCTTTTTCCTGAATAGATCCCTTCTATTTAATCTGGTAAATTTCTTCAAAAAAGGTATAGAGGCTGTAGATGTTGGCAATACAGTGCACTTAACATATCTTGATCTAGATAAAGCCTTTGATACTATTTCCCATACTAGCATCATACAAAAGGTAAATGCTTTAAAACTTGACCCATATATGGTAAGATGGCAAACTGGCAAAAAGACAGAACTCACACTGTGTGAGTTGTAGGTGCCTCATCAGAAAGTATGAAACTGATCAGCACTGTCCCTGAGAGCTCAGTGCGGGGACCTCTCCTTTTTGGTATTTACTTGCGTTAGTGTTGTCGCCTCACAGTAAGACGCTGTCCGTCTCGATTCTCAGCTAGAGCATCTTCTGCGTGGAGACATGCGTGAATGGGTGTACCTTCGTTGAAGGTTGTGCATCAGGGCTGGCAACTCGGCACGTAAATATCAACTGCCAATCATTAGCGGACTGGAGTTCCGCTGTGGCTACCCCTAACCGGGAAAAGCCGAAAGACACAACAACAACTTGTCATATTTTTAAGCAGAGAACTAAAACCTCTGACTAACAATGTTTGCTGATGATGGCAAAGTGGGAGTTGTTGCAAAGTTACCGTATGTCACCCAAATCATCAAGAATGAACTCTGCCTAGTAAATTCTTGATAACATGGGTTATCGGGAAATCCTTTTATTTAATGTAGCTAATTGCCAAAGGAATATCATCAAAGTATAAAGAGGCAATCACTCCCTTATACTCAGCATTGATTGGCCCTGTTATTGATTATAATGCCTCCTTTGGGATATACGTCATAAAACATATCAAACAATTAAAGGCTCCTAACCAAAAAGATCAGGAATGTAAAGTCCCAGAGCTACCAAGAGTGGCTGGATAGTGATGAATTTAAACATTATAGGGAGGGAGGGAGGGCCAACACTTAGTGACTCACTTTGAAATTGCTGTCTTTTTGCCTAAAAAGTCACTAAGGAGGAACATGGACAGTAATGAGTGCATTTTATTATTCCCAGCAAACAGTATTTGAGGGTGTTGGGAGCTCACTTGATTGACAAACACTCCATTTTAGTCATTGAGTTTAATTTTTCAGCTGAGCCTTTGGTTAATGTAACAGACTGAATGCTCCCCACAATCTACTCTCTGAGACAATACTGCATTGATGTCTACTTCAGAAGTGTCAATATTTAACAGATACCTCTTGGGGTAGTTGGGGCAATCAATCTAAGTTCCAAACACAGAAGGCTTTTTTATATTTTAAAATGCTTTTTCAGCTTCATTTGCCCTTTGAGTTTTTTTGTGGAGCTTTACCTTTGGTTAGTTCAGTCAAGGGGAGAACTGTGGTAGCAAATTCTGGGACAAAATTGTGATAATACTTCACAAAGCTTACAAATGCCTTAATATGTTTTTGTAGTTGGTGCAGACTAGTTCTAGACTACACTAACTTTCTGACCTGAGATTTCACAATCCTACTTATTATATATCCAAAATAACAGGCTTCTGTTATGCGTAATATGTTTTTAGTGGGGTTAGGTCCATCTTGGTTAATAAAATTCAGAATGATTTGGAATTTAGGGAGATGAGTTTCCCAGTATTTGGAAAATATTACAGCATCATTTAAGCAGGTTGTGTCATATCTGTCATGAGATCTTTTAATCTTGTACATCAGACTCTGGAGTAGCATCCGGGGTGGTACAGTGGTAGCATTGTTTCCTCACAGCAAGAGGTTCTCCTGTTCGATTCTCAGCTGGAGTGCCTTCTGTGTGGAGTCTGCATGTCCTCCCCATGGTCAAGTGGCCTCCGAAAGACATGCCTGAATGGCGTGCCTTTGCTGAAGGTTGGGCATCGGGCTGGCAACTCAGCACCATAAAAATCTACTGCCAATCATTAGCAGACCAGAGTTTTGCTGTGGTGACCCCTAACCGGGAAAAGACAAACAACAACAACATCAGACTCTGGAGTATTGAGAAGCCAGTGACAATACCTTTTCCAAGTAGTGAAAAGAAGAACAAAAAGCAAGAATCTTAGTGGAAGAATTCACCACAGTGTGGTGAGTGGGCAACCTTGTTTGACTTCTCTTACAACAGCCAGAGGGTGATACATAGACAGGAATTCTTTTACCACTGCAGTGGAGTCATGGTATTGACATTAAAATGTCTTAATGAGGGAAGCTGGTAGAATGCACTTTTCTATGATCTTAAACAAATGAGGCAATTTGAGGCTGTGAAAGACCTTTTCTGCGTCAACAGATAAAAGAGCACATGGAAGAGAGGACTTCTTCCTCACTTCTGGGTAAAATGCAGCCCAATCAATATTATGCCAAGCTGCCTTTTCCCTGACAAACCTCAACTGATCAGGAATTACTAACAAAAGCATAACAGGTAGAGGTTGGGAGACTGACACAGCCATAAATATCTTACAGTTGACATTATGCAATGAGCTCGAATTATTAATTATCTATATAACACTGTCTTTCTCATGCTTTAAAATGCACTTATGAGCAAGAACTGCTTTCAAGACAAAAGAATCATCCAAAGTGATGTGACAGAGGAAAATCACTGCCAGTATATAACCCAAGCACTTTACAGGGATTCAGTTGTACACTCATAAGAGAAGTGCATCTGTCTCTGGTGCCACAATAGAGGCAAACACTTCTTTAATATAATCTGGCAGAGCTGGAATGGTCAGGTCAGATTTCTGTACCCCAAACACTCATAGGGGATCAGAAAGTACTTGTCCACCATGAAAATACAGTTGTTGATAATGAAGCCTGCACATCACAATCAATTCAGACTCTAGCTTTACAAGTTTCCCATTCCATCCCTTCCATAACTCACCAATCAATGTCCTCACATTCTCCTGTAGAAAATATTTAAATGTATCTCATGATATATGGGAAGAACAGACCACTGTGTCATGTGCCTGGAGAAATTCCTGTGTTATTCAAGAGAAAGAGTGTCTCAGAGGTTAACTCTCCTTGCTAAATAGGTTAAAACCTTCTATGACTTAGGCAGTAGTAGTTTTAAAATGGTAAAAGTTAGACGTACATACTAATACTTCAAGATCTGAATAGGGGCAGGGGGATCTTGCAAGGTGGGGCCAGTCCAATCACATCCTGGACAAGACAGACCTATTCAATATGGCTGGAAGTGTGAAAATGTGGGGAATAATAAGAAAACTGAGGATTATCAGGAGACAAATATGTAGCAGACATACAAAGGGAACATTCATAAATAGTGTCCTTAAGTGAGGAAAGACGATTTACATCTCCTGCTATAATTAAAAAAAATAAGAAAAAGTGGGCTGCTACAGTGCAATGCCAGCAGCTGTACTGAATACATCAAGTTCTAAACCTATACTTTGGTCTATTTCAGGTCTAGATTCTTTCTCTTTGGTCCTGTTCCAGTCCATTAAAGTGGGCTTACCACTGAAGCTTTTCTGGCCTTCCAGAACTGTTATTCAGTCAAATTCTCCTATTTAAAGATAAAAACTTTCAGAGAATTCAGATCCATTTATTGTGATTAGTGCCTTTGTTTTATTCAGATACTTCCAAAGATCTAGCCAAGCTGTGTTAATTCAGCTGTTTATACCCTCTGTGCAGTGCTGGAGGTTATGAGAAGTTGAATTTGATGTTTCTCTGATGGCATTTATGCAATTAGTCAATTGCTGTTGATTAGCCTGGACCATGCTGATTGCTGCTTCTCAAGAACACTACACCAGTCCAAGGTGTATTAGGGCTTGAGGGCCAATAGACCAAGATGACTGCAAAGCCAAATCGATCTCCTCAGGGACTGTTAACAGTCCTTTGTCTTTAAGATGAGCAGATACTTTCCTGAACTTCAGAAATAGAAGAGGGTCATAGAGGAGGGAAAATGTCAATTTGACATCATAAAAGTCACAGATTTCAAACCCTGTTCTCTTAAAAATTTAATTAAATGTCTCCTCACCTTTTCTCCTAGCCACAACTTGTTTTGAATAATTACTATCAAACTGAATATTATGGCCCACATAGTGTATAGCGTTTATTCTCAGGCCACTGACAATACCTTTTCCATTAATGGAACTTGTTGGCGGGATAGATTTGTGTCCCAAAGACACCCCCCCATCTGTGGAATAGACTTCCTCTCCATGTCAAGCAGAGTACCTCACTAGCCCTCTTTAAGAGGAACCTGGACAACTGGATGGGAACAGAAAATACACTCCTGGGATCCCACATATGTCCCTGCTGGACAGGGGAAATAGGTGCTGACTTTGTAGGAACAATGGCAAAATTCTTGGCTAGGCTAATAATTGCCTCTAGATCAATAGCCTAGCATAATCCTATGAACCTATGAACCTATGTAGTAAAAAGAGAAACAGCACACTATCACTGACCATATTAGCCCTGGTGGTTGGGGGGGGGGGGTGAGTGACCTATTCACTATTTCAAACAGAAGCTTGGAAGTGGAGTCCAGACTCAGGGTGGTAGGTATCCATGCCTGAAGAAATCTTAAAAGATTATTTTGCTCCATTCCCATTTGAAGTCCCAGTATATGGAGGTTATTGTACCTAACTCGATTTTTCTGGTCACCTACAAGATCAGTTAGCAAATGTATGGAGTCCAACAAAAAGTGAATGTAGTATTTGGCTTCTGTAAGCCTGAATGTAAGGTCTTGCCCAGTTGTTTCCAGTATATACAGTAAGCATACTCCCCAAACCTGTGACAAGGTCTTTGATCTACTTATGCTTATAAAGATATCTGGAAAGTGTTTGTTGATACAGATAGTTACTGAATAGAACCCACCATTAGCATAATCTCTGGAACCCAAGTTATCCTGCAGGAAAGCATTGCATCTAACATGTCTCCCATAGGATGAACCTTGGCTTGTTGTGCTATTGAAGCTGTTTCCAATGCTCTATACACTTGCAACTAAAGAAATTCCAGATTTATTTTTCATCAAGTGATTGCTTTCTTTAGTGGCATAAAAGGATACTTTTATATTAATATAACAGAACAAAAGTGGTTACCATTTGGAAAAATATAAAAAGAAATGTGCTTTGAACTGGAAATTGCTCAGAACTAACAGAAACCACACTTACTTGCTTGACCACAGAAATGGAACCTCCTAGGGAAATCTGTTTTGAAAGTTTTTGCATTTGAATAATTTTTTCCAATAATTTAGAAGGGACTTGGGTTCATTCTCAGTAAACAGACAAATTCTAACATGCTATATACTTATTTCATAAACAGAAGTTGTATAATATTAACAATACACAGCTAAATAACAATGGCTTTAAATGAGTTACAAAATACAGCATAGTCAGAGCATAATAAACATATTTCAAATGCAAAGAGAATCCACTGACAAATGTTGAGATGTGTATAGCAAGAGCTACTTGGCTGGTTACTAGTTATCATTTGCATTTAAAGACTATTGGTAATTTTCTACTGACATTTTACTAGTTTTAGTATGCACGAGAGTCAAATTTTAAGCCACAGTAGGGCATGTCCATTTTGATTGTTTAATGGGTGGCATTTTAGAGCTGTTTTGAAGCATGGTATTTGACATTGTGCTGCTGAGCGTGAGGGATATGACATGTCCATAGTTTTGGCCTTACACTTGCAAAGGCCACTCATGTTGTTATCAAGTAGTAATATAAATCGAAGAGTATGGATTATGATGTAATGCAGAGAGTAGGTATGAGTTCTTTGTAGTACTGTGGATACCAGGGAATTTATATCTAATTCTGTTAAAAAAAATAGAAGTTCAGCTGATGCCTTTCCTGACTTTTCCAGTCCTATCATCAACACCACAGTGTAATGTGCCATGATCAGCCTGACCAAATCAGTCAGCAAATATACCTATATATCTGTTTTTCATGAGATTAGTCAATTGATATTCTAGTGCATCCATAACTGTTATAATAGCAGTATATGATTTGTGTTAAATTGCCTTTAATATTTTTGAAATGGAGTGCTTTTGGGAAAATCCTGTTTTTCCTTTTTTTGGTTTGTAATTATTATATAATTGTAGTAAATTATTAAAATTTTGGATTTTGAGCTGATAGGTTTTAAGAAATGATGTCTCCTGTTCATTTCTCGATGAATGAGTTTCAATTTACTCATGGAGACAATACTTTCTGACCAACCAGCAGCTTCTGTTTACATGTTTGTCACCTTAATGTATAACAATTTATATTCATAGTTTGACTCTGAGTGATCCTTCTCCCTCAGTTGTTTTTACCTCCCTGTGAATTATTGCCTTGGAAATGTCTGCATAAATGTGTCAATATTTTAATTACAAGGTTCATTTGTATTTACTGATATAACAGGGAGACTTTATTATTACCTTACTCTGTCAGAAGCTCACTGTAGTTTTCTACATAAATCATTTGCCTTAATTACCTACTCACCTCATATTAATTGGTATTCTATACAGAAGAATGAAGATTATACAGCTAACTTCAACATTAAAAAAGTCTTCCATTGTAACAATTAGTTAGTCATTCAGATGTTGAGCATGCATTCTGAATTATCCAAAACTCTGTGTAATATAACTGAAGTATGCGCTTGGCAACAGTGTATCCTCTGCATCTTGGATAATTTATATTTAACAACAATGCTTTTAAAGCATGACAAAGAATCCTTCTTCTCTGCATTTTGTTGTAGCAGGTTACAGTGATTGTTTATGATGTCTCCCAGAGAAAATATTTAATCAACCAATAAAAACACAACAGATTAAATACTTTCATCATAATTAGATTTCATAAGAATCTGCATCTCTTCATGCATAGGTCCTATTTATAGGTTCATTCATTCAATCAAATGTATGTGTGACACCTGGTTAATATCCCACTGGACTGACACCAATAATGTGACACCTGGTTAATATCCCACCAGACTGCCCTCAATAATGTGACATCCCCCACTTAAAAACAGGGTCAGTAATTAAGCAGCCTCAGTCCTCATTACTGACTCCAGTGTGGGAGCATCATAGAAAACAAACAAGATCAGATTGGGCAAGAGTAAAATTTCACAATTTCCTTAAGAGCACAACAGGAACACACTCTATTTTCCTGAGACTGAACTATATATCTCTGTCCACCACAAATGTAATTTCTTATCATACACTTCAGAGCAATGTGTTCTGGTTTAAGCTCTCTGACTCACTCACACTCAAAATAAATTTAAATCTCACGCACTCAAACACTTATGGGACACCTAACACAGATTTCCAGCTGTGTTCCCTCCCCAGTACAAATGGTAAATGCTGCCACCAGAGTTAGACAGGTCTACACACCCTTTAATGGATGATCAGTTATTAAAAAATAAATATCAAAATAAATGATAGCTATGACCAGAAGCAGCCAGGCATTTGAGGTGACCTGGGGAGTATCAAACATGTATAAGCACTCTCTAAACACTAAGGAATACACTGATTGTCCAGCTACAATGTAAAGTAATGAAAAACATTTAATAGTAAGTAAAATGATTATTAAAAAATGTAAATCAATAACTTTCAACAAACATATAAAATTAAACTGTAGGATAGAAGTCCATCATTTTAGAAAAACTCTATCTAAATAACTAAACGTTCATAATCTAACTAGGGAATACTGTCTCTGATCTAATCTAAAACAAAACAGCAAGGCAAAGGCAGTCTTACCATTTTTGGTGAGTCCTTTTTTTCGTGTATCCACTGCACAGCACTGTAACTGACTGCAACTCTTAACTAACCACTCTTCAACTGACTTCAGCAGTCTCTTTTATAGTCCTGGTTAACAGTCTTAAATGTCTTATTTTAAAAATAACAATCAGCTGTTTGAAAATATTCTTTTCCTGTCAATTTTCTGTTCAAATAATCACATAGCAACCGGGAACATTCTAATGACATCACCTACTGATCAGCTGATTCTCCTCAGAAAGTTTGTACTTTAGAATCTCCCTCACAAACATGTACAATTTGAAATGTATCCAAACACTTAACAGATTATTTCAACATTTTGTATAAACAAGGAAGGACTCAACATGTTAAAAAGCTTATTTACATTTTCATAATTAGACATGCTGACATACAATACAAGTTAATCTGAGAATATACACAAATATCCTGCCAGACATGCTTACACAGATGATGGTGTTTTCATTTTCTTTACATTTCTCCCCCCTTTATGACTCATGATTTTCAACTGACCCTTGAAATCTGACGCTTGTGAAAAATGGGACTACCTGGGAAAATTAACCCACTCCTCTCCTGGACATTGACATCATTAACCCCATTGCAATGTTGTATGGTCATATCATATGCTTGCAATCCTAGACTCCATCTCAATAATTTGGCATTTTGCTTACTGACCCTATTAAACCAGGTTAAACGGTTATGATCTGTGAGTACAGTGAATTTTCTCGCATAAAGATAGGGCTGCAGCTTTTGCAATGCCCACACTATGGCCAAACACTCCTTCTCCATGGTTGTATAACACTCTTCTCTAGACTGGAGTCTATGGCTCAGATATAGCACTGGGTGTTTCTCTCCTTCTGTACAGCCTCAACCCCATCATTTGAAGCATCTACCTGTAAAATACATTTTTTGTTGTAATCTGGGCTGGCTAACACAGTGAGTCCTCCCAAAATCTCTTTAAGTTTTTGGAATGCCTGTTCAAATTCTGTGGTCTACACTACCTTGTCTGGTTTATTTTTTTCCTAGTTAGGTCAGTAGGGGGTGGAGTGCAGCTCTGGTACTGTAATTGGGCACAAATTTCCTATAGTACCTCGCTGTCCCTAGTAATCCTCTCATGTTTCTTCATGACAGGGACTGGTCACTCTTGAATAGTTTCCACCTTAACAGGTTCTGTCCTAATTTTAATACTTCCCACTCTGTGTCCTAAGTAAGTGGCATCTGCCATACCCACTTGACACTTACTGTGTTTAATGGTTAATTCTCATCTACTTAATCTATCCAAGACCTCCCTAACATGTTGGAGTTGTTCGTGCCAGGAATGACTTTAAATAGCAATGTCATCCAAGTATGCTACAGCATATTCACCTGTTCCTACGAAGTTGTATTTCTTTCCTGTAGAACTTGGAGTATTCAGGAGTCCCACAATATCCAGGGCCACTCTTTGAAATGGCTCTTCGATAACAGGCATAGGCATTAATGGAGCCTTAGCCTCATCCCCTGCATTACCAATGTTTTGGTACTCTTCACAAGTTCTACAATATCCTACCACATCCCTCACAATCCCAGGCCAATAGAAATTTTGCATAATATGTCTTTTAGCATGTCTTATGCCCATATGACCTGAGAAATGAATGTCATGTGCTATGGTAAAAAGTGGCAGATGGTGAACTTTAGGCACTACCAACTGCAATATTACTTCACCTTCTAGCCCATCTCCAGTAGTCCACTCTCTATGCAACAAACCTTTGTTCCAGTATACAGATTCCCCTCTTCCTTGAGCCTCAGGTGCCTCCTTAGCCATCTCCCTCAACCTTTGTAATGTAGGATCTGTAAGTTGAGCCTGTCTCAACTTTACCTTAATGACCTTTACCAGCTTCCCTTCCACAGGATGCCTAGTCACTTTCAATAGCTGTGCCTTGCTGTCACTTTGGGTACCACCACTCACCTCCGTCCTTGCAGTAGTCACTGTGTTCAAGGGGCATCAGTACTGACCAGCAGCTGTGGCTCACATTCAGACTTATTGCTACCAGATAGCACTTTCTCTGAAACAGCTACCATGCCAGTCCCAGCTTCAGGTATGAGATCTTTTTGGGTGCCTCCCAGGCTACTGGACCTACATGTCTTTCTCCAAGCCTGACTGCATGTCACTACTTGTACACAAGGTATTGCATCATCAAAGTCATTCCCTATAAGGACATTTTCAGGAATATTATCAAACACACCTACTTGCTTGCTTCAACTTCCACCCTCCCAGTCAAGATGAACCCTAGCCAAAGGTATTTGGAACGGGGTCCCTCCCAACACTCTGACTGGAGTGGACTGCCCAAGCAAGTACTGCTCTTCTTTAACCACTGCAGACCTCACAATGGCTATATCAGAAGTTGTGTCCCACTTAGTAGTTATCTGTTTACCATCTACTAAGATAAGATATACATTTTGATGATAATTAGGCACCCCAGTTGTTTTTAAACAACTTAACACTGGCAGTTTGTCATCCTGTCATCCACACTTACTGGCTTCCTCAGCTTCTGTTTCTCACCTTGCCTCGATGGACATTTGGCTGCTATGTATCTCCTCTGGTTACACTTGATCTAATCCCTAAGCATGCACTTGGATTAGTTGTTTCTGCCATTACTGGTGTACTCTGTTGGAGCTGTTTAGACTGCCCCCTCCCATGAGTTTCCTTATGTCCATGTGCAGTACTGGGTATCCCCTTCTTATGCAGTGGTTCTCTGCTTGCCAAGTAGAGATCCCCTTTTCTCCACAACTGCTCTACAGTGTTACACTTACGGCCTGCTAATTAGACTCTTGTGTCAAAAGGCAAAGTACTGAGGGCTTGTTCCCACACCAACAGGTCTGCCAATCCCGAAAAAGTGGTGAACTAACACCAAATTACTCATCTGTGAAAGTAAGTACTTAAGTCAGCAATATAATCATGTACACTTTCAGCTGCCTTGCGTCTATGTTCATGGAAATCAGTCTCTAGACATTGCATTCACTCCTTAGTCTCCAGTTCATATTGGCACCAATTCCCCTCAGCCTCCAGTTCCAATCTCTTTGACTCCAGATGGATTATCATGTCCTCTGAAGAACATGTGGACTGTCCCATCTCAGCAAGCTGCACATCACCAACACATGACTAGTCTGAGCTTTGGCTGCAACCATGGCTGAAATCATTGTTTCCTTGGTCAGGTTGGCATGCACCAATTCTC
Organism: Protopterus annectens; assembly: GCF_019279795.1. Taxonomy (NCBI): domain Eukaryota; kingdom Metazoa; phylum Chordata; order Ceratodontiformes; family Protopteridae; genus Protopterus; species Protopterus annectens. The sequence goes on along the minus strand of NC_056726.1, from coordinate 1,627,937,656 downwards.
TGGCTTCACACTCTTTAGCCAACTGGATCTTTGTCAGTTTGCTAAAATCATCTGCTGACATATTTGTCTGCTATCCTACAGGCTACTGAAATCCAATTAAAAATACCACTAAGCTGCCAACAATAATGTGACATCCGGTTAATATCCCACTGGACTGCCACCAATAATGTGATGTCCCCCACTTAAAACCTGGGTCAGTAATTAAGGAGCCTCATCACTGACTCCAGTATGGGAGCATCATGGAAAACATCACAGCACAGAGCACACACGAGTAAAATTCCATAATTTCTCTTAAGAGCACAACAGGAACATACTCTATTTTCCTGGGACCGGACTATATACCTCTGTCCACCCCAAATGTAATCCCTTATCATACACTTCAGAGCAATGTGTTCCAGTTTAAGACCTCTGACTCACTCACACTCAAAATAAATTTAAATCTCACACACTCAAACACTTATGGGAAGCCTAACACAGATTTCCAGCTGGATCTCCTCCCCAATGCAAATGGTAAATGCTGCCACCATAGTCAGACAGGTCTACATGCCCTTCAAAGGGTGATCATTTATTAAAAATTAAATACCAAAATAAATGATACTTATTGCCAGAAGCAGCCAGGCATTCAAGGTGACCTTGGGATTATCAAACAGGCATAAGCACTCTCTAAACTCTAAAGAATACACTGATTGTCCAGCTACAATGTAAAGTAATGAAAGAAATTTAATAATAACTAAAATGATTATTAAAAATGTAAATCAGTAACTTTCAATAAACACTAGAATTCCATCACCAGAAATATAAAATTAAACTGTAGGATAAAAATCCATCATTTTAGAAAAACTCTATATAAATAACTTAATTTTCCTAATCTAACTAGAAACTGTCCCTGATCTAATGTAAAACAAAACAGCAAGCCAAAGGCAGGCTTACCATTTTTGGTGATTCCTTTTTTTTCGGGTATCCACTGCACAACACTGTAACTGACTGCAACTCTTAACTAAGTGCCCTTCACCCGACTTCTGCAGTCTCTTTCATAGTCTCAGTTAACAGTCTCTACTATCTTATTTTAAAAATAACAATCAGCTGTTTGAAAAAGTTATTTTCCTGTCAATCATCTGTTCAAATAATCACATAGCAACCAGGAACATTCTAATGACATCACCTACTAATCCGCTGATTTTCGACAGACAGTTTGTACTTTAGACTCTCCCTCACAAACACATGCAATTAGAAATGTATCAAAAACTGACAGATTCTTTAAACATTTTGTATAAACAGGGAAGTAATCAGCATTTTAAAAATGTATTTACATTTTCACAATTAGACATGCTGTCATACAATACAAGTTAGTTTGAGAATATACACAAATCTCCTGCCAGACATGCTTACACAGATGACAGCATTTTCATTTTCTTCACAGCATGGAATATTAGTGCATGTTTAATTTAGTAAAATTAAGACTATGCAGAAATGTTAAATATATTGTTTAAATGTTTAATTGCATGCCTTAAGAACACAGTTATGTATTTTACTACATGTATTGTAACATTGTATTTAGTGGAGCTTTTCTCCCCGGGCCTCCGCTGAAAACAGACCTGTGTCCAGTCAAACTTTCCCGGTCATCAAATGTAAAATAAAATACAAATAAATAAATAAATAAAAATAAAGGCTAACCTTCTACATGCCATTCCTCTTTATGATGTATTTATGATTATGTTGTGTTTTTACTGGTGATTAAAGATTTTGTGTGGATTGTGTTGCTTTGTTAGTGTTTTCAGTCCTTTATCGCATTTTTAGTTTTCATATGTAAAATATCTTATATGGATTAATAGATGAGGATCATAGCAATTTGTCCTTTGTCTTGTCCACATCTACTGTATGGAACAACTACCTCCTTAGGTCACCATTAACAAAAACATTAACAGGATCTAGTAGGTATACCTGCTTAATGAAATTGCAATAAATAAATAAATTATTAGTTCACAGCAAGCTGTTCCTGATGCATTACCATAACAAGTACTTGAGACTGTGTTTGTTTTTCAGCAATCTTTATTAAGAATGACCTCTCTTTAACTTAACAACTATCTCTGTCAATATTTTATGTTGCTAACTGGTGTATCTGCACATTCATTGCTTGCCAGCACAATAACATTTTCTTTGCAATAGGTATAAAAGAAAGTGCATATACATATGTACATCCCCACATATACACATGCACATGTACACACATAATCACACGTGTACACACAAACACACATATATGTCCAATGAAGTCTGTATTATGAGATGAAAAACACAGTGATTCGTTAAGCATTTTGCATTTGCTTTTTTATCAATAAACATTTTTTACTTCAAGGTTGGACGTCTGGTGACTATTTTCGTCTCCTTCAGTGCTGTTGTTGGATTGTTTAGTCATTATATTGGCACTGGTACCTCCTTTATTTGGTTACACATATATGTAGACACACAGAACTGTGCAGAATGTAGTTCCTATTTTTCTTCTCTATAAAGTAGCAGTATTCAGAGACGGAAGAGCTATTGCTCAGCTATTTATACAGGTGTCCAATAAAACTATATTTTTATATATCATTATGGTTATTTGCAAACAAATTATAATGTGCATTTGTTACTTAACTTGTTACTTAACTGTTCTCATAATGTAGAACTAAGTTTAATGTTTTAATATTTTGATCTGTCATCTATACATCAGGTTTATAGTTTAGACTGGAACAACAGTTAAAGAAGATGCTTAATTTCTTAACTACCAGTGTAGTGTTTAGATAAATGATATTTTATATACTGGAAACACCACCTTGCGGAGCAGAGCTACAGACTTAAATATCCGGATGCAACATTGTTTTCTGTTTTGTATATAGGGCTTCATTTTAAAGTTATATGCAAATGACAATACCAGCTGTGTTTTATATTATAAACAGACTTTCACTGATGATGTTCATACATTCTTAGGTTAATAGGTATCTACTAGACCACCAGGGCTTTATAAGCCTAGCCTCACAACCCAATCCAATTCCGTTTCCTTGTAACATGTGTGTCTAAATTGGAGGGGTATGTTAATTAGGAAGGATATGTTAGTTTGGGGGGTGCTAAAAAGTTATGTGATGGGCAATATTAGTTAAAGAATGTTTACCTTCAGCCTCTCTCTATAGGAGACACAGGGGCCAGCCAGGAGGTGAGTTTATAATTTCCCATCCAGTGTTAGTTAGGGAATGTTTACTGTCAGCCTCTGTCTATAAGAGGCATGGGGGCCAGCCCAGGGATGAATCTATGATGTCTCATTCAATGGTCAAAGTTACACTTGAATAGGGTTAGGAATGGACTCTGCTTTACACAGATAGGGAACCTATTCCAGAGCATGAGGGTCCTTTGAGACACATTTCTGTCTTACTAGCATGTTCAGTTTATGTCGCAAGCAAAGTTTAAATACCTGGCTCTACTGTTCCTAGTGCTGTTCATTTTGTGGATGTGCAATAGCTCCATCAGGGCTAGATCTATGGATGCCTTGTATTTTAAGCACAGAGTGCCTCTCAGCAACCTGCAGGAGACTGAGTATAGAGATAGGGGTCTAAGGTGGTCTGTATAGGACAATGAGTTAATATCCTGGATTCTCTTGGTGAGGAACCTCTGTGGACATTCCAACCATTGGATATGGCTATTCAGAGATATACTGAAGGGGATGTTGAGCTCAATGATGAGTCTGATAAGGGCCAGGTAGAGTGACATTATAGCTTCATTGATCTGGATGCCATATCTTTATAAGCTGGGTGACATAGAATGATTTTCTTACTACCTTCAGCACATGCTGATCAAAGGCCAGATTACTGTCTACATATGTTCCAGGATCACTAACTACTGGGTCAACTTTTTGAGTTGTCTTATCAATGCTTGGGTGGACATTTTCCCAAAAGGCATTATAATGTACTTCTTTGCACTGAGTTTTAACCCATGGGTTTGGCACCAGCCATTTGTCTGCAGTAGACCCTCTTGCAGGATGTTGGTGTCATGGGGGAATTAATGATAGCTCCCAATTTGCATTCATTTTCAAACTTGGACAGCCAGAGGCCCTTGACGTTAGCCTCAACCTCCGAGAAGTAGATACTAAACAGGAATGGGCCTAACATGGAGCCCTGTGGTATTCTGTTAATGACATGCTTCTTGGTTTAAGTGGGCTAACCAGTCCTGACTTCTTGGGTCCTCCTATCTGTGAGCCAATCGGCAGTCCAACAAGTTATGTAAGTATTTGTCTAGTTCAGTGAGTTTGTCCACAATACCAGAGTGGAGCATTATATCAATTTTTTTAGCCAAATCCTGGTATGCAGTATGACCATTTTCTCTTCATCCATTGTCTTGCTTACCTTCCCAAAGACGTCTACTAGGTTAAGTAGGCATGACCTTCCCTTGATAAAACCAAGCTGGGATGTATACAGTGTCTGTAGGTTGCCAATGGTTTTGTTAATCATCTCCATGATAATATATTCCATGACTTTGCATATTAGAGTAGTCAGACTAATGGGTCTATGGTTTCTGGGGTCAGTTGATGGTCCACCATTTGAAGGGGGATAACTATTGTCATCCTCCATTTGCTTGGTAGATATCCTGTTTTAAGGTTGCAGTTGCAGTTGAAAAGTGACTCAAGTGGTCCTGATGAGTCATGGTTTACGCTATTTATGAGGAAACCTGGGATACTGTTGGATCCCAGTGAGGCTGTGTTTTTGGCCTGAGTGCTGCTATGACCTGCTTCCTGTTGACAGTTGGAGGACTTATGCTGGTAGGGATTTCACAATAGGATAGCAAGGTGGGGAGTGGGGGGCTGAAGTTTGAGCTGAATTTGTCAGCCAGCAGATTCGCTATGTCAGTCTGTTCAATGAAGGTGGTACCATTTACTACCAGTTCTACAAACTGTTGCATGTTGTGTTTGAGGTTTTCAGCATAGCTGTAGAATGTCTTGTAGTTATCTTTAGTCAGGGAGGCTATCCTGACCTTGTAATTGGCCTTGCTGGATTTAATTAGTTCTCTTAGTTTCCTGTTGAGTTTAATAAGTGAGCTGTTGTCATTATGAGAGTTTCTGTTTCTGATTTTGGCCATGGCTTTTTTTAGTCTAAGATTAGGAGACCACCAGTGTGGTTTGATTTTGGGGTTTGTCTTCGGCTTACTTCTGGTAAGTCCAGCAGTCTCTGTGCAGCCATTTACATGTTTGTACAGTGTTTGTGTGAAAAATTATGCATGGGTTGTTGTGAACTCAGAGTTAGGAGGGGCACTGAATTTTGACAACTCATCATTGAGTATGATATAGTTTGTTTTAGAATAGTTCCTAATTGTAGAAGGTTTTGCTGGGTTTTCCAAGTAGATTTTTATTTAGAAGGAGACAGCTTTGTGATCAGACCTCACCATTGAGGATGTGACATGTGGGGAAATCAGTGTTTTGCCAAACTGGTGAGGACTAAGTCTAGTATGTTTGAACCTCTGGTTGGAGTGCACATTTACTGATTTACTGATCAAAGGCATTTGTTGTGTCTGCAAGTTGGACGCAGTGTATGTTCCCCATTCCATTTGTGAGTAATTAAAGTCACCCACAAATAGAGTATTTGATTAGTATTTGATTAGATGGAGAGTGCCTTTGGTATGTGAGATTCTCAAAACATAGAAGGTGACCTATAGCTTGCTAAGATATGGTAAAGGACTCTACCTAGAATGATTTGCACTTGGATGAACTCCAGGGTGGCATCCTGTTTAATTGATCTTGAGGTATGCTTGTTAAGACTGTAGAGTGAAAAACCTCCAGCTTTAGTCTCTGTGCAGCTGACAGTCTAAATATGTGGAAGGCGGTATATCCTTTTACTGCTGGAGTACTTTCTGTGGCTAGTATGTGTTGGTAATGGCACATATGTCTATATTCTACAGAGTGAGGATAGCTTGTAGGGTGTGGAGCTTCGTGCTAAGGCTCCTAGCCTTGAGCAGTAACACCTTTAGGCTCCTTTGGGTTTTATTTGCTATCCAGTAGGTTTGTCTCTTTGGCATTGCCTAAAAAAGGCAAGTAGATAAAGTTTTAGCCAAAATCTGGAAACCCAGGTGGGACAGGTTCAGGCCATCTTTGTCAAAGCAGTGTGGTTTGTTGACCATGTCCTTCCAGGCTGACAGATACTGAATTCTACTAGACTGACATCAGAAACTAAGCCAATTGTTAAAGTTGCTTTCAGGGGGTACATTGGGTGTAGGGTTATGTGTGGTGCTTGGTGTTGCTTTTAGTGTTGATCAGCATTGCCTTTTGCAGGCCTAAGTCATCTTTGAGGTTTAGGATGCTTGATTTTTAGTACCTCAGCATAATATGGTCTATGTGTGTGGTGGACACTATGTGTCTGTGTGTTCTTGACAACCTTGTTTGAAATTGAGATTTTTGCCTCTAAGAAAGTTGTGTATGTACATTGTTTAAGCTCCGCGGATCCAGTTTTGATGCAGACTACAAGAGCAACAGAAAGGAGAAAGAGAGACTTTAAGTACCTCCATTTTGATTTTTTTCTGATTATACTGCATTCTGCACTTGATGTAAGTTGCTTCTTCATTTAACTGCATTTATTTTAACTGTATTTGCTTTAATAATGCTGCATACTCGTGTGCTAGCTTGCACTGCATTTAAATTGATTTTATTAATGTTTTAACTGTTTTTTCTGCGAAAAACAAAACAAAAAAAAGTTCTAAGCTTGTTTCCCGCCTTTCGTGTTACTAGAGTAGTCCAGATACAGATTTGCTCTATCCAGGACTGTATTGTAAGTTTCTGAGTTCCCCAGACATTTCTGTGTTAGAGGGGATCCTTCCAGCTTATCAGTGAGAGTGGTAAGCACTAGGTAGCCTATCTACCACAAGAGGAGTGGTTTCTGGCTCTGAAATGGTAGTTTATTGGCCGTTTGGGTAGTTTTTCTATCCCTTTCAACTTTTTGGTTTAAATGCCCGTATTTGCACAAGTTTGCGCTTGTTTAAGCTTCATGGATCCAGTTTTGGCATCCTGCAGACTACAAGAGCAACAGAAAGGAGAAAGAGAGACTAAGTGCCTCCAATTTGATTTTTTTCTGATTATTCTGCATTCTGCACTTGATTTAAGTCATTTTTTTTTCATTTAGCTGCATTTATTTTAACAGTATTTGCTTTAATATTGCTACACTCTCAAGTATGCTAGCTTGCACTGCATTTAAAGTGTTTTATTACTGTTTTAACTGTTTTTTCTGAAAAAAAAAGTTCTAACTTGTTTCCTGCCTTTCCTGTTACTAGAGTAATCCAGATACAGATTTGCTGTATCCAGGACTGTATTGTAAGTTTCTGAGTTCCCCAGACATTTCTGTGTTCGAGGGGATCCTTCCAGCTTATCAGTGAGAGTGGTAAGCACTAGGTAGCCTATCTACCACAAGAGGAGTGGTTTCTGGCTCTGAAATTGTAGTTTATTGGTTGTTTTGGCAGTTTTTCTGTCCCTTTCAACTTTCTGGTTTAAAAGGCCATGTTTGAGTGGGTTTGTACTTGTTTGTGAGCTGCTCAGTGCTGCTAAGCTGGGGTAAACTATTACCGGTGCCAGCAAGTCTGGTCTTCTATTTTTCCCGTAGATCTTGCTAGTTCTCTTCTCTCTTTCACTTTAATTAAGCTTGTTCTCCTAGCACTTCATCGGGCTTTTTTTGCAATTATTGTAGTACACATTAGTGCTATCAGCACTAAACATCCTATAAGGAAACAGCCCTCCTGGCATGTCTAAAGGTCAGTTCCCTGTGCTTTCTCCTATTAGCCTGGTGAACTTGGGCATTCTGAGGCAGTGTAGCAACTGCCTCATTTACACAGACAACCCTCTCCTCTTACCTCCCAACACCCAGACTTGTGAGAGATGCACTTATATCTCCAAATTGGAAGTCATACACTCTCCAGCCAAGACCGGAATAGCTGGTCAAGAGGAGAAGGTCAACATCTGAACCACACCACATGGAACACATAGCCCCCCAGAACAACCACCATCACAGCCCTCATATAAAAACACAAACCACACACCTACCTTTGTGGAGGCTCTCAATAGGAATCTACACAAACAGCAGAGACCTCCAAGGCAGAAATGCACTTGACCACCCCAACACAGCACAAACTACAAGACACATAGCTCACCTACACAGTGTGGCCCTCAACCTAAGCCCCTAAGGCAAAACAGCTTGCCCAATACACTAATCATAGGTGACTGAATAGTGAGGCACACTGATGTCCCACTCACCAGGTTGAATAAGGAGAAGGTAACAGTCAGCTGTCTATCAGGTGCCAGAATCTGACACATAACACATGCACTCAGGTCACTCCACAACAAGTACAAGTATGACTCTGTCATTGTCCATGTGGGTGTGAATGACCTGAGGCACACCTCTCTGGACTACACAAAAATGGACATAATGGAGCTCTCAGATTATGTGGCCCAGGCAGGTATGACCCTAGCCCTGATTAGCATCCTACCGTCACCCAGAATGATACAGTAGTACAAGTAGAAAATGACTGACTTTAACAATTGGCTAAGTTTTTGATGTTATTCTTAGGGGATCCAGTATCTGTCTGCTTGGGATGACATGATTGACAGACCTCGATGCTTTGCCAGAGATGGCCTGCATCTGTCACCCCTGGGCTTCCAGGTACTGGCTAAAGCTCTTGCCACCCCTACAGTGCCAAAGACTAAACCACCACCATAACAGCTATAAATAAATGCAATCTGAGGGTCATGCTGCTCAATGCTAGAAGTCTTAATCTCAAGATGTACTTGCTGGAAGCACTCCTAAAAATGGAGAACATTGACATTTGTGCTGTAAAGGAGACCTAGTTTAAAGCAGAAGAAAGCACCCCTGCACTACCAGGCTATAAATCATTCCACACCTTTCAGCCCCAGAACATGGACTAAAGCTCCAATGGTGGTGGTGTCTCCATGTTCTTAAAGGATATGCACACTGGTAGCCCAGAATAACACATCTGAGATACTTCAGGTACAACTAATATTGGGTAAGATGGTTATTCAGGTCATAGCCTGCTATAGGTCCCCAGCCATGTCCCAAGACTCACTCCACATTCCTGAGCACCCTGGAAGCTATTAGGGTCCAACCCAACACTCTCATACTGGGTGACTTCAACTACCCCTCCATCAACTGGGAAAACTACTCATGCACCAATACACTGGTCCAGCGCTTCATGGAATTAATCAGTTCCAATGCCCTGGACAAGCTCATTCTTACCACCACTAGAGGAAGCAACATCCTTGACCCAGTCATTTCTAACACAGGGAACCATTGCTCTACAGCAATAGTCAATTCCTCCCTGGTTAGGTCTGACCACAAATTAATCACCATGGAAATCCACATCTCCCCCACACCCCCCGCAATGGTAACCACCATGAAAAACTTCTCCAAAGCTGACTTTGGGCTCCTAAAAAAAAGAGGTGGCGAACTTCACAGCATCCATGCCAATGGAAAATAGTTGCATGACTGCTGAATCATACACCAATGCACTGTATGAACACGTGCATAAATGCATAGAACTAGCCATACCCAACAGAACCAAGACACTCTCCTCAAAAAAAGGAAGCCAATCTGGTGGTGTCCTGCCATTAATAAGCTCTACAACAGAAGGAAGAAACATTTGCAGGAAAAAGGTGAAGTCCCAACACTGAAAAAACTCTCTTGTTAGGGTCAACACAAAGTTGAGATCCCTCATCAAAACCTCTAAAGCAAACTATGAAGGCAGAATTTAGCAGACACTAAAAACAATCACAAAGCCTTCTATAGTTATATCAAGAACCTCCTAGACAATACAAAGATTTGCTCTGAATTACTGCACAATGGTACCTCCTATAGTGAGCCAACAGATATTGCCAACATACTGGCTGACAGATTCAGTGCCAACTTTACCCCACTCTCCCCCCCTAAAGGAACATTCACAATACCGGAAGAATGCCAGGCACCCAGCATTACTGCTGCACAGGTTAAAGCTGCTTTGTCCAAGGCCAAGAATACATTTTCCATGGGACCTGACAATATCCCTGTCTGTGTTCTACATGAATTACAAAGTGAACCGGCACCACATCTGTGTGCCCTGTTCACTCACAGCCTCACCTCAGGCTTTGTCCCTACCGAATGGTGTACTGCTACAGTCATCCTTCTCCATAAAGGGGGAGCGACTACAGACCCTGGGAATTTCCGGCCCATTAGCCTGATGAGTCTGGTATCTAAGGCTATGGAGCACATCATCATGGACCTAATTAACAAAGATATAAGGAATCTCCAAAGTCTACCTCCCATGCAATTTGGTTTTGTGAAAGGTAGATCATGCCTGCTTAATCTGATTGACTTCTTTGAGGCAGTCACCAGAGCTGTGGCTGAAGGTAAGGCAGTTCATACAGCCTACCTTGATCTGGCCAAGGCCTTTGATACCATTCCTCACTCAGGAATTATTGATAAACTCACCAAACTAGGCATCAACCCCTATATCATTAAGTGGGTTGCAAATTGGCTCACAGATAAAACCCACAGTGTGAAAGTAGCAGACTCCAAATCAGACTGCTGACAAGTGACAAGTGGAGTCCCACAGGGATTGGTCCTGGGTCCTCTCCTGTTTGGCATCTACTTCTCAGAAGTCCAGGCCAACATAGGGGGACTCTGGCAGACCAGGTTTGCAGACAACTGCAAGCTGGGAGCCATTATTAACTCTCCATGTGATGCAGACATCCTACAGAAAGGCCTCACTGAGACAAATAACTGGTGTTGAAACCATGGCCTTAAGCTGAATGCCAAAAAATGCCTTGTCATCCCCTTTGGGAAAAACTCAGTTTCCACTAATTACCCCAAGGATGGCAGCTCACTGAAGACCGAAGACATTATAAGAGATCTAGGAACACAGATTGACAGCAACCTCTCCTTCGACCACCACATTGCCACTGTAGTCAGAAAGTCCTTCTATGTGGCACATCTCATTAAGAAGAGTTTTACATCCAGTAAGAAAGAGGTCATCATCTCTCTCTACTCTTCCCTCATTAGAACAATCATCGAGTATAATGTCCCATTTGCATACACCTCACTAGACACCTGCAGCAGCTGGAAAGGCCACGAAAGTACCTCACAAAGAGGATCCTAGTCCTACATGGACAGACTCAAAAAACTCCAGCTATTCCCTGTCTCATATCATCTGCTAAGAGGTGATCTCTGCTTGACTTACAAAGTCATGTCTGACCCAGCTCTGTTAGAAATGCTACATCTAGAGAAATCCCAATCCCTCCACACCACATGCTCCAGAGACCTCAACCTCATTACCACAATCAACAGAACATGCTGGAGAGACAGGTTCATAACCCAAAGACTGCCCATGCTCTGGAATAAACTTCCCATACACGTCAAGCAGAGCACCTCACTGGCCCTCTTCAAGCGAAATCTTGATCAGTGGATGGGAAATAGAAAGTTCACCCCAGGGACCACTCCAGTGGCTTTATTTGATAGAGGCACTGGTAACTAATGTAGTGCGGCACAATGCAAGTGTGATTGGCTTGTAAAGGCTCCGGGGTCATTAGCCTAGTACACACCTATGAATCTATGAACATGCTGTGTTTTTTTTTAAGGATTAAAAGGTTGTCTTTGTACACAAGACAGTTGCTACATTGTCTCAGGATGCTCATGTCTACCAAGACAGCTATGGAGACATTTGGAAATTACATATTCATGTTGTCCAGACCTGCATTAGAGTGGCTATTAGGGTATGAGGACTAAGTTTTAAAAAGGTCTCCTAGGGTAGTCTCTGGGGTTAGAGACTAGAGTTGAATAGTACTAGAACATGGTATTAGTACTGTCTGATGTGCAAGCTTAATTCCATGCAATGCTTCACTAAATTACAGATTGCAGTCCTAGTACTAGTTTTATAGGTAAACGTAACTGTCCAGGTGCTTACATCTATATAGGGCACTCCCAACCACTGTTGTGCTTTGAGAAGCTCTGTGCAAGCATGCTTAATTTATAGATAGTAATCTAGTCTTTGATCATCACATCTACAGTGGTGAGGAAATCATTCTATGATGCACAACTTATAAACAAAGGTATGGCATCTAAGTCCATGGAAGTCATTGTTCCACTGTATTTGGCATTCATCAGACCTATCACTGAGTACAATGCCCCATTTGGTATGTACCTAACCAGGCATATCCAACAACTGGAATGTCCACAGTGTTTCCTCACTAAAATAATAGACGGTGTAAGTAACATGTCCTATGCTGACTGCCTCAAGGTCCTATCCCTGTATTCTGTTTCCTAGTTTCCTACAGGCTTTTGAGGGGTGATCTATGCCTGGCATACATGGCATTGTCAGATCCCAGTCTGATGGACCTCCTGCATACCCACAAAACAAACAGTACTAGAATTACCCATTATAAAGACCTAAACCTTGCCTGTGACATAAATAGGACCTGCTGGAGAGATAGGTATGCAGACCAGAAGCTACCCCGTCTGTTGAACAGGCTCCCCATCCATGTGAAGCAGAGTTCCTCCCTAACCCAATTCAAGTGCAACTTGGACAATTGGATGGGAAAATGGAAATTCATCCCTGGTTTGGCATCTATGTCTCTAATGCAAACAGGTAGCCTGTAAATGGTTCATCTCCCAGGCCCATGCTTACACTTAGCAAGGGTGTCAGAACTTGCCAGAGATTTGGGATGCACGGCTAGGATTAAAAAGGCCCTTGTGGTCATTAGCCTAGTAAACACCTATGGACCTATGAACGTATAGAAGCAGAAATGAAAGTGAAATGTAACTTGTGAGTCCTATGACCAATAAAAGAACTACACTTTGAGCCCTTCTGGAGTACTTTGCAGTTAAGATACACCTTAAAAATACTTTCTGCAAAAGACTAATGACCTTAGTCCTCAGATTTAAAAGCACATCTTTGAGATTTTACATTGTGTTCATTTTTTTCTTTTTAATTTTTCTGTAGAAATATGCACTGTGTTTTTCTGAGGAGCTTTACATGACAATTAAGTACTTCTTAACTAAGTGTCAAGGAATGAACATTTATTTAGAACCACAAGAGGGTGAAACAGAAAGCTTTCAGGCATACCTTTCAAATATACCTCAATATGAGGAATTTTCCTCATTTTGAGTATTAAAAAGTCCATGATTCTCACAGTTCCACATTGAAAGGATCAGTTACACAATCAGTGTAAAAGTAGTATTTTTAACCAATGTCACTCAGCAGTGTGAAAACTGACTGTAGATGACTTTCACTATTGATGTGACACTCTGATCCCATGTGCAAAAATGGGAAAAAAGGGGTTGTGGATGGATAGATCCATGTTAAATAATACTGAATTATATTAATTCATTAATATAACTTTTTATATGTATATAATATATCATTTTACCCATCCTGTGATCTTCCTAACTAAAGTTGCTAGTAAGCTGTTAGAAAGTATTCTACATTTTGCCCATTTCTTTTATTTATTTTATTCACTTTGAATTTGTTAATCAGGGTAGAGCACTAATCTGATTGGACCGATTTCAGTCTCAATCCGGGGTAGATACAATAGTTACACAAAAGATACATGACATTATAAAAACAGTGAATGGCAAAATGCTATATACTGATTGCTATATACAAAGTGAATCTCTTAGATGGCTTGAGGGAATAAAGGCAATAGATAAATGATGTATACAGAATGAATGAAAAAACATAGTACATGCATTAAATATAGAGAATCATAATCAGAAAAAAATGAGTCAGAGCAAGGTATGCAGATGGAAGAAGGGAATGAAGATATTAATTTACATGACCAGAGAGATAACACTTGGATTGTCCAAGAGTCTTGAAATGTGCTTTTATTTCTGAATAGAAAATACGGTAAGAGGAATGATCTTTAAGAAAAAAAGGGAGAGATTCCCACAGAGAGAACATCTGAGAAGGCCATCTGTTCCTCCTTTCTCCCTCTAAAAAAAATAAATAAATAAAAAAAAATTGCATGAATCTCCTTGTGTTCTGACTGTGCTTCTCAAACATTTTGGAAATATAGAGTATATTTTAGAGCATTTATTATACCTGTAATTGCCTTAATATTGCTACAACTCAAGTGCTCTAGGTTGCACTGCATCTGAAGTGTTTGTGTGTTTTAGCTGCTTTTCTGTATATATAGACTTCTCTGTATATGTAGACTAGCTACTTATTCTGCTGTATTACTGCCACTTAAATCGTTTTTAGGTTGTGCACTTGCCTTGCTTCATTTAAAAAGTTTTAAATTGCTAATTTTGTAGATTTTTAATTGCATTTACTGTTTAGGACTACACACTCACGTGTGTTAGCCTTTTCTGTGTTTATTTACTGTATTATTGCATTGTTTAGCCTGTTTTAACAAAAAAAAAAAAATACTATCTTGTTTACTCGTTTCCCACCTTTCCTAGCCAGTCCATATCCCAGGCTTTGCTTGTCTCAGGACTTTATTTTCTGTGTTCAGAGCTATCCAGACCTTGCTGTGGTAGAGGGAAGTCCTACTGCCTACCACTCGGAGTGGTGAGCACTGTACTGCCTATCTAACACTAGAGGAGTGGTTTCCAGCAATGTCATTGTAATTTTATTAGCCTGTTGGGGCTGATTTCTATCCCTTTCAACTTTCTGGCTTAAAAACGCTTGTGTTTGCACATTTTTTGCATCGTGCAGCACTGCGAGGCTACAGTTAAACTATTCCAGGTGCCAGAAAGTCTGATCTTCAAATTTTCCATTAGAATTAGCTGGTTTCTCAGTAGTAGCACTAAAATCTGAACCCCTGTGACTAGCACTTGCTCTAGAACCTGCTGGAAAGCACCAGGAAGCCTGAAACTGATACAAGCACTCAACTCTCCTTGTCAATAAGGAGAAATTAATCGTAGGCACTAAACAGCCTATAATTGCAAAGTACCTTGCAAAGGTAAGGGAAAACAGCTCTTATACTTTACAAAAAAAGCACCTAAACGGACATGTCCAAGGGTCAGCTTCCAGTGATTTCACCTGTCCACCTGGTGAATCTGGGCATTCTGGGGCAATGCAGAAATTGCCTCATGTACACAGACAAACCTCTCCTCCTACCACCCAACACTATAACCTGCGAGAGATGCACTTACATAGCCAAACTGGAAGCAAAGCTCTCTCCAGCCAAGATTGTGCTAGACAGTCAAGAGGAGAAGGTTAACATCTGCACTACACCTCAGGCAACTCATAGCCCTTCAAAACCCACACCATCAACACCCACACATAGCAACACTAAACCCACATATGCAGAGGCCCTTAACATTAACCTGTCCAAACAACAAGGACCTCCGAAGCTGAAATGCAAACACCAGTCACAACCAAAGTGACGCATAGCTCACAACACCAGTGTGCCACCCAACAACAGCCCCTAAGGCAAGACAATGTACCTAACACTTTAGTCATAGGTGACTCTATAGTCAGGCACACTGATGTCCCACTCACCAGGCTGAACAAGGAGAAAATTACAGTCAGCTGCCTGTCGGGTGCCAGGATCTGCCACATAATGCATGCGCTCAAGTCACTCCACAAGTACAAATATGACTCTGTCATTCTCCATGTTGGAGTGAATGACTTGAGATGTACCTCCCTGGACTACATGAAAAGAGACATGGAAAAGCTTTCAGATCATGTGGCCCAGGCAGGTATGAACCTAGCCCTGAGTATCATCCTGCCTTCGCCCAGAATGATACCACAGTATAAGGACAAAATGATTGACTTCAACAACTGGTTAAGCTTCTGGTGTCATTCAAAGGGGATCCAGTATCTGTCTGCCTGGGAAGACATGATCGACAACCACGATGCTTTGCCAGAGAAGGTCTGCAGCTATCACCCCTGGGATTCGGGTTACTGGCTAAAGCTCTTGCCACCCCTATAGTGCCTTTTTTAGGCAAGGTTCAAAGGACAAAACCACCACCGTAACAGATACAAGCATGCAAAATCTGAAGGTAATGCTACTCAATGCTAGAAGTCTAAACCTCAAAATGCACTCTCTCGAGGCACTCCTAAAAATGGAGAACATCGATATCTGTGCAGTAACTGAGACTTGGTTCAAGGCTCCAGAGAACACACCTGCAATACCAGGCTACAACTCTTACCACACTTTTTGGCCACAAAACCAAGACTGAAACATTAAAGGTGGAGGAGTGTCCATATTCACCAAGGATATTCACACCTCCAGGCTAGTTGCCCAACACAATGCATCTGCAATTCTCCAGGTGCAACAAACACTAGGTAAGACTGCAATCCAAATTGTAGCTTGCTACAGATACCCCACCATGCCCCAAGATTCTCACTACACCTTTCTAAACATACTGGAAGATATTAAGATACAACCAAACACCCTAATACTGGGTGATTTCAACTACCCTACCATTAACTGAGAAAACTATGGTTCTTGGAATTCATAAATTCCAACGCCCTGGATCAACTAATCCATTGTCCCACCAGGGGCTCCAATATCCTAGACCTGGTCATTACCAACATGGGAGACAGATGCTCCACACCAGTGGTCACCCCTTCATTGGTCAGGTCTGACCATAAGCAAATCACCCTTGACATCCACATCCCACCCCCACCCCCCAGTAAGGAAACCTCCTTAAAAAACTTCTCCAAAGCCAACTTCATGCTACTGAAGTCAGAAGTGAAAAACTGCATGACACCCATGCAAACGGGATCTGAAAGTTCAACTGCAGAATCTTACACTAATGCACTGTACGAGCACATCCACTCGTTCATGAATCATGCCATCCCAAATAGAACCAAGATGCTCTCCTCCAAAAAAAGGAAGCCAATCTGGTGGTCCCCTGATATAAACAAACTATACAACAGAAGGAAGAAACTGTTGCAGAAAAGAGGAAAATCCCAGGATGCAAAAAAACTCCCTCACCAGCCTCAGTAAGAAGCTGAGATCCCTCATAAAATCCTCAAAAACTAGTTACGAAAATAAAATTGCCAAAGATTGCAAAGACAACCACAAGGCATTCTATAGTTATGTCAAGAATCTAAATGGCAATGCTCAGATCTGCTCTGAGCTTCAACAGAATGGCATTAAATATACTGATCCCAAGGATATTGCCAATATCCTGGCAGATCGATTTAGTGCCAACTTCACCCCACTCTCACCCCCTAAAGGACCCATCTCAATACCAAAAGATTGCCAAATTCCGGTAATCACGGCCACACAGGTTGAAACCGCACTCTCCAAAGCTAAGAATACAGCATCCATGGGACCAGATGACATCTCAGGCTGTGTACTACATGAACTACAAAATGAACTGGCACCTCAACTAAGTGTCATGTTTAATCATAGCCTCACATCAGGCTTCGTGCCCACTGCGTGGCACACAGCTACAGTTATCCCACTGCACAAGGGGGGGATCCACCTTGGATCCCAGGAACTATTGCCCCATCAGTCTGATGAGACTGATCTGCAAGGGCATGGAACGCATTATCATGGAACTTATAAACAAAGACATTGGCAACCTTCAAACACTGGACCCCACCCAGTTTGGCTTTGTGAAGGGTCGGTCTTGTCTCCTAAACCTGACTGACTTCTTCGAATCAGTCTCCAGAGCTGTGAATGAGGGTAAAGTGGTCCACATAGCCTATCTCGACCTTGCCAAGGCCTTCAACACCAGCCCCCACTCTGGAATTATAGATAAACTTACTAAGCTGGGCATAAATCCCTACGTCATTCGATGGGTTGCCAACTGGCTTACTGACAGAATGCAGACTGTAAAAGTAGTCGACTCCAAATCCACCTCCAGACAAGTGACAAGTGGAGTACCTCAGGGTTCAGTCCTGGGACCACTCTTGTTTGACATCTACTTCTCTGAAGTACAGGCCAACACTAAGGGACTCTGGCTAACAAAGTTCGCAGATGACTGCAAACTGGAAGCCATTATTGAATCCCCAAATGATGTGGATATTCTACAAAAGTGCCTTACAGAAACAGATGCCTGGTACCAGAGCCATGGGCTCAAGCTTAATGCTAAGAAATGTATAGTTATCCCCTTTGAAAAAAAACATGTACCCATGAATTACCACATAGGTGGCAGTACACTAAACATCGAAAGTGTGATGAGAGACTTAGGGACACAGATGGACAGTGGTCTCACTTTCCATAACCACATCGCCACAACAGTCAGGAAATCCTTCTATGTGGCACACCTCATCATTAAGGGCATTTCATCCAGAAAAAAGGAGGTCATTGTCCCACTGTACTCATCCCTCATTAGACCCATTATAGAGTATAATGCCCCATTTGGTATGTACCTCACAAGACATCTGCAACAGCTAGAAAGGCCACAGAAATACCTCACTAAAAGAATCACAGGCCTAAAGCAGATGCCATATGCTGACCATCTAAAAAAATTCCAGCTATACTCTGTGGCATACCGTCTACTCAGAGGCGATCTCTGCTTAACATACAAGGCCATGTCAAACCCTGAGCTGCTGGACATGCTCCACTTAAAGAAATCCCAATCCCTCAGAGCCACATGCTCCAGGGATCTAAACCTTGTCATCACAATGAACAAAACATGCTGGAGGGATAGGTTCTTATAGGTTCATAGGTTCATAGGTTCATACTAGGCTATCTGCCCGAGGGCATTTACAAGCCTAGCCCATAGTTTTGTGGCTTACACCACCCCTTTAGTATGGGGAACTGCACCCATTATTTTGCTGTGCCTCTGTTGAGCAGTGACACTGAGGTAATCCCTGGGGTATATCTGCGATCTCCCATCCATTGGTCAAGATTTCTCTTGAACAAGGCCAGCGAGGTGCTCTGCCTCACATATACTGGGATTTTATTCCACAGCATAGGGAGTCTCTTGCCCCAGAGACTCCCCATACTCTGGAATAGACTGCCCATACATGTCAAGCAGAGCGCCTCCTTGGCCTTCTTCAAAAGGAACCTTGATAATTGGATGGGAGATAGCAAATTTACCCCGGGAATCATGTCAGTCGCCCTGCTGGACAGGGGTTCAGGGAAGTAAATAGTGTGGGAAGAAATATCCAGGAAATTGTTATGGCTAGGCTTATATAGGCCCTAGGGCCGATAGCCAAGTACCAACCTATGAACTTAGTTTGGGACCAAGCACTGAGAAATCATGGTCTGTGCAATGAAGCCTAGTTTGGGGGGTGTTGAAAGACTCATGGGAATTTTTAAGGCAGGTTACGCCTGAACTTTGGAGTTCTAATCTTAAATTTTTGACCATTGACATAGTGGACCTTTTTTCTGTTATTCCACATGACATTGGGTTATTATGGTTAGAGGAAGCATTAGCAGCCAATTCCTTATCTAATAACAATGAAAATTTTGTTATTTTGCAGCTCATGGAATTGGTGTTGCATAATAATTTTATTTATTTTTCAGGGGAGTTTTACAAACAGATCTCAGGGGTAGCGATGGGAGCTAATTGTGCCCCCACCTACGCGGACATAATTTTGTCCATCTGGGAAAATAAATACGTGCTCAATAGCCCCTTTAGCCAATACTGGGTGGCATATTACAGGTTCCTAGACGACATTTGTATTTTCTGGACAGGATCTGACAGTTTACTTACGGACTTTATGGAATATCTAGCTGGCACTACCAATTTTTATCAGGTCACCAGAATATCTGGATGTTCAGCTCACTATCAATAGTGAACACCAGTTTCAATCATCAGTGTATAGGAAACCAACAGTTATATATACCAAAAGAAAAGTATGTCAGAATTTCCAGAATGACATCTGTTTTGAAAGAGTGTGAGAACCTCAGAATTTTATTTTTAGATAGAGGGTACCCCAATGACATGATACAGAATATACACGAACAGGTTAGAAATGAAAGAACAGGCAGGTTTAGACCCATCTTGGGATTACAAAATGAGACATCACAGTTGGAATATAATCAAGCTTTTATTACACAGTATAGTGCCAACTCTAGTAAAATAAGAGATATATCCTTCACAGAGATCACCGATCTTGAAGGCAGTTTTTAGGGCAACAGCAGTATTAAAAATATATTAAAACCCACTCTTATAGGTCTAGAAAAGGCACTTACAAATGCGGATCTTGTGCTCAGTGCTCATATATTGCACATTTAGAGGAAGTATTCTGAAAAAAAAAAAAAATTCATCAGGGCCAAAGGATTTTTAACTGCAAACAGTCAAGGTTGTCTATTTGGCCAAATGCAACTCCTGTCCTGCATATTATGTGGGCAAAATGGAGAATATATGAGCACAATTATGATATCCAAAGAGGGAATACTACCAATGCCCTGTTTAAACATTCACATATATGTTCTAAAGCTAAATTTCTGTTCTTTGTTCTGGATAGTGTCCAACTGGATTCAAAATCTACCTGGAAGCCAATAAGGAACCTGGGCTTAACGACTATATATCTATTAAACCAATATTAAAACTAAAAGCAGTTTCAATTTAGAAGGTGGGGTTATTAAGAAAATCCCAGTTTTCACACAATATTAAAACTCCCCTGTATGGTGTATTTTGATATACTAACATTTACCAGAAAACAGGATTGTTTTTATGAAGTTTTAATTAATAAAAAATTCTAGCAGGTTTACTTTAAAATTTAATTAGTGTATCAATTAAGTTCAAAGATGTATGTATTTAAGGAATAGTGCATTCATTACAATAAACCTGTGTTTTATGATATTGCTCCTGTGGATTCCTTCATATTCTTTTGGAATTTTGCTGATATTTATTGTTTTGCCTCTTTCTCGTGTTGGTTTGTGTTTTTATGTGAAATCAATCGTATTCTTTTGGAATTTGCTGGATATTTATTGGTTTTTGCCTCTTCTCGGTGTTGGTTTGTGTTTTTAGTATTGTTTTACAACACCTGCTTCACTTTGGTGGGTGTGGAAGAGAGGACATGAGTGGTTAAG
Organism: Protopterus annectens; assembly: GCF_019279795.1. Lineage (NCBI taxonomy): Eukaryota > Metazoa > Chordata > Ceratodontiformes > Protopteridae > Protopterus > Protopterus annectens. The sequence goes on along the minus strand of NC_056726.1, from coordinate 1,627,916,721 downwards.
ATGTGGAAGGTTGTATGTTGGTGCATCTCTGAATAGTCTTGAAGCTAGTGGAGGGAAGGTGCCATTCTTGAAAAGTTTAAATAGTTGAGAGGTAAGTAGAATGTCAGCACATTGTTTCACAGGTAGCCAGTTAGCTTTTTCAATGGTTTTGCAGCGGTGTTCATTTCTTGGGAAGACAATGATGCAAATGGCAGTTGAAATGGACTGAATGGTGCATTCATTTCTTTTAGGAGCTGCAGCAATTGCTGAGAGACAATATTCTAGCTGAGACAGTTATATATTTTTACCTATGGCATTTCTACAGGGTCTGGATAGAAAGTGGACTTCTTACAAAGAAAATCTATCAGGTTGCAAAGCAAAGACAGAAGGATAAAGAAGATAGTCAGCCACCCTTCATAAGGGACACCAGCAACAATCTGCTCACCAGTCCACATAATATCAAAGGCTGATGGAAGGAGTACTTCCTGCACCTTCTGAATTCCTGTACCTTCTGAATGAGCAAAACCCCACAGAAGCTGTACTGCCCCTTACACAGGCTATAATGAAAGAAGAGGAGCCCATCACAGAAGAAGTAAGAACAGCAAAAAAGAAAATGAAGTTAGGGACAGCAGCAGGCTCAGCCAATGTCACGGCAGACATGATAAAGATGTAGGATGAGATAGGGGAGAGATGGCTCCTTAGGGCACTTATAGCAGTATGGAGAAAAAGTCATATGCCAGGTCACTGGAGAATATGCATACTAGTGCCAATGTTCAAGACCAAAGGGGGCATTCACAGCTGTGGGCAGTATAGAAGTATTAAACTCCTATCACACTGCATGAAACTTCTGGAGAGGGCGGTTGACAAATTAATACAATGAGTAGTAGAAAGTAAGATGGGAGATGAGCAGTTCAGATTCAGATCAGGAGGCAGCACAACTAACCCGATGTTTGCAGTGAGACAGATAGTTGAGAAGAAGTTAGAGATGAAGAATGATTCCAAATGGACATTCCTGGGCTTGGAAAACGTATATGACAAGGTCTCAAGAAAGCTGCTTTGGGCAGTCTGGTGGTGGTTTAAAGTAACAGAAACACTGGCAGAATTAGTGCCAACTATGTATAAGGTCCCAGTGACTCAAGTACGAACAATGTGCAATCTCACAGAGGGGGGGTTCTTAGTAGGAGTGGGTGATCATCAGGGTTCACCTCTGAAACCACTGCTGGTCATACTGGTGATAGACTACATTTGCAAACAGGTCAGATGGCACAAATCAACAAAGTTGTCGTATGCAGATGATATGGAATTAAAGGCAGACTCTGAACAATAGCTTTAGCAAAGAATAGGGGAATGGACTGCAAAACTAAAGGCACATGGGATGAAGTTGAGTACAGAAAAGACAGCTGTAATAGCAGCTGACAACTGAGATAGAAGGGAAATAGTGGAACAAATTAACAGCTGCATATGTCTGGGAGGCAGTTGTTGAGGAGAAGGGAAGTCTGAATGAGGAGGTCAAAGCTAGAAAAAAAAAGGGGCTACAGTCAACTGGCACAGAGCATCAGGGGTAACGTATGATAGAAGAATGCTGAAGTTGAAAAGTACGGTGTACAAAAATGTGGTGCAACCAATACTACTGTATGGTACAGAAACCTGGCCATTAAAGGCAGACAGTTAAGGAAGCTAGAGGTGATGGAGATGAAGTGCCTGAGAAGGGTGGATGGATGCACACTGTGGGATAGATGAAGACATGAGGATATAAGACCAAAAGCCAAATTAGCTTCAATTGTCAAAAAGGTCAAAGAGAACATATTATGGTGGTTGAGGCACATGTGCAAAGCAAACTAGTGAAGAAGATTTGGGACAGACCCGAAGAAGATAAGAGGAAATTAGATCATCCAGCAAAAAGGTGGATGGATTGTATGAGAGAATACTTGCAACACTCAGGCATGAGTGTTGAAGACGTTAGAACAGTGGCACTGAAAAGAGACAGATGGCAACATTTCACATGACACCCTGATCACATATAGAAAATGGGAAAAGGGGGCTTGAAGAAAATGATGATGATGGATATAAAAGGGGAGATCCTATTATTCCAGAATAGCAGATAGTTGATTTGTTGTGTGTATGTAGTCCAGGAGGAGTTAAAAATTTAGGAAGGGCCAAACCAAATACCTAGATATTTGAATGAAGTATCATTTTTAATAGTGTTATTAAGCTGATCAAAATTTTTTTAGAAGCTTGGAGATAGAAGCAAGCTTTTGCCTAGTGCCAAAAGGCACTGTTTTTCTTTTAGAGGAGTTTAGTAATAATTGTTTATCATTGACCCATTAAATATGGGCATGAAAATCAGCCTGAAGTTTGGGTGCAAGAGAATAGAAAGAATGGTTGGAATGGAATAGGAGTGTGGGGGGGGGTTAGGTTCGGCATGATGGTTAAGGTACTTGCCTTACAAACACAAGATGAAGAGTTTGATTCTCAAATGGGATAATTGGCTAGGCTTAAAATGGCTCACAAGGGTAGTTAGCCTAGTAGTAATCTATGAACCTATGTCATCAGCATAACGCAGGAGAGGAAGGTGGGTTAATTTGAAAGGGAGTTCATTAATGTAGATAGAAAAGATGAGAGGTGCCAAAATAGATCTTTATGGGACACAACTCCCCCAGGATCCACTCTGGACTGGATCTTAGTCACCCATCCAAATACAATTACCAACTCTGGCACCATCCCTGACTTTATTAGTAACCACCTCCCAGCTTTCATTTACTGTGCAACCATCTCCCATCCACACCAACATCAATATATTCAGACAGGCAGCCTTAGTAAATTTGACCCCAAAACCTTTTCTAACTATCTCAAACAAATGAATTGGAACAGACCACTTTAATTTTACTTTCCTAGACACTCTAAATTCCCCAGCTCCACCAAGGGAAAAAAAGAATAAAAACTATAACTGCCCCTTGGCTAACCAAAGAAACAAAGCAAATTATGCATCAAAGAGATAAATCCTGGAAGTTTTACCGAAAGAATAAACTTCCCGAAACCTTTCTCCAATATACACAGCTCCGTAACTTTGCAAAAAAACAAATCTTCAAAGACAAAAAATCTTACTACACTAAGCTCCAGTCCAACAATTCCCAAAACCCTAGGCTTTTTTGGAACTCCATAAACTCACTCCTCAACCCTGGGTCCAAAAATAACCCCAGTCCGGACCCAAATAAATCTGACCTTGAATTAGCCTCACTACTCAACTTTTTCTTTATAGAATCATTATCCAACCTAATGAAAACTTTTCCCAACAATGACCCATCTCTCCTACATTCCATTTCATCTAAGTTCCTAGATAATTTCCCCCGTTTGAGCTTAAACCTGTCTCCACTAACTACATAAAGAGACTTCTATCCAAACTTAAACCCTGCTCCAATGCACCTGACAACATCCCCTCTTCCTTTCTCAAGTCTGCTGCCGATGGTATAGCTCTCCCAATTAGTATCCCAATTAATAGATCCATAAAGGAATCCTATGTCCCTAAACTTTGGTGTTCTGCCCTTATTCTTCCTCTCCACAAGGGAGGCAAAAACACTAACATTTCAAACTTCTGCCCTATAGCTCTTCTCTCTCCAATCTCTAAAATCCTAGAAAAATGCATCCACCTACAACTTATGCCTTTTCTGACTAAAAAACAACTTCTTACCCCTACACAACATGGCTTCCGACCAGGGCATTCCACCATAACAGCTCTACTCTCATTCTTAGAAACTGTCAATCAAGCCCGATATTCTTGGAACTTTGTAACCACAGTGCTCCTAGATCTCTCTAAAGCATTCAATACTGTTTCCCAGAAGCACCTTCTAAGTCACCTCTCAAACCTAAATCTCTCCCAAAACACTCTTTCTTGGTTCTCAAGTGTTAGAAAAATATGTACTTAAACATATATGAAGTGCTAGTTTAAAAGCAAATAGTATGTAATGCATTTTATTCTATTTTACAATATGGCAGTAAGAATGATCTTACATGTAATTGCTTGAAGCTTTGGAGCTGCAGTGTGATTGAACTCTGACCCTGGCAGTAGCCGGCTCAGCAAGCTTATGTTTTTCACTAATGATTATCTGCTGGGTCAGGAAAAAGCATGTATCTTCCTTCCTCTGAGATAGTTGGCCTTGTGAATATTATCAGCACAGCTGCTAGAAGTTAATGTTGCAAGAAGGAACAAAGAAGCGTATTAAGAACCAAACTGACTATTGTATTCAAGCAGGACTGAAACCTTGAAAGAGCAACATTTACAGAAAGACATTATAACTCACCAGGTGCCTTGCAAGGCTGTATTATTCTCATGGGAAAACTTTTAAAAAGTATAACCTCAGCGCTTTCTTATGAATAGAATATTGTAGACTATAGTGATGTAAGTGCCCTGTGACTGACCACGTCAGTAAGGTGGGCAAAGCTGATTGTAAATACTATAAAACATTGAATACTTCCTGAATGTAATTAGTCAAAATTCTATACTTGTATTGTATAGTCTTTTGCCTCCTGGTGTACACTAGTAAAACGTTTTGAAACTGAACCTCCTGTATTATTGACTGTTATTTAAGAAAAACCTGATGATTTTACAGTCTGTTTTAATAATTTTACTGACATCAAGCTATCTGTCAGATATATCTCAGACTGTGAAATGGAAAAAAGGCACCTCGCCTTTCTTACCCACCACTACTGGAGTACCACAGGGGTCCATCCTCGGACCAATGCTGTTTAATATCTTTATCAATAGCTTTCACTCTGCTAATCCTAATGCCAAAGTCATCCAATATACAGATGACTCTTCACTTGTCTGCTCTGCCTTTAACCTCTCTGAGCTCCTATCTAAAACTCAGACTGCCTTCTCAACTACTGAGATCTGGATGTGCCAAAATCACCTTTCTGTCAGTGCTAAAAAATATAAAATACTACTATTTGCACCCTCAAAATCTTTCTCTTTTGATAAAAAAATCCTTCCAAGTCCTTAGCAAAGCAACTCTCCGATCAAAGTTGTTCCCTTTGCCAAACTTCTCGGTGTAACTGTAGACCAACACCTCAAGTTTGACATCCATATTCAGCAAAACATAAAGAAAACCCACCAAAAACTAGGTATGCTATACAGGAACAATCACTTCTGCTCTATTTCTACCAGGCATACTCTGGCCTCCTCTTACCTCCTTCCTTCCCTTCTGTACGGTGTCCCGCTACTAACTAACCTATCGTCTTCCATCACTTCCAAACTTGAAAGCTGTTATAACAAAATTTCTAAATTTGCCATCAAAGCCAAACATTCCACTCATCACTGTGTTACCCTCCAATCCCTTAACTGGTTAGAATTCACAAATTACCTGGACTTCCTCCAGCTTATTACAGCACATAGACTAATATTTAATCCAACCAAATGCCCCGCTCTAACTAACATCCTTCCCCCATACCCCCAAATAGAACTCTCAGATCTGAACACCAAAACTTAATTTCTGTCCGCAAACCTAAACGTCCTGCTGGACAACTTCTCCTGTCCTTCTCCTTAGGTAAGAAATGGAACTCTCTCCCTTCCACACTAAGGACAATGTCAAACACAAACAACTTCAAAACTCAGCTTTACACCTATCTCTCCTTCAAATGGAAATGTAACTGCATTCTCCCTACCTAAAACTCTTTAACAAAAGCCCCTTTGAGGATATACTCCTGATTTCCGAAGCACCTTATAGCTGGCTATAACCTTCTATAGCTAATTCCCATACGATTTCTCACACTCTGTAAATATTGTAAATAGCTTTTGACTTTTGACTTTAACTGTGTGAATTTGTTAAAATGTATCTGCACAATATTTTCTACTACGGGCAATATTGCTCACACTTTGTATTATTTGAGATGTATTTGTACTTGTACTTTTATTTTTATTGTACTGCTATCTTTACTGTAATCTGTTTCATGGAGCTTTTCTCCCTGGGCCTCCACTGAAAATGAACTCTCTGGGCCCAGTGGACTTCCCCGGTAATCAAACTGGAAACAAATAAATAAATAATAAATACACCTTTCTGTAGAAGGACTGATGTAGAGGTTGATGAATTAAAATTAACTGAGATGTGGTGGTTAATGAGGTAGTTTTTGAACCAGGGCAGTGTGTTATCAGTAAAGCCTATTTCATTAAGATGGTCTAGGAGAACTGAATGATTGACAAGATCAAAGTTTCTGGTGAGGTTAATAAAAATTGCTCCAGTAATTAGGTCTTTGTCTATTCCAAGAAGAAGAATATTGTCACTGAGTATCCAGGTAGCTGTGATTGTACTGCAATCCGACCAAACACCATGCTGCTTTTGAGGGAGAAGCTGATATTAGTCAATGTACTGAGGAGTTGCAAATAAAATATTTTTTCCAGAAACTTTCCCAGGGTGGGGAGAATAGAAATGGGCTGAAAGTCTGATGGATGGGAGAGCTTAGGTTTCTTTGGCAGTGGTTTTATAATGGCATTCTTCCAGATAATAGGCATAATACTGAGTATAATACTTAAGCTGCAAATGTCTTTCAATGGGGTTATGGTATTGTTTCTACAGTGATAACTAAACCAGGGGGAGCTGTCAGTTTTAATCTGCTCAGGAAGAGGTAGATGTCCTTGGATGGGATAGTTCTGATGCAGAATGTAGGGGTGTATGGAGGGAGATGGGAGTGTCAGATGCAGTATGGGATTGACTAGGAAAAGGTCTGGAAAGGTTGCTGAAATGAGAAAAGAAAGCAGAAAGTTGAGAGGGAGTGGAATTCCTGGATGGAAGGCTTTTCATCCTGTAAGAAGGCTGACCTCCTTCCAGAAGTTTTTGGGTGATTTTGTCAGTGAGGTTTGGTATGATTTCATCAAGTGACTTTTATGACAGCATATAGCTTGCTTGCAGGGTTGCATAGCTAGTTTAGTGAGGGACTCTTTACAGTAGTAAGAAGTGCTTGCCAAGAATGCCATGCCTTATCTCTGAGTTATGGAACCACTTTAAACTCATAGGTTAACCAATTGTTAGGTTTAGGTTTGTATAGTCGTTGGGTTACTGGGAAACAGGATATTTGCAGGTCAGTCAGTACAGAGGTGAATAGTTCTGCAGCTGTGTTAGGATCAAATGAGTTCAAAACTGGTGACCAGTCAATTAAAGACAGGGTGGATTTAAGTTTGTTAACATTATTCTGTGATTTATTATGGGAAGATGTGAGGTTTGAGTAAATTTACATATGGATGACGATATGAAAACTAATAGGGCAGTGGTCACTGAAAGATGTTGGAAGGATGGTGATGTCTGAGATAAGAGAAGGTTTGTTAGTTCATATGATCATAGGATGTTACTAGGCTATTGGCCCTGAGGCCCTTACAAATCTAGCCAAGAATTTGGCCCATGTTCTGACAAGTCAGCACCTGATGTTCCTGTTCAGCAGGGACACAGGTGGGATACCAGGGGGTGTATTTTCTGCTCCCCATCCAGTTATTCAGGTTGTGCTTAAATAGGGATAATGAGGTAATAAGGGGGAGTCTCTGGGGTACAAATCTATCCCACCAACAAGTCCAATTGATGTCACAGACCAGGCTGAGGTCACTCATGTGGGTTACTCGAGTGGAGCTTGACTTGCAGATATGCAGCAGTCCCATTAAGGTGGGGTCTGAGATTGTTTTGTATGTCAGACAGAGGTCACTTCTGAGAAGTCTGTATGAGACTGAGTAGAGGGACAGGGCTTTTAGCCTATCTGTGTAGGGTAGATGTTTGAGGCCCTGGATTCTCCTGGTGAGGAATCTCTGTGGTCTCTCCAGCTGCTGCATGTGCTATGTGAGGTACATACTGAAAGGGGCATTGTACTCAATAATGGGTCTTATAAGGGAAGAATAGAAGGATGTTATGATTGTCCCTGGGTGAGATACCCTTCCTAATGAGGTGGGCCATGTAATAAGTCTTCTGTACAATGGAGGCAATATGGTGGTCAAAAGTCAGAGTGCCCAAGTCATATCTCTTAACCTCTTGGAGAAATAAATCTGGACAAAGTCATAAATAAAAGTGGGACAAAGGCTGAAAAATAAGGACAATTTTTAAATGTTGTTGTTACAAACTTAGAAAGTTAATAGAATAACAGGTTTTACATTAGCATATTTTTTGAAGGGTATAAAGTCCAAAACTTAAATGTCTGTCATTATTTTCTAACTTCAGTCTTTAATGGTTTGCCACTAATTTGCCAGAAGATGACAATTTTCTGTAAAATGGACCAAAAATATGAGACAAAAATCTGGACATTCTGTGAAAATCTGTACAGTTAAGAGGTATGGCTCAAGTCCCTCATGACTGATTGCATGCTTAGAACCTTGTTATCAATGTGATAATTTGTGGGGATGTCACTTTCCCCAAAGGGGATGATGATGCATTTTTTGGCATTCAAGTTTGAGGCTATGTTTCTGGCACCAGCCACTGTTTAGGTGAGACCCTCTTGGAGGATGTCCACATCACTAGGGGAACTGATGACAGCACCCAGCTTGCAGTCATCTGCAAATGTGGTCCACCATAGCCCACTGGTTTTGGCCTGCACCTTAGAAAATTATATACTAAACAACAGAGGCCCCAAGAGCTATCCCTGGGGTATGCTACTTGCTTGACGTGGTTTCCCTTATTTCGACTAGGTAGGTTCTATCAGTGAGCCAGTTTGCTACTCATCTGGTAACATGTGGATTGATGCCTAGTTGAGAGAGTTTACCTATTATGCCCAAGTGTGGAATAGTATCGAAGGCTTTGGCCAGGTCAAGGTAGGTGGTGTGGACCATCTTCCCCTCATCCATGGCTTTGGTGACTGTCTCACAAAAACTGACCAAGTTTAACAGGCATGCCCTACCCTTATGAAACCAGACTGTGTGGGATCAAGTGTTTGGAGGTTGCCAATGTCCTTGTTAATGAGACCCATGATAATCCGTTCCATGGCCTTGCAGATCAGGCTAGTTCGGCTGATAGGTCTATAATTTTCTGGATCTGTGGACACTCCACCTTTGCGCAAAGGGATGACAGTGGCTGTCCTCCACTCAGCTGGGATGAAGCTGGTACTCAGACTTTGGTTGAATAGGGTGCCTAATGGTGCTGCAAGTTGCCGCCTGAGTTCATGTAGGATACAGCCTGGGATGTTATCGGGATCCATGGAGGCTGTATTTTTTGCCTTTGAGAGGGCAGTAATGACTTGTTCCCTAGAGATAAGGGGAGGGAGGCAGGTTGTGGGGATATCCTGATTTATTTATGGAAGGGGACAGAGGAGTGAAGTTTTCACTGAAACTGTCTGCCAGCAGGTAGGTTGTATCTACGGCATTTGTGTATGTGGTGTCCTTAACCCCCAGTACTGAGCAGATCTCAGTGCTTCCTTTGAGATTTCAGACATATGTGAAGAAGGCCTTATAATTGTCTTTAGTAGATAGTGCCCAGTTTGGATTTGAAGTTTGCTTTGGAGGATTTCACTAGTGCTCTTATTTGCTTGTTCAGGCTAAGGAAAAATTGCTTCCAATTAAGCACCTGCTCCTTCTTGGTCCTGGACAACATTTTTTTTCCTTTTTCTATAGAGTTTATTTATTGCAGACGTCCACCAGACAGATTTACTCTTCTTTGAGGAGGATAATTTTGTCCTGTTGAATATTCCTAATTCCATGCAGCTATATAAATGCTTGTATAGTACTTTGGTGTAGGTATGGACATTTATGTCAGTTCCTACAGAGGGGGAGGAGGCTGTGAATCTGTTTATACCTTCCCTCAGGAGATTGTAATCAACTTTGGAGAAGTTTTTTTGTTTGACCCTAGTAGGGGAGGGTCAGGGGTGATGGTGACTTTGAAAGTGTCCGCTTTGTGGTTGGATCTTACCAGGGAGGATGACACAGTAGGGATGCTGCAGTGGTTACTCATGTTGGTTAATACCAAGTCAAAGATATTATCACCTCTTGTGGGGGTATTGACCAGCTGATCCAAGGCATTTGTAGTGATGAAATCAAGGAATTTCTGGGCATTTGTGTTTTGCCATAGGTAGTTCTTCCAGTCTATGGTTGGATAGTTAAAGTTACCTAGGATTAGGGTAAAGGGTTGAATCTTGATAGATTTGAAGAGGTCCAGATAGGTGGAGTGGGCATCTTCAGTCAAAGTTGGGGGTCTGTAGCTAGCTATGATGTGAATAGGGGTATTGTCAACAGTTAGCTGCACCTGGAGTGTCTCCTGTGTATCATACTGTTTGACCAGCCTGGAGGTGTGTATGTATTTAATATATATTGAAACTCCACCTCCTTTTGTTTTGCTGCCCCTGGTTTGGGGTCTGAATGTATGATAGGATAAGTAACCTGGTATAGCTGGGGTGCTCTCTACAGCTTTGAACCAGGTTTCTGTGACTGCACAAATGTCAGCATCTTCCAGGGTTAAGAATGCGTGCAATGAGTGAAGTTTCATTTTTCAGACTCCTAGTATTTAGCAGCATGACCTTTAATTTGCATTTTGATAAAATTTTCATGTTGGTAGTTTTGACCTCATGGCATTGCCTAAAAAAGGCAATACAGGGGAGGCAAGCCAGAAGCCTGAAGTCCAAGGGAGACAGATGCAGGCCATCTCTGGGAAAACATTGTGGTCTGTTGATCATGTCTTCCCAGACTGTCAGGTACTGTATCCGCTTGGAATAACACTAGAAACTAAGCCAATTGTTAAAGTCAATCATTTTCTGTTTGTATTGATGTATCACTCTGGGTGATGGTAGGATGCTGCTTAAGGCTAGGGACATACCTGCCTGGGACACATATTCAGTGAGCTCAATCATGTCTCTCTTTATATAGTCCAGGGAGGTACGTCTCAAGTCATTCACACCGACATGGACTATGACAGAGTCATAACAGTACCTGTTGTTGAAAGACTTCAATGCATATGTGATATGGTGGATTCTGGGACCTGACAGACAACTAACTGTGACTTTCTCCATATCCAGCCTGGTGAGGGGCACATCTGTGTGTCTCACAATGGAGTGTCCTATAACTAATATGTTGGGTTTATGGTTAGGCTTTAGTGGCTGTGAGACACAGGTGTGTGGACTATGTGTGGTGTGGTGAGCTGTGTTTTTGCCTCGAAGGTCTCTTTCATTTGGGTATTTTTTTTTGAGGACTTCTGCCATATGTAGGTGTGTGTTGTGTAGGTGTGGGTGGTGTTTGAGGTGTGGTGTTTGTGTTGACAACCTTCTCAGTGCCAGATATACTGGCCTGTGAGGTAGAGAGCATAGACTTTAGGTTCTTAATGTAATTGCATCTCTTACAAATTGTGTTCTAGGTGGTAGTAGTAGAGGGTTGTCCGTGTACATGAGGCATTTGCTACACTGTCTCAGGATGCCCATATCAACCAGATTGGCAGGGGAAACTGTAGGAAATTGTCCATACATAATTGTCAGAATCTGAAGGAGAGAGGCCCGATAGAGTTAAGGGAGTAAAGGGTGGAAGGTCTAAGATGACAACTACTAGGTGATCACACAAGTGCCACTATGGGAAAATTTGTAGGTGGAATACCTCGCAATGGGTTAAAAACAGTGCAGCTGTGGAGTGCGATGTGCAAACAAGCCCAAACCAGCTCAAATGCAGGGTTTAAATACTACATAAAATAGAAGATTCTAGTAACACAGAAATCCAGCCAATCCTCCTAGCCCATGCTTTACCAATCAGCTTGTGCCAGACAAGCTCCAGGCAGCCCTGCTACTCTCACTAGCAGAGAAGCTAGGCCCCTACCAACACAAGATAGAAGGCAAACACAAGATGGCTTCGAGAAACACAGAAAGCAAAAACAAACAGCTTTGGATGCAGCAAACCTGTATCCAGACTATGCTACTGAATTTAACAGTAAAACTCACAAAAAAGCACAGATTAAACATTTACAAACAAAAACAGAACTCACAATATGAAAAAATTCAGTTAAACAGTAATGAATTGCAGTAAATAGCATTGAAATACAGTTAAGCAGTAATAAAATGCAATTAATCAGTAAATTGCTTTAAAACAGTGCAAATGTGATAAATTAGCTATAAGGCACAGATAAAAGCAATAGGCAAGTGCAAATGCAATAAAATAAGTGAAAATTAATAAAAAAGCAATTAGATTGGTCTTGGAGCCTCAGGAATTTTGTAAAACACCCCAGAGATGATGCACCTCAGCAGAGCTTGGGTCAAAACATTAATATGTAATCTAGGAGGGAGTGGAGGGATGTGCTGAAGTTGGGTCTAGTAGGGTGAGATATGAGCTGGGTGATATTGAACTGCATTACAAGTGCATTCAGGTAATTGGAAATGGGACTGAACATGTTGAGACTGAAATCTCCAAGTATTATGAGATTTTTGATATTATTTGTGGATGAAGTTCTTTCTTTCTTTCTTTCTTTATTTTATTTTACATTTGTTAACCGGGGGTGTCTGACTGAGCCGAAAAGGCCCTTTTTCAGCAGAGGCCCAGGGAGAAAAGCTCCACACAGGAAAATTACAGATACTTTTTGATATTAAGACATGATCAGTATACACACAGATTACAATAGACATGTCGTGGTATGCAGCACATCAGCAGTTACAGTGGAGAAAACAAACAAGAAAATATTAATTTAAAAATAAAAGTAATTAATAGATTTGTAGTGTACAGTTGAAATTTGGAACATAGGTAGAATACATACATAGTACACAAGTACAGTACATACACTGTACATTAGCCAGTTTTTGTGAGTAAGAGTGAAAACTATTATCATGTACTCTAGGTTTAGTATGTGTACCTTATCTGCTTTCACTAGCCTGGGGAGCAGCCATAGCACTGCCAACTTTGCTTGAGATGTTGCCTAATGAGATTTTTAAAGGAGGCTTTGGACAATGTGTTTTGTATGCTAGTGGGGAGAGAGTTCCATTTTTAGCCACTGAACTACTATGTAGTGTGTCTCCAAAGCTATTGTAGCTGTTGGTGACTTCTAGTAGTAGTTTGCTTGATGATCTAAGAGGCCTTTTGGCTGAGTGATGTTGTACTAGTTTTTTGAAGGCAGGACACTTATTGGAGAGGTAATAGATAGAATGACAGAGGCAGAGCTGATTGTAGGTTAGGAGGTTGCGCAGTTCAATCCAGTGGAGCTGTCTCAAAGCAGTACAGTGATGATTTTTATATGAGCAATTTGCAGCAAAGCGGGCAATTCTGTTAAAGCAGGCTTCCATTTTGCTTAGTTCAGTTTTGTTGAGATTAGTCAGAATGGGAGATTCATAGATTAGGGTGGATAGAAATTGGGAGCGAACAATGGCTGATCTTGTGTTGTTGATAAGAACTGTAGAGTGATCCCAGTTCAGCATGTACTTTTTTAATAGTTGAGTTGAGATGACTATCAAATTTTAGGTGGGAGTCTATGGTTATTGCCAACAGTTTAGCCTGTGCCACTGGACCGATTAGAGTAGCATTTGTGGAGTAGACAGTGAATTGACTGTTATCAGTGTTTTTGTTAGAACTGGTTATAATCATAAGCTGAGTTTTCTTTGGCTTGAGGATAAGCTGGTCTTTGGTAAGGTAGTTTTCAATGTCAGAGAATGCTAGTTGAGTTGTTTGCAGGAGGGTGGGAATATTTTGTGCAGCACAGATTAAGGCAGTATCATCTGCATACTGAAAATAGATGTATGCTGTGTGGAGGTATGGAGGTCATTTGTGAAGATTGTGAATAGTAGTGGTCCTAAGATAGAACCCTGTGGAACTCCTATAGTTATGGGCAGCTGAGGAGAGAGAGAGAATTTTCCCATTTCACAGCTTGGTACCTGTCAGTTAAGTAACTTTGGAACCAGGTAAGAGTGGAATTTGATAGGTGATATTGGTTTAGTTTGTTTAGCAGGATTTGGTGTGAGACTGTGTCAAATAGTGGGAGGTTGGCATAATGGTTAAGGTGTTTACCTTACAAACACAAGGTGCAGGGTTTGATTTTCACATGGGATAATTGGCTAGGCTTATTATGGCCCACAAGGACAGTTAGCCTAGTATGAACCTGTACCTGTACTTAAAATAAATGCTTTGGACATATCCAAAAAAAGAGTGTTATTTAGTTTGAGGAATGACGAGGGAGTTGGTAGATATGCTACAGTGAGATGTAGTATGCTATTGCTGTAGGAGGGAATATTTACAAGTAGCCAGCTAGAATAATTGTTTGTGTTAGTGTTTCCTTGAGCAAGTAGTTGGACTTTAAGTATGACTTGAACAGATGGAGAGTTCCACATCGTTGTCTTGTGTGCTTGGCCTAGGGTCAAAAAGGTAATTAGAACCAGCGGGAAAATAATGTCAAGAAGGATTGTTCATCTTAACCCATGATTCTGATAGCAATTAAATCAGGTATATGAAATCTTGTTCCAGATTATGAGAGGTGCAGTGACAGGGGTAGTGTTTCATAATTTGGAGATTAGAAGTTGAGAGCTATGTTTCAGGTATACAAAAGATATAGTACATAAATAATGGTGTGTGTGTGTGTGTGTGTGTGTGTGTGTGTGTGTGTGTGTGTGTGTGTGTGTGTGTGTGTGTGTAAGAGAGAGAGTGAGAGTGAGAAAGTGTGCGAGAGACATAGAAAGACTGAGTGTAAGAGAGACTTGGACAGGAACTTTACACTTGTCTGAATACCTGCACAGCCATTCTCTCACTGATACAACTATTTATTTATTTAATTTTTGTAGATGTACAACTATTCTTAATTTAACAGAATTAGCTACTTATTTCATTTTACAATGGACACACCTGCCAATTTTCAAAGGGTGAAGAGACATTTAGGTCTGATTATAGCCATACAGTATGGCAGACGAGGTTGTGAGACTGACATTTAAACCACCGAAGTGTCATATTCAGTTGTACAGCAGCAAATTTACCACGAGTACCTTCCTAGCAAAAGAATGACCCCGAGAAACAGAAATATGAAACAAAAATCCTAAGACAGTGTTTATGTATGGGGGTAAAGAAAAGCTATTTATGTAGTGCTGTACCATCTATCACTCATATAAGGTTTATGATTAGATACCAGATTAAATGTGCTGGTAACAGTCAGGTAATCTTGCAGGCAACCTCATTAACTTCATCATGCCACTACACACACACACACACACACACACACACACCACACACACACACACACACACACACACACACACACACACACACACACACACACACACACACACACACACACACACGCACGCACGCACGCAAGACACATGCATATTAGTTGTCCTTTGCAGTGAAGAATCAATACTGCACAGTAGTGTCAATGTTTTTCTAGTGCATTTTGAGATGGAGCTCATATCAACAGCTGTGTACATCTGTTTGCCCTGTTTAGGTGCTCATTAGTATGACAATTTGAATCTGAACCTGAGAAGGAAATTGCCAGAACTCAACAGTGCTGTTGTTATGATGGAATTCCGTTCCTTCCTCTGTCATGCTTTAGAACCACAGAGATGTTAGGTGGTATGGGATCTGTGCCAGCTAAGAACATAAACGTAGGAATCAATGTTTACAAGGAGTGCTGAAAGCAAGGAGTGCATTAACAGCTGTAAAACTTCCTGACAGTTTCATTCCGGTTGATTCATCTAAGGCTTCTACTTGTCTATTTGATGAGTTACTTTTTGTTTTGTTGTTGTACATCACTGGTTTAAAAAAAAAAAAACAGTTGGTGTCTTATGCAAGATTTATATGTGATGCTTTAATAAGGACTGGTGCCAGCAAAGGTTATAAACAAAAAGATGACTAACAGCCAGGTGTATATATCCACAAAATATTAGGCAGCTATTTTAGTAGGGTTTAAAATTAACAAGTCTACTTTAAGACCTCGAAAGTTTAATAGCTCAAATGCATATAGATCGAACTATATGCATCAAACTATTAAACAATCTAAGTCCAAAAAAAAATACACACAAAAAAAAAAATTAAACTAGTGTAGGCAGGGGAGCAAGCCCCCCTGCACCCCCCATGTGGTGGAGATTTCCATTTACTTCAATGTAGTTCGATCTCGGAGTTGGTATATTTAAGTAGCAGGGGGGGGTGTGGGGAGCACAGTCCCCCACATGGGGGGGTGCAGGGGGGCTTGCTCCCCTGCCTACACTAGTTTACATTTTTTCTTTTGTGTATTTTTTTTTTTTGGACTTAGATTGTTTAATAGTTCGATGCATATAGTTCGATCCATATGCATTTGAGCTATTAAACTTTCGAGGTCTTAAAGTAGACTCGTTAATTTTAAACCCTACTAAAATAGCAGCCTAATATTTTGTGGAAATATACACCTGGCTGTTAGTCATCTTTTTGTTTATAACCTTTGCTGGCAGCAGCTCTACCTCATTTATATGTATGTTATGTAGTGATCCCTACTCAGCTAGACATACAAATAATTACTTGCTATTTTCTTTCCTGTACGCCGGTGCCTTCTGAAAGGTTTTCTTACAAAAGGCTGCACTCACTGACAGTCTCAGGAAAAGCAATGAATTTCATGTGAATTTCTGTCATACTGTCATCATTTATTAAGTTTTTATTTACTAGGTAGAGGCACAAGACAATCTGTTTGCCTATTTTTGTCACAGGCTCCAAAAGCACTGCTCATGAACTAATCACAGCACTATTCATGACCACAGGGTCAACGTGCTGTACAGTAATATCAACTAACACACTTCTGAATGTGACAGCTATGGCAACAAGAAAAGGGAAGGCGAGAACTGAGATTCCAGAGTTATTATGGCAATGGTGTTGCAATTATAGGAAACAATTTG